>NC_084841.1:1357915-1662915 GCF_033115175.1 Lepus europaeus
GCTGCTCCCCAGACCCGGACGCTCAACACTGCCGGTCCCTGAGTGGGGCCCCTAGTGCACCTGCTCCATGTCCACGTGCTGGACACACCGGCTTCATGTGAGCACACACAGCGCCTGTGGGGGAGGAGCTCCGCTGGTCCCCAGACCCACACGCTCAACACTGCCGGTCCCTGAGTGGGGCCCCTAGTGCACCTGCTCCATGTCCACGTGCTGGACACACCGGCTTCATGTGAGCACAGACAGCTGCGTGTGGGGGAGGAGCTCCGCTGGTCCCCAGACCCGGACGCTCAACACTGCCGGTCCCTGAGTGGGGCCCCTAGTGCACCTGCTCCATGTCCACGTGCTGGACACACCGGCTTCATGTGAGCACACACAGCGCCTGTGGGGAGGAGCTCCGCTGGTCCCCAGACCCACACGCTCAACACTGCCGGTCCCTGAGTGGGGCCCCTAGTGCACCTGCTCCATGTCCACGTGCTGGACACACCGGCTTCATGTGAGCACAGACAGCGCGTGTGGGGGAGGAGCTCCGCTGGTCCCCAGACCCGGACGCTCAACACTGCCGGTCCCTGAGTGGGGCCCCTAGTGCACCTGCTCCATGTCCACGTGCTGGACACACCGGCTTCATGTGAGCACAGACAGCGCGTGTGGGGGAGGAGCTCCGCTGGTCCCCAGACCCGGACGCTCAACACTGCCGGTCCTGAGTGGGGCCCCTAGTGCACCTGCTCCATGTCCACGTGCTGGACACACCGGCTTCATGTGAGCACAGACAGCGCGTGTGGGGAGGAGCTCCGCTGGTCCCCAGACCCACACGCTCAACACTGCGGTCCCTGAGTGGGGCCCCTAGTGCACCTGCTCCATGTCCACGTGCTGGACACACCGGCTTCATGTGAGCACAGGACAGCGCGTGTGGGGGAGGAGCTCCGCTGGTCCCCAGACCCGGACGCTCAACACTGCCGGTCCCTGAGTGGGGCCCCTAGTGCACCTGCTCCATGTCCACGTGCTGGACACACCGGCTTCATGTGAGCACAGACAGCGCGTGTGGGGGAGGAGCTCCGCTGGTCCCCAGACCCACACGCTCAACACTGCCGGTCCCTGAGTGGGGCCCCTAGTGCACCTGCTCCATGTCCACGTGCTGGACACACCGGCTTCATGTGAGCACAGACAGCGCGTGTGGGGGAGGAGCTCCGCTGGTCCCCAGACCCACACGCTCAACACTGCCGGTCCCTGAGTGGGGCCCCTAGTGCACCTGCTCCATGTCCACGTGCTGGACACACCGGCTTCATGTGAGCACACACAGCGCGTGTGGGGGAGGAGCTCCGCTGCTCCCCAGACCCGGACGCTCAACACTGCCGGTCCCTGAGTGGGGCCCCTAGTGCACCTGCTCCATGTCCACGTGCTGGACACACCGGCTTCATGTGAGCACAGACAGCGCGTGTGGGGGAGGAGCTCCGCTGCTCCCCAGACCCGACGCTCAACACTGCCGGTCCCTGAGTGGGGCCCCTAGTGCACCTGCTCCATGTCCACGTGCTGGACACACCGGCTTCATGTGAGCACACACAGCGCGTGTGGGGGAGGAGCTCCGCTGGTCCCCAGACCCACACGCTCAACACTGCCGGTCCCTGAGTGGGGCCCCTAGTGCACCTGCTCCATGTCCACGTGCTGGACACACCGGCTTCATGTGAGCACAGACAGCGCGTGTGGGGGAGGAGCTCCGCTGCTCCCCAGACCCGGACGCTCAACACTGCCGGTCCCTGAGTGGGGCCCCTAGTGCACCTGCTCCATGTCCACGTGCTGGACACACCGGCTTCATGTGAGCACAGACAGCGCGTGTGGGGGAGGAGCTCCGCTGCTCCCCAGACCCGGACGCTCAACACTGCCGGTCCCTGAGTGGGGCCCCTAGTGCACCTGCTCCATGTCCACGTGCTGGACACACCGGCTTCATGTGAGCACACACAGCGCGTGTGGGGGAGGAGCTCCGCTGGTCCCCAGACCCACACGCTCAACACTGCCGGTCCCTGAGTGGGGCCCCTAGTGCACCTGCTCCATGTCCACGTGCTGGACACACCGGCTTCATGTGAGCACAGACAGCGCGTGTGGGGGAGGAGCTCCGCTGCTCCCCAGACCCGGACGCTCAACACTGCCGGTCCCTGAGTGGGGCCCCTAGTGCACCTGCTCCATGTCCACGTGCTGGACACACCGGCTTCATGTGAGCACACACAGCGCGTGTGGGGGAGGAGCTCCGCTGGTCCCCAGACCCACACGCTCAACACTGCCGGTCCCTGAGTGGGGCCCCTAGTGCACCTGCTCCATGTCCACGTGCTGGACACACCGGCTTCATGTGAGCACAGACAGCGTGTGGGGGAGGAGCTCCGCTGGTCCCCAGACCCACACGCTCAACACTGCCGGTCCCTGAGTGGGGCCCCTAGTGCACCTGCTCCATGTCCACGTGCTGGACACACCGGCTTCATGTGAGCACAGACAGCGCGTGTGGGGGAGGAGCTCCGCTGGTCCCCAGACCCGGACGCTCAACACTGCCGGTCCCTGAGTGGGGCCCCTAGTGCACCTGCTCCATGTCCACGTGCTGGACACACCGGCTTCATGTGAGCACAGACAGCGTGTGGGGGAGGAGCTCCGCTGGTCCCCAGACCCACACGCTCAACACTGCCGGTCCCTGAGTGGGGCCCCTAGTGCACCTGCTCCATGTCCACGTGCTGGACACACCGGCTTCATGTGAGCACAGACAGCGTGTGGGGGAGGAGCTCCGCTGGTCCCCAGACCCGGACGCTCAACACTGCCGGTCCCTGAGTGGGGCCCCTAGTGCACCTGCTCCATGTCCACGTGCTGGACACACCGGCTTCATGTGAGCACAGACAGCGTGTGGGGGAGGAGCTCCGCTGGTCCCCAGACCCGGACGCTCAACACTGCCGGTCCCTGAGTGGGGCCCCTAGTGCACCTGCTCCATGTCCACGTGCTGGACACACCGGCTTCATGTGAGCACACACAGCGCGTGTGGGGGAGGAGCTCCGCTGGTCCCCAGACCCACACGCTCAACACTGCCGGTCCCTGAGTGGGGCCCCTAGTGCACCTGCTCCATGTCCACGTGCTGGACACACCGGCTTCATGTGAGCACACACAGCGCGTGTGGGGGAGGAGCTCCGCTGGTCCCCAGACCCGGACGCTCAACACTGCCGGTCCCTGAGTGGGGCCCCTAGTGCACCTGCTCCATGTCCACGTGCTGGACACACCGGCTTCATGTGAGCACACACAGCGCGTGTGGGGGAGGAGCTCCGCTGCTCCCCAGACCCGGACGCTCAACACTGCCGGTCCCTGAGTGGGGCCCCTAGTGCACCTGCTCCATGTCCACGTGCTGGACACACCGGCTTCATGTGAGCACAGACAGCGCGTGTGGGGGAGGAGCTCCGCTGGTCCCCAGACCCGGACGCTCAACACTGCCGGTCCCTGAGTGGGGCCCCTAGTGCACCTGCTCCATGTCCACGTGCTGGACACACCGGCTTCATGTGAGCACACACAGCGCGTGTGGGGGAGGAGCTCCGCTGGTCCCCAGACCCACACGCTCAACACTGCCGGTCCCTGAGTGGGGCCCCTAGTGCACCTGCTCCATGTCCACGTGCTGGACACACCGGCTTCATGTGAGCACAGACAGCGCGTGTGGGGGAGGAGCTCCGCTGGTCCCCAGACCCGGACGCTCAACACTGCCGGTCCCTGAGTGGGGCCCCTAGTGCACCTGCTCCATGTCCACGTGCTGGACACACCGGCTTCATGTGAGCACAGACAGCGCGTGTGGGGGAGGAGCTCCGCTGGTCCCCAGACCCGGACGCTCAACACTGCCGGTCCCTGAGTGGGGCCCCTAGTGCACCTGCTCCATGTCCACGTGCTGGACACACCGGCTTCATGTGAGCACAGACAGCGTGTGGGGGAGGAGCTCCGCTGGTCCCCAGACCCACACGCTCAACACTGCCGGTCCCTGAGTGGGGCCCCTAGTGCACCTGCTCCATGTCCACGTGCTGGACACACCGGCTTCATGTGAGCACAGACAGCGCGTGTGGGGGAGGAGCTCCGCTGGTCCCCAGACCCGGACGCTCAACACTGCCGGTCCCTGAGTGGGGCCCCTAGTGCACCTGCTCCATGTCCACGTGCTGGACACACTGGCTTCATGTGAGCACAGACAGCGTGTGGGGGAGGAGCTCCGCTGGTCCCCAGACCCACACGCTCAACACTGCCGGTCCCTGAGTGGGGCCCCTAGTGCACCTGCTCCATGTCCACGTGCTGGACACACCGGCTTCATGTGAGCACAGACAGCGTGTGGGGGAGGAGCTCCGCTGGTCCCCAGACCCGGACGCTCAACACTGCCGGTCCCTGAGTGGTGCCCCTAGTGCACCTGCTCCATGTCCACGTGCTGGACACACCGGCTTCATGTGAGCACAGACAGCGTGTGGGGGAGGAGCTCCGCTGGTCCCCAGACCCGGACGCTCAACACTGCCGGTCCCTGAGTGGGGCCCCTAGTGCACCTGCTCCATGTCCACGTGCTGGACACACCGGCTTCATGTGAGCACACACAGCGCGTGTGGGGGAGGAGCTCCGCTGGTCCCCAGACCCACACGCTCAACACTGCCGGTCCCTGAGTGGGGCCCCTAGTGCACCTGCTCCATGTCCACGTGCTGGACACACCGGCTTCATGTGAGCACAGACAGCGCGTGTGGGGGAGGAGCTCCGCTGGTCCCCAGACCCGGACGCTCAACACTGCCGGTCCCTGAGTGGGGCCCCTAGTGCACCTGCTCCATGTCCACGTGCTGGACACACCGGCTTCATGTGAGCACAGACAGCGCGTGTGGGGGAGGAGCTCCGCTGGTCCCCAGACCCACACGCTCAACACTGCCGGTCCCTGAGTGGGGCCCCTAGTGCACCTGCTCCATGTCCACGTGCTGGACACACCGGCTTCATGTGAGCACACACAGCGCCTGTGGGGGAGGAGCTCCGCTGGTCCCCAGACCCGGACGCTCAACACCGCCGGTCCCTGAGTGGGGCCCCTAGTGCACCTGCTCCATGTCCACGTGCTGGACACACCGGCTTCATGTGAGCACAGACAGCGCCTGTGGGGGAGGAGCTCCGCTGGTCCCCAGACCCGGACGCTCAACACTGCCGGTCCCTGAGTGGGGCCCCTAGTGCACCTGCTCCATGTCCACGTGCTGGACACACCGGCTTCATGTGAGCACAGACAGCGCCTGTGGGGGAGGAGCTCCGCTGGTCCCCAGAGCCACACGCTCAACACTGCCGGTCCCTGAGTGGGGCCCCTAGTGCACCTGCTCCATGTCCACGTGCTGGACACACCGGCTTCATGTGAGCACACACAGCGCGTGTGGGAGGAGCTCCGCTGGTCCCCAGACCCACACGCTCAACACTGCCGGTCCCTGAGTGGGGCCCCTAGTGCACCTGCTCCATGTCCACGTGCTGGACACACCGGCTTCATGTGAGCACACACAGCGCGTGTGGGAGGAGCTCCGCTGGTCCCCAGACCCGGACGCTCAACACTGCCGGTCCCTGAGTGGGGCCCCTAGTGCACCTGCTCCATGTCCACGTGCTGGACACACCGGCTTCATGTGAGCACACACAGCGCGTGTGGGGGAGGAGCTCCGCTGGTCCCCAGACCCACACGCTCAACACTGCCGGTCCCTGAGTGGGGCCCCTAGTGCACCTGCTCCATGTCCACGTGCTGGACACACCGGCTTCATGTGAGCACACACAGCGCGTGTGGGAGGAGCTCCGCTGGTCCCCAGACCCGGACGCTCAACACTGCCGGTCCCTGAGTGGGGCCCCTAGTGCACCTGCTCCATGTCCACGTGCTGGACACACCGGCTTCATGTGAGCACACACAGCGCGTGTGGGGGAGGAGCTCCGCTGGTCCCCAGACCCGGACGCTCAACACTGCCGGTCCCTGAGTGGGGCCCCTAGTGCACCTGCTCCATGTCCACGTGCTGGACACACCGGCTTCATGTGAGCACACACAGCGCGTGTGGGGGAGGAGCTCCGCTGGTCCCCAGACCCACACGCTCAACACTGCCGGTCCCTGAGTGGGGCCCCTAGTGCACCTGCTCCATGTCCACGTGCTGGACACACCGGCTTCATGTGAGCACAGACAGCGCGTGTGGGGGAGGAGCTCCGCTGGTCCCCAGACCCGGACGCTCAACACTGCCGGTCCCTGAGTGGGGCCCCTAGTGCACCTGCTCCATGTCCACGTGCTGGACACACCGGCTTCATGTGAGCACACACAGCGCGTGGGGGAGGAGCTCCGCTGGTCCCCAGAGCCACACGCTCAACACTGCCGGTCCCTGAGTGGGGCCCCTAGTGCACCTGCTCCATGTCCACGTGCTGGACACACCGGCTTCATGTGAGCACACACAGCGCGTGTGGGGGAGGAGCTCCGCTGGTCCCCAGACCCGGACGCTCAACACTGCCGGTCCCTGAGTGGGGCCCCTAGTGCACCTGCTCCATGTCCACGTGCTGGACACACCGGCTTCATGTGAGCACACACAGCGCGTGTGGGGGAGGAGCTCCGCTGGTCCCCAGACCCGGACGCTCAACACTGCCGGTCCCTGAGTGGGGCCCCTAGTGCACCTGCTCCATGTCCACGTGCTGGACACACCGGCTTCATGTGAGCACAGACAGCGCGTGTGGGGGAGGAGCTCCGCTGGTCCCCAGAGCCACACGCTCAACACTGCCGGTCCCTGAGTGGGGCCCCTAGTGCACCTGCTCCATGTCCACGTGCTGGACACACCGGCTTCATGTGAGCACACACAGCGCGTGTGGGGGAGGAGCTCCGCTGGTCCCCAGACCCGGACGCTCAACACTGCCGGTCCCTGAGTGGGGCCCCTAGTGCACCTGCTCCATGTCCACGTGCTGGACACACCGGCTTCATGTGAGCACAGACAGCGCGTGTGGGGGAGGAGCTCCGCTGGTCCCCAGAGCCACACGCTCAACACTGCCGGTCCCTGAGTGGGGCCCCTAGTGCACCTGCTCCATGTCCACGTGCTGGACACACCGGCTTCATGTGAGCACAGACAGCGCCTGTGGGGGAGGAGCTCCGCTGGTCCCCAGACCCGGACGCTCAACACCGCCGGTCCCTGAGTGGGGCCCCTAGTGCACCTGCTCCATGTCCACGTGCTGGACACACCGGCTTCATGTGAGCACACACAGCGCGTGTGGGGGAGGAGCTCCGCTGGTCCCCAGAGCCACACGCTCAACACTGCCGGTCCCTGAGTGGGGCCCCTAGTGCACCTGCTCCATGTCCACGTGCTGGACACACCGGCTTCATGTGAGCACAGACAGCGCGTGTGGGGGAGGAGCTCCGCTGGTCCCCAGAGCCACACGCCTGTCACTTTGGTCGCCACCGTCTTTCCTCTCACTTGGGTTTCTTCCCTTCACCTGTTGTATGTGTGCACGCGTGTGCGCATGTGCGTGTGTGTGCTGCACGGCGCCGGCACGCAGCACACAGCTCGGGTCTGCTGAGCCCGGCGGGGCCCCCAGGGGTGATGTGGCAGGGTGGCTCAGTGGGAGGGCGGCGGGCAGCAGTGGGGCTGTGTCTGCCCTGTGACCTCCACCCCGGCTGCAGAGCAGGGGCCGTCCACGCAGCTCGGCAGGCTGCGGCCTGAGCTCGCGTCCCCTGGACACCCTGGAGGAAGCCGGTCAAGCGCAGACCCTTCGTTGTCACAAGTCTCATCTCCACACTGCCGTTTGTCAAGATGGCGCCGGGGGGCTGGGCACGGCGACCTTCCGTCGGCCCCTGGGTGCCCCGGGCAGCGTTTCACCCAGACTGCACCATCCCTCGGCAGCCGCACAATGGCCACACGCGCCGGGCCCGGCTGCCGCGACTGGGAGACCGCATGGGAGGCGCTGCTCTGCGGGGTCCCTGTGTGCACTCTGAGGCCGATTCGGCACGCGCACATGGCTCTCCCATAACCAAGGTGAGCTGCGTGTTGCCATGAGTTCAGTTCTCTGAACAGCTGGAGACCTACCGTCCGATTCGCAGTTCGCACACACGCGGAGCATCGACACTTGTCTGTCTTGGTGGTAGGATGCGGAAGCTCGGCTCTGCCGGGAAGCATTGGGCGTAAATCCCGGCTGTTTCCTTTCGCTCTTCTTAAGAGTGGCTGCAGACAAGCTGCTCCCCCGGGGCTCGCCTTGTGCCGGGGAGCAGGGCCAGGAGCCGGCATCTGGTGAGGGCTTTGGTGCTGCCTCCCGTCCTGGCGGGAAGCAGAAGGCGAGGGGCACAGGAGATGGGGGAGGGGGAGTCTGTGCACCCCTCTGTCGTCATCTCCAGAGGCAGCAGAGTGAGGGTCTCCTGGGTCTGCGGGGCGCCTGGGTGGGGGCTGGGCCGCCCTCACCCACATCCAGTGCTCGGCTCCCCGTCCTGCTGGAGTCTGCCGCCTGCGGATCCCTGGGCTGAATCCCCGACCTGGATGAAGCCGCCGGGGCTCAGACGTCCAAGAAAAGCCCCAGCCCCTGGTGCCACCACGGTGGCCAGGGCTCCTCCCGGTGACCCCGCGGTCCCGGCACACAAGCCAGACCACCGGGCTGAAAGGGGCTGCTCTGGCCACGCCTTGGCTGTTCTCCTAATAACATCGACGTCCAGGACGGCGCTGACCCAGCCGAGAGAAGGCAGTGGACGTGAAAGGCGAGAACGAGACGTGGCGGTTTCCCTGACCGGGACAGGGGCTGCTGGTGGCTGAGAGGAGCACAAAGCAGAGAGAGAAAAGCTGTGGCGCCTCCCCTTGGGAAACAGGCAAATCCCGCAGGCTGGACGCGCGTGGCCAGGGGGCAGCACCGGGCGGTCCTAGGAGGCACTTCCACCGCCGCCTCTGCTTCTGCCGCCGGCGTGGGTGCCCTTGCTGCACGGTCACGGGTCACCACGCGGCAAGCGCCGACCTGCGTGATGACGCCAGCAAGAGCGGCCTGGCGGCTCAGGAATCCCACGCGGAGGGAGGGGCGAGCGCATCTCCCTGCACCACGGCTGCCCACTAGAAACCAGTGCGCACACCCCCACTTGTGAGCGTCGGGGACAACCGGGGAGCAGCATGGCAACCACATGGCAGCTCCCCTCCTGGGATCTACGCAAGAGAAAGGGACACGCAGGCTACCGCTACCCCGGAGCACGGGTGTCCCCAGCAGCGTTGTCCATATCAGCCCCGGGATGGAAAGTACCAGAATCCCCATGTCCGCCTGGACCACCTGGTGAGCCGTGGACTCACTTGTGCCCGGCAAGACTGCTCCGTGTGCAGACACCCGGACCTCAGGAGCAGTTTGCTAGTGAGCAAAGCCAGACCCCAAAGCTTCAGCTGTACAATCCCATCGTACAGCAATCCGGAAGTGGGAGTGCATCATGACAAAGCAGGTCGGTGCTTGTCAGGGGCCAGGTTTAGGGCGAGGGCAGTGGTGCACATGGGCAGGAGGAGGCGTGCTGGACAGAGACGCGGCCGTGTGGCTGGGCGCCGGGTGGGAGACCACGCGCCATCAACTACGGTGTCTGAGGGGGTTTTCAGAGGCAGTGGCTTCACGGCGCCCCGCGGAGTGCTTTAGTCACGACCGGAATGTGCAAAGTGAGGCCAAGCCACACTGGCAAAAAGTCGCACAGGCCAAGAAGGTGGTGCCACTCCACGTGAACACGGCCGCAGGCACGGTTAACTTGATTAGAAAGGCCCTCTGAGTTCTGCGTGGTCCCAAGTGCCCCGTGAGACCATGCACCTGCATGTCAGCTCCCGCCCTTGGACCCAGCGCCCGCTGCCTCCTGCCCGACCAGCAAAGGCAGCAGTCGCCCCATCAGTGGTCGCGGCCCCCGCGCCTCGCTCTGTGTCCTCCACAGCGCTCACCATTCAGCATCTCTTTTATTTTATCTCCCTGTGCTTATCCCGAGGCACCGCTGATGTCGCTGGGACTCCGTGAATTGTGGGGTCGGGGTCCTGGCTGGACAGAGCCCCCAGGTGGCGTGGCCTGTCCCCCACGGCCCTGCCGCCACGCACTGCGCAGTTTCTCATTCCTGGCTCCCCGGCAGCCCTTGTGATCGCTTTCACGATGTAGCTCTTGGCGGCCTCCGCCCAGGGCAGCGTCCGGGCCACCCTCGTGCGGGCGGTGCTTCCCTCTTCCCACGGGCAGTGGCCAGTCTGGTGGTTTGTGTGGTTCCCCGTGTCCGGCCCGTTCCACGCCCCGTAAGTTCATAAAAGACAAGCAGTCTGGGTCCTCTGCTCGCCATCTGTGCGGGATTAAGCGCTTTAAGACGTCCCGATGCTGGTTAGGACCTGGCGCTTAGTGCCCCTGCGAGAAGCGCACGTGCTGGGAGAACTGAGCCACTGGGATTGAATCACTAAATGGAGAATCACCTCTGTGTATCTGTGGCGAGCCACGAGGGGAGAGGCTGAACGGAGGCGAGACGACTGGCGGGGCTCCGGGCCGGTGCTGCAGGCTCGGAAGAGCGCGCCCCCGGTCCACGCACCCCCACTGTGCACTCACTGGTCTCGGTCACCTGTGACACGGTTTAGTACAGAGACAACACTCCAGACGCGGAGTCGCCAATAAAGCAGGCTGGATTTCAGCGGTGCTGAACTTGGTCATTCTCAGGACGCACACAGCCCGCTGCTTCCACCCGCAGCACCGGCCTTCAGGGCACTGGGACGCTGCGTGGGCCTCCAGAGGGGGCAGAACCGGCCTCCCTCGGGCCCTTGTGTGAACCTGGGACAGAGCAGGCACCCACACACCTGGGCTCCGGGCAGCCTCCTGGTGGCGCTGCAGAGCTGCACCGGGCTCCAGGGAGCGCCAGCAGCAGCCACCGAGCCCGGCAGTGCCCCCAGCTGACCGCCAGCCAGGGCTGCCTCCCAGGAATGGGCTCAGGTCGAGCGAGTCCGTGAGATTCCACGGCCACTACGTGGGGCCGAGGAGCAGCGGGGCTCCCATGGTCCCTGTGCTCTTGGGGAGGGCCCAGGTCTCTGACTGAGGACCAGAGGTCTGGAAGGCAGGGCCTGGCTCCAGGGGCACAGGCGGGACAAGGGACAGCTGTGGCGTTGGGGGTAGAAGGCGGGGTTTGGAGCCCCCACTGCCATGCTGCCTGGAAGACTGACCTGAAGGCCCCTCCCCTGGGGGACAGAGAGCAGGACAGGCAGTGTGCCCTGAGTCAGGGTCCAGTACCCAGACAGGCCGGGACAGGCATGGACGTTTCCCTCAACTGTAGCCCTGCGTCGTTCCTGGGGGTCTCGGGGACCCTCCCTGGAGGCGGGCGTTACTGCCGGGCGCTGGCTGCCCCGTCACGTCAGGGCCCGTGCGCTCCCGAGACAGCAGGGCTCCCCGGTTCTGCAAAAGGCCAGGATCTGTGGCCCTGTCCACCCTCGATGGCTGCACACAGGGCTTTCTCCATGGGACCCCAGCTTCTCCCAGGTTAAATTCAGAGTCCAGAGCCAAGCTGCACCCACGAAAGCACCTCTTGTCGGCCTGCTACCTGGAGCCAGGAATCAGAATGCCAGCCTCTAATTAAAACTCATAAAGGGAAAATTAAATTCCCGCCCTAATGACGCCATTTATTGTCATGGATACAGAGGGGGAGGCCCACGCTGATGGCGCACGGAGGAGGTGCTGCACGTGGTGCCCAGAGACCCTGGAGACCAGGGCTGGTGTCTTTGCGCGAAAACCACACGCTGAGTGTCTCGCTTTGTTCTGCGTATGCGCACCAGCGGCTCAGATGAACGGGGAATAAACGGGTCCACAATGTATCCTTGGAGTTCAGTTGGTAGAAAAAGCCACAAAAAATTGCACAGTGCTGTGCAAACCAGAACCCGGCGTTTCTGGGTCTCGGTTTTTGTAGAGTGTAAGCACTTCTGAAGATGTGTGTGGGTGTGGCTGGTGACTGGGTGGGGGACAGTGTCGCCAAGCCACGTCCCCAACCCCTGACGGCCGCGGAGAACTCGAGGCGGGCCGCGTGCGCAGCCTGCCCGGCTGGGCCAGCCTCCGACGGCCTTGCCGAGAACCGAGTTAATTGGGTTTGCTGTAAGGTTGGTGTCCTGCCTGCTGGAAGCTTTCCCAGGTCTTCCTCCGCGCTCGCGGCCACCAGACTGCCTGGTCACCCTGTTAGCCCAGACTCTAATTAGCTCTGGCGTCCTCTTCATAATGATAAATGCGGCGATGATGAATGGAAATGCAAATGACGGTGAAGTGGCTCAGCCGTCAGCGCCGCACATCATTACTGCCTTCCCACTGTCACATCCGTCACTGTCTTCCGCGGGCTCGTGGCTGCGCGCCAGAGCGCCTCCCCGGCCCGGCAGGCGGCGCTCACCGCCCCCCACCCCGGACGGTTTTATTCGTCTTCTGCTGAACATTTGTTAGGCAGCCAGCGTTGCAATATACCTCCAGCTGGGACGGGGACTATTTTGGGTCAACAAGCAAACAGCTAATTTGGAGGAAAACGCAGAGCGGGAAGAAAGTGGCCCCGGAGCATCGAGATGGGAGCGGAGTGGAGCCCACGGAGACCTGTGACAGAAGGAGCTGCCCTGAGGCCCAGCGCCGTGTGGTGCCGCAGAAGGCACTGCCCCGTCCCGCACACCTCCCCTCTGGCCAGGAGCCCAGCAGCCTGCGCCACAGGCCCCGCCTCTGTCCCACGGCAGCTCAGCTCACTGCCTGGTGGGAGCTGCCGTCGCCTCTGCGTGGGCGTGGGACAGGCACCGGTGGGTCCTGCGGGTGCTCCTCTCTCTGCTCGCCCAGCCCCCTGCTGCCCTCCCCCTCACTCCGGCCACCTCTCTGCTCGCGCCTTTCCTCCACCCCGCCTGGCCCTCTCTGTGCAAGGACTCAGTTCCTGGCTAGAGAGACCACGTGACGTCCTCCAAAGGACACTCAAGGACTCCACAGCCAACGCCCCGGTCCCAGGCTCCGCTGCATCTCCACTGGCCTGGCCGGGACCGGTTTAGCCTCCCGCGTGAGCAAGTGCAGCCCCTCCTCTCGGGCCCTGCCCCTCTCCACCAAACCGTCCCCCACGGGGCAGCCAAACCACGTTTGTGATCGTGGGATCCCATGCTCAAAATACTCCAGCTTTTCCCACTCCCAGAAAACACCCAAACCCTGGACGCCAGGGCCTCCTTCAATGTGTCTGCCCCCGGGTCCCAGCCCTCTCCACCCTCGCTGCTGCGTTGCCTTGAGCCCAGCACCGCCGTCTCTGTGCTACTTACCTGGAGGTCCCGGGTAGCGGAGCACTGGGCACACCATTGGTGCTCCACTGGGCCGCGGTCCAGGGTGAAGCCCACCCGGTGCCCGTCACGGTGGACGGGGGCTCTCACCTCTCAATGGTCACGTGGCCTTAGCAGTCACTCCAGGTCCTGTGCCTCGGTTTCCCCGTCTGTCCTGTGAAGTCTTAGCCACATCTTCGGTGGTTCTAGGGACTAAAGCAGTGAGTATGCAGACAGCGGAGGGGCTTGGGCTCACAGACACCGCCCGCCAGCCCCACCCCCACCCCCACCCACCCTAACCTTCAGACCCTGTTGTGTCTGGGGCCCCTGAGGCTCTGATGCTGCGATGGGCGGGCGGGCGTTCACCTTCCCGGCCACTCCCTCCAGGTGCCCCTCTCCGCCTGGAGTGCTGGCCGGGGACAAGCCCGCGCCTCTCACAGCCACCGCTCTGGGATGCAGCGTGGCCGCTGGGCCATCCGCACTGCAGCAGAATGGCCGCATCGCTGGCTCCGGCGGCCAGCTGAGGGCCAGCCACGGCCGGCCTGGCTCCGGGGGGGGGGTGGGGAGCGCACCGTCTTGGACCCCGGCAGGTGTAGAAGAGCGGCGTGGGAGGCAGAGGCGCCAACGGTCCACCTGGGCTCCCGAGGGCAACCACCAAGTGGCTGTCTTAGGCCTGAAGCTTCGTCACGCAACCCTCGGTGGAGACCCACCAGCGGACTGAGATGAGATGAGACGAGAGATGTCCCCACAGCCGTTCTCCCCTGGGCTGAAACCCCCAGCCCAGTGGTTTCTGTGTTCAGCAGAGTCCACAGGGCCCCCGGAAGTGCCAGGGAGCAGAGAGCAAGGCTTAGCCCCGCTCCTCGTGGGCCCTGCTCTGTTCCTGGCCAGCAGGTGACCGTGGGGAGCAGGGGCAAGGCCAGCAAGCTGGTTCCAGACGTCACCAGCTCACAGCCCCCGCACCACACCCAGTCGTGTTTAGACCTAGTCACTGGTGGGGCAGATGCAACAATTATTTTAATTAATTCTGGAAGTTTATACCAGCAACGGATAAAACCTCAGCGAGAGTAACCTTGAGCGGCCACGCCAAGCCACCCCCCCCCCCCCCCCGCAAATTCCTCTGCGTATTCGGCTAACAACTGAGACGCTGCGGCTGAAACAGGCATGGGGAGGAAATGGTTCTCTCTCCCTTAGAGCTGCGAGGCAGACTTTCCAGTGACTGCTTTATTAAACTGACATCTTAGCGTTACATTTGGTAACAACCTTCCTTAACCGGAGAGCATACAAACAGCTTTCTCTAAGACAAAGCGATTTCTCTCCGAAATAAATAAAGGGAAATGAATTTCCATCTGACTCTGGGTTAAACATTTTATTTCATTAGTGTAATGAAAACCAAAAAAATGAAAGGAGATGAAATGTTTTGTTACCTTGGTACCTATTAAGGCACGGGCATCCCTCAGAGCCAGCCAGGTCCAATAGCACCAGGAACGCGAGGAAATAAATCAGACGTTTTAATTGTGAGATGATAACATGCTGACGGAGGAGCTGGGAAGAAGCCAAAGCCAGTTTTAATGACAAAACAATCATCCAGGCGACGTAGAGAGCGGCAGACGCTACGGGCTCTGAGAGACAGAGGAGCAGAATTAGTGCGGCTCCGGACTGTGACGCCAGCCGAGGATGGACAACGTGAGCTGTGACTGAAGCCGACATCTATCCCAGACGACGCCGGCCGCTTAGAGCGGGGACTCGAGAGACCGGGCGGCAGCAGTGTTTGCCACCGTGCAGGTGAGAATCCACGGCACCCAGCGCCCGTTCACAGCAGGTGACCTCCGACACGTGACGCAGGGCGAGTCGGTCCTGGATGCAGGAGTATTGCTTGTCAGATCTCCCAGACTTCAGGTCTGCTCCCTGCACAACCGGCCCCTGAGGGAGGACAGGGCCTGGCAGCCCTTGATGCCACCGGCAAGGACCCAGGCGTGACCGGGCGTGGCAAGGGGTGGCCCCTGTCCTGGCGGCGGCCGTCCCACCAGGTGTGCTGGGTACAGGGATCCCACTCTCCCCCAGGTCTGGAATAGGCTCAGGGGTGCAGGAGCCTGGGAAGCAGAGCTGAGAGGGGCCCAGGGGCTCGCGGGCTCTCGTGAACCCTCAGTCAGTTCTATGGAGCTGTGATTGACAGCAGAGCCTGCGGCTTGGTGAGCTTTGACAGACGGGCACCCAGTGAAGATGGAAACCTCTCTCACATCCCCTCCTGAGCAGGACACCCCTTCTCAGACCAGCACCGGGACGCTGGTCTGGTTTCCCCCAGTGCGGAGCCGCATGGCCTGCCCTGGGACAGCACATCTGGGAGCTGGCGGGGCGTTCGTTCTGTGTGCCGGGTGCCTGGGCACCCGTGCTGGGGGATTCACCCAAGCTGGGCTGGCTGCCGCTCAGCCCATTGCTGCGTGCAACATGGCCCGTGGTTTCAGTACGCCAGAGCCTGCTCCTGCACCCCTCTGCACTGCCCGAGTGGGCGCGCCCCTGCGGGGGCGAACAGGCAGGGCTGCTGTGGCGTCTTCCATGTCACGTTAGTGGAGACAGCTCTGCATGTCTCTGAGGAACCGTCTAGCAGTGGGTCAGGTAGCAGGTGTGTGTCCCTTCACAGTCACTCTGCAAGTGGCCCTAGTCCCCCACACGTCCACCAGCGGGCTGTGGGTGCTCCATTTGCTTGGCCCTCCTCGACACTCTGCGCCGTTCACCTCTCCAATTTTGCAGAGATTTGGGTCATTGAAAAATTGGCAAGTATAGGCTCGATGAGCCGGGAACCGAGCATGGTTCATGCACTCGCTGGCCGTGTCTGTATTTTCTGTATCCTTTTGTCATTTCTGTATCTTTTGTGAGAGCTACGCAAGTAGCTCACCCATTTCATTATGAGGCCTTTCTTGTTACAGTAACTTTCATCACTGCTATTTATATAAATTTGCCTATGTAACTTTGCATGTATTACACACTATATACATGAACATCACACAAGCGTGCCTTTACTTTCAAAATTTTGCAGAAAAATAGAATTAAAAGATAAACTTAATATGGTGCAAGTTTTTCAAAGTCCATGCGTAGATTTGTCATAATACATATTTTCCATGAATTTTTTGAGAAGTGCTTTTATGTATGTATATGCAGATATACATATATGTGCATTTTGCACACACGTGTGCTCCAGCTCCCTGGGCACACGTAGTTCTGACTGCGTTCTCACAGGCTGCAGGTCGCTTTGTCCTGTCCTGAACGCTGTGTTTGGTTACGGTGGATGCAATGCTTGGACGTTCCTCACTTCGCCTCTATCAATGTGCGCAACCCAGTTTTCTCGTTAATTTTTCACGATATATCCAGTCCACCATTTTAAATTTACTGTCTGTCTGTATTCTCAGAACCTGTCTCTTGTAGATGGAAATTAGTTGGGGTTTAGTTTTCTAACCAGACCCAAATCTCTGTGTCATAATTTGCAGGATTAGTCAATTCAAACTTAATGTGCTTATCGATAGGGTTGGGTTAAACCTTCAGTTAGCATTTGTTAATTCAGTTGCATTCTATTGTCCAATTGCTGTTTTCTTTGAATTAACTAAACAACTATTTCTTTTCTTTTCATCCATTAGCTTCTTATGTATAACTCTTTGCTGTAGCTATTTTTAATGGTTATTCCAAGACTAATAAAATGTACCTCTAATTTATCAGGTTCAATGTTATGCTTTCTCACACTTCTGAGTTTTACTTCATAACTGACAGATTTCATTTCTCATTTCAACAACATAATGACTTCAAGAATGCAGAGGTCTTGGAAAAGTTCCTGGGAGTTCATGTAGTAAAGATTGATGCACAGACTTCAAAAAATTTTAGCACAAGATAAGCTAATCTTCTAATTCTGTTTTCCATGGGCTTTTTGAGTTGCCTTCGTATGATTCTCTACACACATCTCTCAATGCGTTTGCAATTGTTACTTTTTTTTCTTTTTGCAGATGGAAAATCACGGCACAGTGTTGGTGTTTTCTGATTGTCTGTGACGTTGTCGTGAGAACACAGGGAGCAAGGTGCTGCCTGTGCCACTCCAGTCCCACTGTCTCCTGTCCCTGCTGTGGATCCAGGCCTCCACCTCACACGGTTTCTCTCAGCCTCAAATGCAGCCCTAATTTTCTTGGGGTTTTTCTACCAGCAACAGATATTTGAGACTTTAACATCCTAAAACGCCGTTATTTCTGCCTCAGTTTGAAAGGACGCGGTCACTGGATGTGGTTTCCCTCCTTCCTGCCATTGGAAGGTGTTGCTGTTCCATTGTCCCCTGGCCGCCATTGTTTCCCATGAGATGTCAGAAACGTCTCGTCCTCGTGCCCTGCGTTTAAGGAGCTGCCTTGTTTCGGTGGCTGCTTCCAAGATGGTCTTTACCTTTGGTTTCTAACTGTCCAGTTATGATGCTTATTGCTGCCGGATCTCTCACCTCCTCTGTGTCTGCCCACACACATGCTCACACACACGTGTCACAAGTGTTCTTAGATCTACTAGTTACTTATAAATCAGAATCAATTCAAGAATTCACTAATTATTTAAAAACATTATTTCTGCCCCAAACTCATTTTCTGTTTCTTCTGGTGTCCCAGGTTACCCGATGTTGGACCTTGTGATAACTTCACCCAAGCTTCGCGCTACGTGTCATCTTCATTCCGTGGTCTTTCTGATTTTGAGTACATAACTTCTGTTCTCTGCCTTCAGATAACCATTTCTCTCCCTCATCTGTGGTCTGTGTTTTTGGCCGTCCACTGGGTGTTGACTCCAGTCATTTTCCATCTTTGCTTTGCTTTAGAATTTTATTTTGTCTTTATACTCTCCGCTCCTTTGTTGAGATTCTTTGTTATTTACTAGTAAGCATATTTCCTTTACTTGATCACACACTCACACGCACATAATTATCTGGATTGTACGTAGTTACTTTAAACCGTTGGCTGCTGAAGCCATTTTGCTGTTTCTTTGTACTTTTAATGATTTTGGTGGCTACAAGGCAGTGTGCATAAAACAATTGAGAAATTCCGACCTTCATTTGCTTGCTCTGAAGGATTAGGATCCTTGTTTTGCACACAGCAAATAGCTGGCTAATTTAATTCCTGCCAACTTGGTTTTGCTCTTTGTGAGAATGAACGCAGGCATAGTTTACCCTGGGTTGTGTCCTCATTGCTGAACCCAGTCTTTCTGGCACTTCCAGAGAACAGCCAGGGAGGGCCGGGATGCCCATGGCACTCCACTCCCATCACCACTCATCTCTGGCCTCTCTGCTCTCATCTCCGCTCCACAGCAGCTGCACCGTCCCAGGTCAGGAGGTTCTCACAGCGCCAGGCACAGCCCAGCTTTCCACCAGACCTGCAGGGGGATCCCCACGCTCCACAGCAGCTGCACCGTTCCAGGTCAGGAGGTTCTCACAGCGCCAGGCACAGCCCAGCTTTCCACCAGACCTGCAGGGGGATCCCCACGCTCCACAGCAGCTGCACCGTCCCAGGTCAGGAGGTTCTCACAGCGCCAGGCACAGCCCAGCTTTCCACCAGACCTGCAGGGGGATCCCCACGCTCCACAGCAGCTGCACCGTCCCAGGTCAGGAGGTTCTCACAGCGCCAGGCACAGCCCAGCTTTCCACCAGACCTGCAGGGGGATCCCCACGCTCCACAGCAGCTGCACCGTCCCAGGTCAGGAGGTTCTCACAGCGCCAGGCACAGCCCAGCTTTCCACCAGACCTGCAGGTGGATCCCCACACGGAGTTCTGGGCTCTCTCCCCGACAGCCCTCGTCCCAGTGCTTCACCTCACAGACACCACGGCCCTGGGTGTCCCTCACCTCCGTGGTCAGTCCAGTGGGATGCTCGTGCTTTGTGAGAGGCAGCCCTCTGTGGTGTGGTTCCCCCTGTCCCCAGATGAGGGCTGGGTGACCGTGACCTCGGGGTGCTGCTGGCCCAGCCTCCTGTATCCACCTGCTTCTAGAGCTGTCCACGGTGGGAAAGCTGCTGTGGTGTCGGCTGGGCCATCACGGGTGTGAAAACCAGCTCTGACGACGTTAGTGTCACAAAGGAGCCTTGGGGCGAGGAGAGGCGGTTGTGTGTTTCGGGAACAGAAGGTTTGTGTTGCGTAATCTAAAGCTGCAATGGGAGGAGAAGTAAAAATGTAACAATTAGCAGGTTAATTTATTCAATGTAGATAACAGATCCAGATAATTTTATTCTCAGAGTTAAGTTGTTGGGCTTCAGATAATCAGCTGGACTCCTCTGGATTAAACAGAAGACATTTGCTGTGTCTCGCAGACGTGGTCTGAGATACGATCTTTGTACAAGGGAATAATTACAGTATCACCATTATTTTCTCCTCTCCTCTCGCTGATTATCAGCCCTGTGTTTATGTATGTCATTAGGCAAATTATTTCTCTTAATTCAAGAACCTCTGTTTTGTCCGCACGAAATCATAATTCAGATGTGAACTGATCACAAATACATGTGTTTTTCAAGTCTTTAAGTTTGCATTTTTGTTCTTTGCTACACTTCACGGCTTCTCAAAGGACCCCTGTGGAGAGTGTGAACCGTGGGGAACCGGTGTTCCCCTGTAAGTGCTTTGGGTTAGGAAAGCTAAGGAAATTAAACTAAACACCACACTTCCACAAGCTCATTAACACTTCCATTTTCAGTCCTGCTTCTCAAGTTCAAAGTCACATGCAAAGACATAAACATGGAAATTCTCCGTCCCCTTTCAGAAGTTCTGTGAGCCTATGAGGGCTGAGTTTCCCCTGACTGCTTGCTTCGTGGCTGAAGCCTGGCTGCTCTCGGGGACGCACGCGTCAGCTTCCACCGTGGCAACGAGGGGCCAAGTGCTGCTGGGAGCCTGGAGCACCACGGGGACCCTCGGGTCAGGGAAGGACCCGTGTCCCCCCAGAAGATGCGGCGTCCTGCAAGGGCCGGGGGAGGGGTAAGCTCTGTGGGCTGTGACGTCACCGGGGCAGGGAGGTCACGCCCATGGAGGGAGCTCAGCGAGGACAGGGGAGATGGAGTGTGGAGAACAGGAAGGGCCCCTGAAAATGGGATGTGCGATGTCCAAGGCCAGAAGCCGGAAGCTGCCAGGCAGGGGCTGGACGCTGGACACTGGCTGAGGCTCCAGATGGTTGTCCCTCACAGTGGGGGTGACAGGGAACACGCCGGCAGCTGGGGAAGCTGTGCGGTCAGCCCTGTGCACGTCACTGGGGGCTCAGGCCCCACCTGGGTGGTGGCACGGGCTCAAGAGGGGTCCCCGGCTCCAAGCGAGGGGCCATTGCCTCCACCTCCAGAAGGGCCGTCGGGAAGACCCACGCCCCCCACCATGCACCTGTCCCGCTCAGCACTGCGCCCAGCTCCCTTCCAGTGACACTGAGGGACTGTTTACCACTCTGCTGGTGTGACGCAAACTCAGCCGTTTTTAAATTCGATTCTTTAGAGTTTGCCACTTTCCGTTCTTCCGCACTGACACAGTGCACCTGCTCTGTCCCACAGCCCTGGGTGTGTTTCCTGGAACCTGCGGTGGATTTGAGGGGAGCCTCTCTGGTGCCAGGGCTCAGCCTGGTCGCAGCTCCAGCAGGTGACCAGGGCCCCTGGGCACTGCTTCCGTCTGCTGTGAGGACAAAGTGATCGTCCCTGCCCCCCAGCCTTGGGACGACTTCAGGAGCCAAGAGGCGGCGGGTGGAGGGAGAGATGCCCTCGGCGCCGCATGTCCAACCTGCATTGGATTCTGGTCTCTGCATCTCGAGGATGGCCTGGGCCCTCAGGCATTTTCCTGGCTGTGGCAGTCTGTTTTATGCATGATGAACTCACCCAAAGTTAAAGGCCCTCTCAGCCCCCCTTCACGCTGTTTTACCTGCAGGTGTGCGGGCGGGGTGGAGCCGGCCACGCCATCCAGGGTGGGGGCAGTGACCGAGGGCTCATTCAGGACAGCAGACTGGTGACCCCCCCAGGTGGGGGCAGTGACCGAGGGCTCATTCTGGACAGCAGACTGGTGACCCCCCCAGGCGGGGGCAGTGACCGAGGGCTCATTCCTGATAGCAGGCCCCGTGGCCCGCCCATCACCAGCTCCACGCACTTCTCCACACCCTCATACCAGGCCATGGGGTCACGAGCCAGCACCCAGGCGTCCTGCCCTGCCAGCCCCCCGCGGCACGGTTTCTGGGAGAAGCGGGCTCCGAGAGCCAGTCTGAAGGGGTCAGCCCTCTCTCTGCCTCGGCGTTGCATCCTCTCTGAACGCATTCCCGCGATGGCAGAGGAGTTTTCTCCCAGGCCCCTCCCTCTCCTTGGGCACGACTTCCACCAGCCTTCGACAACTCAGACCCGGGACCAACAGGGTGGAAACCCCGGGTGCCGAGGACAAAGCTGAGTGTGAGAGGCCATGAAACGCCGATGTCCCCAGTGACCTGTGCCCAGGGGCCATGGCCTCCCTGCACCAACTTCCTGTTCCTGGCCACTCCCGCACACAGCACTCGGCCATGGGCCACTCGGTGTCACCAGTGCACCCCACCTTGTCCAGCGCTCAGCAGCTGGCTCGTCTGACTAAACCACACAGCGCCGTGCTCCGTTCCTGCCTCCTGGAGCTGGGTCACGGTGAGAGCAGCCGCGTCCTCACCACCACCGCCGAGCGCCTCCCGTCTCCCCGTCCCCTTCCTGCGCAGGAGGGGCGCGGGGCTCTGTGGCGCTGAGCCACTCGTGGACGGTCGCACACTCAGGGAGTCCGGGCGCCAGGATGCCCCGAGTGGTAGAGCTGCGCTGATGGACAGCTCCCAAAGGTGTATCAAAGGTGTGCAACGCTCTGTCGGCAAAACCGCAGCTGAAGCTCCTCCCCCGGGTGCCACCACAGGAGGAGTGATGGGGAGCTGGGCGTGGTTTTGAGAGCCCTGCCTGGTGCTTCCCCAGGGGCTGCTGCCCACAGCCGGCTCCACGTGGGGACAGGGCCTTGGGCACAGGGACCCCTCCGTGCCCCCTGCAGACGAGAGCAGAACAGACGTGCTCCAGACTCTGTGCGCCTTGCTGAGGGTCAGAGACTGGTGATGGGGCCTGCCTGGGGAGCAATGAGGGGTTCAGAACAACATAAAGCCATTTGTAGGCTTACAGAGATATACACACACACACACACACTCACACACACTCACACACACACACCCCGTCCAGGCTGCTCCCGGGCCCAGGAGGCCCTGCAGTGTCCAGTCCCAGAGCCACACACGCAGATCCTAGTGGGCACAGCAGCCCCCGGGGTGCCCAGAGCCCTCGCTGGGTTTCTCGGCTCGCACCTGCTAACAGCCGTCCGCTCTCGGCGGTAGGGGCACGAGTGGTTCTCACGTTTTACAAATGGGCTCCACTGATCACACATCACGTTTTTCAGCAGAGAGATACAGATTACGTTCCATGTTGGGAACAAAAGAAGGAACACAACGGCGTAAGATAAAACTCGGATTTCTTCTGCAGCTCGCGCTGGGCTGGGGGGTTCCTCCCAGGCAAGCGTCGTGGGAATCACAAGAATTAACGTGACAAACATGCCGGCCCCAGCACACCTCCAAGACACCTCTGGGTGCTTACCCCGGCGCTTCGAGCCCAGCCAGACTCCACGGCTAACTTTACTTAACGACAAGAAGTGATGACTTATTTACAAAGAGGGGCACGGGCAATATGCTAACGTTCTGTCTGCAAGCTGTGAACCTGTGGTTATGGAAGAAAGGCGTCCGGCTAACCCCATAGGCCTTTTCTTTGCTGCCCAAACCTCTCATTAACAATTAACTGGAGCAAAAGTTCACAGGCCACCATGGCCGCGTCAGTTAGATGCACGGGGCCTCAGAGGCTGAGACGGAACGACCTGCCCAGCTGATAAATAATTCCCAGGACGACTCGCCTTACTGTGGCCACCGGCGTGGAGGTCACGGTGCTGGCCGCAGCGGCCACACGGGCCGCCCTTCGGAGAAGAGGCCCAGGCTCTCGGACGGCACATGCTAATTTAAGCTCGGTAATCGGAACCGCGCGAAATGCCATCCGCGGGCAAGCGGGGGCTGTGGGGGCTCTCTGTCCTTGTGTCGCACACCCGGCTGTGCGCTCCTCACCAGAAGCCAGTCAGGTGTGTGTGTGTGAGAGTGTGTGTGTGGAGTCTGCCGAACCCCACGCTCTTACCCGGCACTGCCCGTGAACCTGACTCGGGGCTCCCCACCAGGGCTGCCGAGCCCCGTGTTCACACGGCCGCTGGCTCCCATGCAGCTCCTTTACTGGATTTCTCTGCTTCTGGAAGGGAAAAGGCCCTCCCCGGGCTTGCGGTCTGAAGGGCTACAGTATCTCGGGGACTGTCATTCCACACCAGACCTCTGCTCACCTCGTGAGCCGTGCAGCTCCCCAGGCGAAGACAGAACGGGCCAAAATGTCAATGTCTCCAAAGCACAGGAAGCTCCCCACGGCCGTCCCAGAGCACACGTGTGAGACGCGGTGTGCGCGTGGCCTAGCCTTGTGCGGACTGTAGCGCTCTCCCCCCTCTTCAGGGGTCGACGGGCTCCCCAAGGTGGGTGGCAGGGTCTCTTAACTCCAGATCCCCTGCACAGGCCCTGTCCGAAGGCAGACGCTCTGGGAAAAGCTGCTGAAAGGGATCGAACTTGAGTCCCCATGAAGCTATGAGGTCAGTTGCCTTTTGTTCTGAATGGTGTGAGCTGTCCTGGCCACGGCCAAGCACAGCGAGCGACGCTGTGACCCACCTGCTGAACTGAGGTGCACCTGCTACCCGCCCGTCAGCTCGTCTTCCCCGGGGGTCCTGTCTCCTCCGCCTTCTTGGCCTTCTGTCCAAGGACAAGAGGTACCGACCCCTTCCCACCCTCCTTCCTGTACCCCTGAAGATGCTGCCTAGAGCCACAGGCTTCCCCCAGTCGGAGACCACGACCCAGCTCCCCACTGCCACCACGCTCGTCCCCAAAGTGGGGCCCAGAGCCAGGGCTGGAGGAAACCCATGCACAGAGGTGAGGTCGCGGAGCGATTCACGCTCTGAGACCACGGCAGTGGAATCTCGTCCCCGTTTCTGGAAGCCTCAAGGACCTCCAGCGAGGCAAGGAGCCACTGCACTTGCCAGCACCCGCCCACCGCACCTGCCAGCACCCGCCCACCGCCGCTCCTCCTCCTGTCCAGGCCGGAGCCCCCTCCTTGTCTGAAGAGCCCCTGCCTGCGCCGCCCAGGGCACAGGGGGTGTCGATGGGCGCCGCTGTGGCCCCTGCCTCCTCTCCCTCCTCGGGTGGGGAGGAGCCTCTGCTACCGGGGGCCTAACAGTTCCACGCCCGCGGGGTTGGAACAGAGGGAGTCGGGGGCACTGCGAACAGGTCCGCTCGGGCAGCAGACGTGAAATCAGCGTTTGCGAGGCCGAGGCCATGGCCATGGTCTTGTAGAAAAAGGCGCTGCGGTGTGACATCCCTGCTTCCCTGCCATCAACACACCGGGGCGGCACAGAGCACTGGCCGGCTCCCAGCACCCAGGCACGGCCTCCTGGCGCGGCAATTTCCATTACAAATGCACTCTCCAAGGTGGGAACAAATTTCCCGAGACACTGGAAATGTCTCCTGCTCTTGGCATTGCTAAGTTATTTTTAACGGACTATTTTTATTGATAAGATAAACAGGTTTTTTTCCCCATTGGATACATGCCACATGGCAATGTTTATTTATTTCTTCGTCTGCCTGAAAATCAAAGCAGCTGCCTTGCTGTATAATAAGACATTGAAATCCCAGTGAAAACAAACTATCAAGTGCATATTTCCTATTTGTCAGGGCTCCAATGCAAGCCTCCTGGGTTGAATGCGCGCTTTCTTCCCGGTGTCAGAATGAGAGTGTCCAAATTTCAATCATGCCAACAATTCTCCCCCGCGTTCCCCCTGGCATCCCAGGCCCAGACATCTGCTCCACCGAGCGCAGCTCAAGGGCACCGCGCGGCCCCGCGCCGGCTCCCGCACCGGCTCCCGCACGGGGGCGCGCTGGGCCACCTTCGTGCGCGGGCCCGCGCAGGCCAGCGGAGGGCGCCCTCGTGAGCGCGGCCCGCGGGCGGCGTGGACGCTGGGTTGGGGCTCAGGGCACAGGAAGGGGCCTGTCTGGTGCGGTTTTGACTAAAAGGCCGCAGCTGAGTGCGGGGGGCAGGAGCGGACCCGCGCTCTTCCGCGGCCTGAGCACAGCCCCTGGTGACCGTGCGGCCCACAGGGGCGTCCCCACGGGCGGCTGGGCCGAGGGGGCAGCGGCGATGGAGCGAGCGAGAGATCTGAAGTCCGGCGCCTGGGTGACCGGAGCCGAGCGATGAGAGCAGTGGGCTCGCTGTGTCCCAGACGGAGAACGGGCGTGGCCGCTGTCCGGGCGCGGGACCCTGGCCACCGGGATCTCCCCAAGGGGTCTCCTCAGGAGTGGACGCCCTGACGCGGGAGAGCCAAGGCCGCTCCCAGGCTCCATCCTCCCCACGCCCCCCCACCCCCGCTGCCCTCCCCTGGAGCTGCTGGCCCTTGGACAGGACATGGCGGCGCGGCCCAGGACCATTTGCTGTCCACGTGCAGCCCACGTGTGCATCAGGGTGCTGCCCCGTGGAGCCTGGGAGCTGCAGGCCACGCCGAGGGCCGGCCACGCTGCCCGCCGGGCTGCTGGGCCACCGCTCACAGCCAAGGACAGGGCGGCCTGAGTCGCTGGTTCTGGATCACCAGTGGTGTCACTTTTGGATCAGCGGCGCGCAGGCTGGTTCCGGCCCCCACTCTGGACCCCAGGTCACGGCAAGGGCCCTGCGCCATCTCCTTGCACCTCAGCTCTGCCGTCTCTGCAGGGACACAGCTGTGCTCAGGAGATGCTGGGAGCTCTGGGCCTCCCTCGTCCCCGCTCTGTGTCAAGGGAGGAGGGAGGGGACGCCGCGGGCTTGCTAGAAAAGACAGAGCTCCCAGCTGGGCAGGGATGGGGCTGGCGTGGGGGCAGGGGCCACGGCGGCCCCCTGTGTGGCAGGAGGAGGTGGAGGGAGCCACCGGCCAGCAGCGAGGTGAGTGCCAGCAACCAACGCACATGCGGGCAGAGTTGGCACGGCCAGGCCACCAGCACAATGCTGGTACGTCCCTCCACAGGGAAGGCGTGGGAGATGTCTGTCCACAGATTTCAGGGGGAGAGAGCCTTCTGGAAGGCTGACGCGTGACTAAGGGACAGCAGGCAAGGCCTTGGGGATGCCTGGGCCCAGAGATGGGACCGCACACTCTAGGGAACTGCACGGTTCGCTGGTGAGCCAGTCCGAGCTGCGGCTGACACTGGCCTCCTGGAAGAGGCAAACACAGGGCTACAAAGCTGTGTCCTCATGTGCCGGGCCCTGCAGCCCCAGGCTTGGGTCTGGCCCAGTTCCCACCGGGGACTAGGACTAGGCCTGGTGGCTTTGGACAGTCAGGAGCCTGCCTCTCTGCCTCCATGCAAAGGCTGTGGGAAGCCCACGCTGGCCACTCCCAGACTCCCAGCCATGAGACCAAGCTCCCCAGGAACCACCCTGGCCTGAGAGACCTGGGCCAGCTCCCAGCTCCCATGGCTGGGCCGTGCTCCGCTTCTCCTCGGTGAGGCTTGCTCCCTGGGGTTGGGGGGCCTCTTCAGGACCTGGACCCACTGCTCCCCGTCACGTGAAGGGAGCTTCCTTCTCAGTGTGTGGTCTCTGGACACTGCCCCTGACGGCAAGGAGGGAGCTGTCGCCTGCTGAAAGCTCAAGTTACACCTGCACTCAAAGCCCCAGGTGTAACTAACAATACAGCCCGTGTGCAGAACTGCAAACGATGAACACGGGATTGTGCAGATACCACAGGACCGCGTAAGCCCTGGAACACAGGCATACACGTGTACACAGACACAGCACGTGCACACTCACACACATGCATATAAATACATGTGTGCACCATACATGTACACACGCATACGCAGACTTGTAGGCACTACATATACGCATGTCCTCATGTGTGCATGTGCGCCCACATAGGTACACACATTTGTGCACGCACACACACACTGAGAACTCTGCAGGCCCATGGGACTCACAGAGCTTTCTCACAGGAAACAAACCAAGCAAGCCCCCGCCCAGACTGTGAGCCACGTTGGAGAAAGTCAAGAGACACAACACATGAGAGAAGCAGACCACCAGAGGAAGATTTGACACGAGACAGACTGGGGAAACGTCAGCTACCAGACGAGGTCCAGGGACCAATCCTCAGTGGGAGGGACTTGGAAGAGAGTGCTTCTAATTTCTGAGAGTGAGCACAGCTCTCTTCCTTCCAAAGGAGAGCTTACTGGAAGGCTTACAGCAGAACGCCAGGACGAGCGGTGTCACGGCGGCGGACTTGCCCTGGAACAGTGTCACGGCGGCGGACTTGCCCTGGAAGTCACTCAGTGGAAGGCGGGAATGCACGTGGGTGCGGGAGAGGAAGCGTGGGGAAAGCTACGGGTAAGGAACACCAGGGAATTCGGCACCGGGCAGCACCCAGGGGCTAATGAACGAGAGCCCGGAGTGGGGGAGGGGACAAGTCAGAGTCAAAGGCGGCTACAGGGCGTCCAGAGAACAGCCAGGTCCCCACGGGGGCAGTCAGCACCCCCTGCTGCCTCACAGAGACGAGTCAGAACAGCAAGGCTGGAGTGAACTGACAAGGATCCTGGTGGAGGACGGGACTGGGGATGGGAGAGGGGGGAGGAGGGGTGGGGGTGTGCGTACGGGGGAAGAATCACTGCATTCCTAAAGTTGTACTTATGAAATTTGTATTCCTGAAAAAAAGGTTTCTTTGGGGGAAAAACAGACAGAACGGCACGTGAGCATGGAGATAATGGACTCCAAGGACCCCACACCTCGCTAGACGGTTGTTAAAGACAGAGAGGGTGAGACAAACCGACCTGCGCTGGAGAACATCGCAGAGACAGGACACCTCTGAGTGGGAGGAAGTGGAACCCGAGAGGAGGCGCCCGGTGCAGGAGGCCACGCACGCGAGAGTGGCAGAAGTGCTGCCCCTCCAGGCGCCGTGCCCCTGGCGCAGTGGCCACCCAGACAAAGGCCGGGGAGGGAGACGCGGTGTAACACAGGCGTCGAGAAGTCTGCGCGAGTCGGGGTAAAGGGTAGCGATGCTGTTCAACTTTAAACTTTTGTAGGGAAGTAAGCTTGCAAGCATTCTAAGGGCAATCCCCACGCACTACAGGTAGAATGCATAGCTTTGTACTCTCAGGGGAGAAAAGATAACAGAATTTAATCAATGCAAGACTGAGAAGAAGAAATCGAGCAAAGAAATAGCGTGGCAATTATCAACACAAGTAAGCTGTAGGAAACGCCAATTCTACGTCAATTGTTCGAAAATGAGTTCTCAGGTTGAACAATTTAAAAAATACAGCTGTGTGAGTTGTGAGTTAAACACTCGTCTGGTGTTTCAAAGGAACATGTGTGGAGCAACAACAGCACGGGAATATTAGAAGTAATAGCGTGGACGAAAGCTTTTCCAGACCTGTCAGAGCGCCCGTAGAGCACAGGAGGCCCCCTTGGGAGCGAGGGGTCTGGGAGTGGGGTTCACAGAGCACGGTCTGCGGCCAGCCTGGGTGCAAGGCAGCACCAGGGCTCGGTGTGCACCAACTGACGCCGCCTCCCGGTGGGAGAGGATGGAGCCCGGGCAGGAGGAGCCCTGGAGAGGCAGCTGCCCAGAGAGGGGCAGCGGCTGGGACACAGCGCCTGGCAGGAGGAGGCTGGAGTCAACCCCGGGCCCACTGGGCCTCCTCCTGCAGCTCCCCGTGGCCCAACCCTTGCTGGTAGCCCAGGGGCGTGGGAACTGACAGTGTGCCCAGGCCGGTCCCCTCGTGGGCCAGGACCAGGATGTACAGGGGAGGAGAGCTGACGAGGACGCGGGTGTGGCGCTGGGTCTGAGTCCGTCAGCCCCGAGAAACGGCGTTGCAACGTCCGCATCTGCGGAGCAGACCGGAAGAACTGCCACAGTGGGGACCCAGTTCCCTCCTGGGACCACCAACTCCTGCCCGTGCTCGGGCTCGTGAGCCCAGTCAGACCTGGACGGCAGGGCCACTCCCCAGGGAGACGGAACTGCTGGGGGGACCCCTCTCCTCCCTGTGACGTGATTGGACAGCCAGTCTGCAGCCAGGAGCTCGCACCCCGCACGCCACCAGTCACCGGCGTGCCAAGGTCCTCTCAGCCAGCCTCCTCCACGTTATTCTAAGGAAGAGCCTCCAACTTCCAGCTGCTCACAGGGGAGGTCAGGAGTTATCTCCCCTGGCCACCGGCAGCCCTGAGCGCGCTGCCGAGCCGAGCCCCGGGTCTCCCGTCTCTGTCCTTGTCCCCGCTTCCTCACGGAGGGGTTCGCCTCAGTCTCATCCCCTGGCCCCCAGTCCTCTCCTGCCCCGGAATCCACAGGCTGCTCCCCACCCGTGCTCTCTAGGGGGCTCGTCTAAGAACGGCCCGCCGCGGGGTGAGGCTCGCAACGCCGGCATCCGTATCCACGTGTTCATCTGAGTCCCGGCTGCTCCACGCTTCTGATCCCGCTCCCTGCTAGGGCGCCTGGGAGGCAGCAGATGGCAGTGCTGGGCCCCGGCGCCCACGTGAGAGACGCACTCTGTTCCCTGGGGGGGTGCTGTTCCCTGGGGGGTGCTGTTCCCTGGGGGGGTGCTGTTCCCTGGGGGGGTGCTGTTCCCTGGGGGGGGCTGTTCCCTGGGGGGGGCTGTTCCCTGGGGGGGGTGCTGTTCCCTGGGGGGGTGCTGTTCCCTGGGGGGGGCTGTTCCCTGGGGGGGGCTGTTCCCTGGGGGGGGCTGTTCCCTGGGGGGGGGCTGTTCCCTGGGGGGGGCTGTTCCCTGGGGGGTGCTGTTCCCTGGGGGGGGCTGTTCCCTGGGGGGTGCTGTTCCCTGGGGGGGGCTGTTCCCTGGGGGGGGGCTGTTCCCTGGGGGGGGCTGTTCCCTGGGGGGTGCTGTTCCCTGGGGGGGGGCTGTTCCCTGGGGGGGTGCTGTTCCCTGGGGGGTGCTGTTCCCTGGGGGGGGCTGTTCCCTGGGGGGGGCTGTTCCCTGGGGGGGGCTGTTCCCTGGGGGGGGGCTGTTCCCTGGGGGGGTGCTGTTCCCTGGGGGGGGGCTGTTCCCTGGGGGGGTGCTGTTCCCTGGGGGGTGCTGTTCCCTGGGGGGGGCTGTTCCCTGGGGGGGGCTGTTGTCGGCATTTATTTGCTGAGTGGGTTTGCTTTGTTCACCTCCTCTGTCCAGGCACCTAGGGGTCCAGAGCCGCTGTGTCCCCGTGAGCCCCTGAGCCTCAGTAGGTGCAGACCCCTGCTGCCTGCCGAAGCAGCGTGCGAGAGGCCCAAACACGCCGGAGAGCTGGGCCGTGTTGAAATGTCCTCCTGCCACCGAGCCCTGTCCTGGGAGGCGTCGGGTAGCACAGACTGAGACCCACAGCAGCCCCTCCATTCACGGCCGGGCCAGCACTCGGACATGAGAGCCATGGCGTCCCTCCAGCGCTGTGTCTAACCCTGAACCCCCCAGCCCGGGCCAGGTCTTGCCTGAGGTGACTGGAGGGGGCACGGTTACGGTTACAATGGATCGTTGCCAGCTGCCCAGCAAGGCGGTGGTGTGGGAGGTGAGGGCGGCGTCTTCTCACGTCCAGCTGTCCCTCCATCCCCTGGGAAATGGGTGCCCGTGGCAGGTGCTCTCTCCGTGCCCAGTTTTCGTCTTGTCTGGACAGTAGGGGTGCGATGTACCTGTGTCATGGCTGCGTTGTGTGCAGACAAGGCAATGATGACCCGAGCACAGAGTGGGGGTCAGAACCGCCCAGCAGGCCACACTGCTCCTGTGGGGTGAGCACCCAGCCCAGGAAAGCGAGTTTTCTGCAGGAACCGTGCTGTGCGTGCGTCTGATTGTGGCTGCCTGGCCTTCAGCCCAGAGCCCCGTGTGGCCGGAGCGCTGGCCTTCAGCCCAGAGCCCCGTGCGGCCGGAGCACTGGCCTTCAGCCCAGAGCCCCGTGCGGCTCTGCTTTGGAGGACAAAGAGGTCTCGTCTGATGACAGTGTACTGGGAACAGGCGCTTGCTTTGTTAGCATGGTGTCACGTTGGTGCCCGGACACTTCCCACATCTACCCAATGCCGTTTGCCGACACCTCGAGGGCCTTCGTCCTGGGGCTGGGCGGCCCAGAGTAGCCAGAACCAGAGCTCAGCACCTGGGCCAACGCCTGGCAGATGCCAGTCCCTGCGCCTCTGCCCCCGCGTACGTCAGGTCCTGGCCCCAAGTAGGTCTCCTATGTCCTGTGTCCTTGGTTCTCTGCTTCACCCACTCCTCACTCCACCCCCACCACCCCTACTCACCCCTCACTCCTCACTCCCCACCCCTACTCACCCCTCACCTACTCCCCACTCACCCCTCCCTCATCCCCTATTCACTCCCCACTCACCCCTCACCTACTCCCCACTCACCCCTCCCTCATCCCCTATTCACTCCCCACTCACCCCTCACCTACTCCCCACTCACCCCTCCCTCATCCCCTATTCACTCCCCACTCACCCCTCACTCATCCCCCCCACCTGAAGTTCAGTCCCCTGGAAGGAGCAGGTGTTTGGTTCTGGGGATGCTGGGAGGGGAAGTCTGGTGAGAGGGCGGCTCTGGGGTCACCTGCAGGTCTCTCCTTCCCTACTGTGGGGACACCTGTAAGAGGAGGGAGGAGGTGTGCCAGCCCCCGGCCGCTCCCACACACCTGAGCCCAGGTAGGGGCTGTCCCAGTGCCCTGGCCCCTGGGGAAGGGGCTGAGAGCCACCACAGGTTCTGCAGAGCAGCGGAGCGTGAGGGTGGGGATGGGCAGCCTCGGGTTCATGATCGCGAAGACCTCGCGAGGTGGGCCAAGTCCCGGCTGACCACACGCTCGCGGAGGAAGAAGCGGAGAGCGTGCGCGGCCCGGGTGTTTCAGAGACTGAATTCGAGCTTCCCAAACCGGCTCCCCAGGCCTCTGCACCCCGCCGGCTTGGCTGGGGAACCCCCGAGCGGCGAGGACTGGTGCCAGGTCTGCAGAAACTCTGTAGGAAACTGGAAAGGAGCCGCACCGAGCACTCATGGTCACGAGGCCAGCGATGTGCTGACGCTAAAGCCGGGCAGACGCTACAAGGCTCTAGGCCGCACATGAGCACTAGGCCGTACATGAGCACTAGGCCGCACATGAGCACTAGGCCGCACATGAGCGCTAGGCCATACATGAGCGCTAGGCCGTACATGAGCACTAGGCCATACATGAGCACTAGGCCACACATGAGCAGTAGGCTGTACATGAGCACTAGGCCGCACATGAGCACTAGGCCGCACATGAGCACTAGGCCGTACATGAGCACTAGGCCACACATGAGCACTAGGCCGTACATGAGCACTAGGCCGTACATGAGCACTAGGCCGTACATGAGTGCTAGGCCGCACATGAGCAGTAGGCCGCACATGAGCACTAGGCCGTACATGAGCACTAGGCCGTACATGAGTGCTAGGCCGCACATGAGCAGTAGGCCGTACATGAGCGCTAGGCCGTACATGAACAGTAGGCCGTACATGAGCACTAGGCCGCACATGAGCACTAGGCCGTACATGAGCGCTAGGCCGTACATGAGTGCTAGGCCGCACATGAGCGCTAGGCCGCACATGAGCACTAGGCCGCACATGAGCGCTAGGCCGTACATGAGCACTAGGCCGCACATGAGCACTAGGCCATACATGAGCACTAGGCCGTACATGAGCAGTAGGCCACACATGAGCACTAGGCCGTACATGAGCACTAGGCCGTACATGAGCACTAGGCCGCACATGAGCACTAGGCCGCACATGAGCGCTAGGCCGTACATGAGCGCTAGGCCGCACATGAGCACTAGGCCGCACATGAGCGCTAGGCCGTACATGAGCGCTAGGCCGCACATGAGCACTAGGCCGCACATGAGCACTAGGCCGCACATGAGCGCTAGGCCGTACATGAGCGCTAGGCCGCACATGAGCAGTAGGCCACACATGAGCACTAGGCCGTACATGAACAGTAGGCCACACATGAGCAGTAGGCCACACATGAGCACTAGGCCGTACATGAACAGTAGGCCACACATGAGCACTAGGCCATATATGAGCACTAGGCCATACATGAGCACTAGGCCGCACATGAGCACTAGGCCGTATATGAGCACTAGGCCGTACATGAGCACTAGGCTGTACATGCAGCCGTAAAGTCCTGGTAGAAATGTTACTGAGCCAAGTCCGCAATGCCAGACGGCAGAGCGAGGTCACGCAGTATATGGCCCAGGAGTGAAAACTGCTCTAATATTGGACAACTGACCCGTCGTTTTAACTATTTTTGGCCAAAATAATGAAAAAAAAGTCAGATCATAGCCCTAGGAAAAGCATTTGACGAAGTCCTCCGCTCCCTCTTGGCCACACCGCTCGGCAGCCTCACGGTGAGAGAGTGAGCGCTGGGGAGGAGCCGGCGTCTGCGCTGTGGCCACCACATCGGAATTGGTCGGCCGGGGGAACCAGGAGCTGCCTGCAAACCCGGCCTCTCAGCCAGGAGGCCGCTGGGCCCCGGCAGGACGCCCGCGCTGGCGTTCCCCGTGAAGCTGTGGTCAAGCGGAAGTGTTTTTGATCTGACTCATGGCAGCATCAAAGTACATCGACTACGCAGTTCACGTGTTTTGTTACATTTACCAATCATTTCATAGAACTCACAGGAAAATGCTATAGACTGGGAATACTCAACTTTATTTTGAGAAAGAAAAAAAAAGTGGAGGCTTCTGCTTTGTTAAGATTTACATGAAGTGACCATAATAGAGAAAGCGTAGGATTTCCATAAACCAGACGCGAGATCAGAGAACCACAGAGAGGGCAGACTGGAGCGGCGCACACCCGAGCCGCGGGTTCTCCACGAAGTCGTCCGAGGGAGGACCAGGGAGAAACGCAGCTGCGGCGAGCAAATGTGCGCGTCCCACATGCAGAGCACGGAGCCTCGAACCCTAGCTTCACATCACGTGCGAAAATAGCTCAGGTCGGGCCCGGGCACGCGCGGGGGAGCTGAAGCACAAAGCTGTTAGAGAGCATTTCAGGAGAGGCCGTGGCTTCTCCCAGGTCGGCTCTTCCCGCAGCAGAGCCTGCGCCGTGCGATTTAAAGGTAAACACGTAACAGATACACTCCTACGAGCCGTAACCACAGGGCACGCGGGGACCCACGGGAGCTCTGCTTACCACCTCACAGCTTTTGTTTTGTAAATGTAAAACTCTCCTAAAATCAAAATAAATGCATGAATTAATCAACTAGGCTTCATTAAACTTGTGAAAATTTGCTCCTTGAAAACATTTCTTGGAAAAACGAAAATGAAGCCCCAGAGAGGGGGAAATATTTATGTAACAGGGATCTTATTTTTTTTTTTTTTACTAAAATCTTATTTCTAAAATTAAGGAACTTGTGTGACTTATTAAGACAACCCATGAAGATAAAATGGGAGCCGGGTTTGGAGAAACAGTAAGTAAAGGAGACCGTGTGTGGTCAACAAGCATGAAATGTTCTTTAGTCGTCAGAGCAATTGGAAGGACAACGGAATTTGCTTTAGAAATGAAAACGACAACCTCTTCTCAAACGGGAAAGAACAGCCCCACAATGGGGCCCCAGCCGGTGGCGTCTTACAAAGTGAGACCCGGGGACGCAGTCGGGAGCCCCACCCCTAAGCAGTGCCCGAGGACAGAGAAGTCGGGCCCACGCTGACCCGGACCTGTGTGGCCACCTCACTCCTGCTGGCTGCACTTGCCAGCTGCCCAAGTGGCCGTGATGTGGCAAATGGAACCTCCAGGAGCTGGGCACGAGGGCCAAAGCCTTGTGCTCCCCAGGTGCGGGCGGCCTGCACGAACGCCAAGTGCCAGGGAAGCGTCCAGAAATGGAAGCCCCTGGGAAAAGGCACCTGGCGGTGCGGGAGCAGCGCAGGAGTCACGGGGGCTGGGGCGTGGAGCCACTGAAATCGGCCATGGGTGCAGCTCAAGGTGGCCGTAAACGTCCCTCCTCCCACTGACCCTTGGTGCTTTGTGGAGTGGGCGGGCCAGACGCCAGGGCGGAGCGCGAGTGGGAGGGGCGTCGCTGTGGCCCCCGCTGGATCCACACTGCAGCCATGGTGGGGCGGAAGGCGACGGTGAGGAGAACCAGTCCTCCCTGTGATCTGTGAAATACATTAGAGGAAAATCCGGTGAGCGGTGAGCTGTGTGCCGGTACCGCATGCTGCATGACAGCCACACCAGGTGCCCCAGGCCAGCCCCAAAGGCCCCACGCCCCCCGCCGTCTCCCTCTGGGGGATAAGTCACCTTGGCACCGTGTGGCTCCCCCATGGCTGACCCCTGTGCTGGACACCTGAGCTCTAGCCCTGCTGCCTCCTGGCCCCGCCCTCCCTGGGGCTGCCCTGACTGGGCATAGGCACTGCCACCCACCCAGAGCGGCCAGGTGGGCCCCTGGAGTCGGCCATCTGGGCAGGCCTGGCCGTCCATGCTCCACGGCGCTTCCAGAGGAACTGAGACCCCCTGGCCTTGCAGACGGCTCACACCCCCCCGTCCTCAAGCGAGGCCGGCCCTGGACAGCCAGGGAGTAGGTTTCCCTCGCCGGCTGGTGAGCTGTAGGAGACGAGTCCAGCGCCCCGGGCCCCTCGCCTGCCACAGCGGGGCGTGGACGCTCAGAGCCGGGCGGCAGAGCGGAGCTGCTCCCGAGGAGGGCGTGCCCTTCCCACAGTCGCCTTCCGCCACTCCATGTCAGTCCCAGGCATGTTCACGGGGCTGCGCGCACCTGTCCCAATGACTTCGCGCTCTCTACAACGCTGAGCATCGACTCTACCTCCACGCGATGGAGTCATCCCAGAGAGCAGATGAGGGGAAACCATGTTTTATTAGTTCGTAATTTACTTACCAAATTATTTGACTCAGAACCGACGACATCAAGGACACGAGAGCTGGAGCTCATGTTTGCTTCTGCGAAGTTGGAAACGACTCCAATATGTCACCGAGGATGAAGCTGGGGCCATTTCAAATCCTCCGACACACGTTTGCCGGGCGGCTCTCCGTTCGGCAGAAGACGCAGGGGCTGTAAAATACCCACTTCGATGATGACCGGAATACTTTGGGAAGGACAACATCAGCCAGCCTGCGCCCGGTAGCTTGGCTCTATTCTCGGCTGAGCCTGCCACGTGTGCTCTTCTTAAATCACAGTATCACCATGCAAAAGAAAATTTAGCAATAAAACATCAAAGGAAATGTAATGAGAGTTTGGTGATGCAAAAAATTATCTCTCTTCCTTATCCCAGCCCTTTCACCTGGAGGGATGACTTAGAGTCACTGGCGTGTGCTGCACTAACAGGATCATAAACCCACCGCCGCTCGCCCTGCAGGCCGTGCTGGTTGCAGGCGGGGCCCAGCTCGCGGGCGTCCTGACCCCAGGGCCTGCAGGCGCCGCACGATGCGGTTAGGGTGCCAGGTGCCCGCCAAGGAGGGGGTTGGGACCCTCACAGAGGGAGGACCACGTTGGGGGCTGGGGCCCGGTAGCTTCTGCAGCGCTGGAGAAGCCCCAGAGGAGCCCTCTAGCCCCCTTGATTTCAGGCTCCCGGCTGCAGAGCCGAGCCACAGTCGCCTGCGTGGGCCAGGCCCCAGTCTGCGACACCGGGTGCGGTGGCTGTGACAGACTCACAGCCCCATGGTGGACAGCCCGGGGCCTCGCAGCGGCAAGTCCTAGGCAGACCTTGAAGTGCGAGAGACTCCGTGCTGCCGAGAGACTGCACCAGGCCAGGGGCACACCCAGGGGATGCCAGAGAAGGCGCCAGAAGCGGACCCCAGCACCACAAAGTGCAACGTCAGCCCCGCTGCTGAGGGCGGCCCAGCCTCCTGCCCGCGAGCGAGCGGCTTTCCTGGACGTGGCTCTGGCTCGTCTGAGACTCTCGGCCTTCACACAGGGGCCCCTGCGGTGGCTGCCACGCGCTGCCTGTGCAGAGCCACAGCTGCCTGGGAGGCGCCCGTCCCCCAGCTCCGTGTCTGGCCAGCAGTGCTCTGGGCAGCACATGGGGACTCTGCAGCGGGGAGGGTTCTGGGCGCTCAGCTCCGTCTGCCTGCGCCAGCCTGGTGCACCTGCTCTGGCCTGGGCCCTGGGGTGCTGGGGACAGGAGAGTGTGGGAGCCAGGAAGCCGGTGTGCGGGGCACAGGGAGGCCACACCCCACCTGCAGGCCTGCTCGTGGGCGTGTGGCCGTCAGAGCTGTTCACTGAGCCTCCTCCCCTGCTCGGTGTGCTCCATGCAAGTGACCGGCCCCCGGCCCAGGAGGTGAGGCAGCTCGGCCTGGCACACAGCATTGTGGCACCCAGTGCCCGCCTCCCCTCACCAGGGCAGGCGCTCTGGGGGGCAGCACAGGGCCCAGCAGAGCCCCGTGGGCGGTGGATGGATGACTGACTGGGCACGTCAGTGGGAGTGATGTCACACCGTGCCATCTTCCCTCTCAGCTGAGGCTGGAAAGGGTGTCTGGGTCCCTCTCAGAGAATCAGAAGGAACCAGGAAGAACAGTCTTACTTCTGGAAGGTTCCTCGAGCCCTGGGTCGGAGGCTGGAGCAGGCTGGCCACTGCTGGCCTCCCCCGGCCCATTCCTGGAGGCGGTTAGAAGATGCCAGAGGGCTGAGTGGCACTGGGCCTGGTGCTGAGACGCCTGCCCTGCCCACCATGCCGGCCCACCATGCCTGCCTGCCACACTGGCCCTGCCTGCCACACGTGCCAGCCACACCTGTCCACCATGCATGCCCTATCCACCACTCCTGCCCACCACACCTGCCCTCCACGCATGCCCTCCACGCATGCCCACCATGTCTGCTCACCACGCCTGCCCTCCACACCTGCCCTCCACGCATGCCCACCATGTCTGCTCACCACACATGCCCACCACACCTGCCCATCACACCTGCCTACCATGCCTGCCCACCACGCCTGCCTGCCACGCCTGCCCGCCACGCATTCCTACCATGTCTGCTCACCACACATGCCCTCCACACCTGCCCTCCACACTTGCCCTCCACACTTGCCCTCCACACCTGCCCGCCACGCCTGCCCCCCACACCTGCCCTCCACACATGCCCGCCACGCCTGCCCTCCACGCCTACCTGCCACACCTGCCCTCCACGCCTGCCCTCCACGCCTGCCCGCCACACATGCCCTCCACACCTGCCCGCCACGCCTGCCCTCCACACCTGCCCGCCACACATGCCCTCCACACCTGCCCTCCATACCTGCCCTCCACACCTGCCCGCCACGCCTGCCCGCCACGCCTGCCCTCCACACCTGCCCTCCATGCCTGCCCTCCACGCCTGCCCGCCACACCTGCCCTCCACGCCTGCCCTCCACACCTGCCCGCCATGCCTGCCCTCCACGCCTGCCCACCACACCTGCCCGCCACGCCTGCCCTCCACGCCTGCCCGCCACGCCTGCCCTCCACACCTGCCCGCCACGCCTGCCCTCCATACCTGCCCTCCACACCTGCCCGCCACACCTGCCCTCCATACCTGCCCTCCAAGCCTGCCCTCCACACCTGCCCGCCACGCCTGCCCTCCATACCTGCCCTCCACACCTGCCCGCCACGCCTGCCCTCCATACCTGCCCTCCACACCTGCCCGCCACACCTGCCCTCCATACCTGCCCTCCATACCTGCCCTCCACACCTGCCCTCCATACCTGCCCGCCACGCCTGCCCTCCATACCTGCCCTCCAAGCCTGCCCTCCACACCTGCCCGCCACGCCTGCCCTCCATACCTGCCCTCCACACCTGCCCGCCACGCCTGCCCTCCATACCTGCCCTCCACACCTGCCCGCCACACCTGCCCTCCATACCTGCCCTCCATACCTGCCCTCCACACCTGCCCGCCACGCCTGCCCGCCACGCCTGCCCTCCACACCTGCCCTCCACGCCTGCCCTCCACGCCTGCCCGCCACACCTGCCCTCCACGCCTGCCCTCCACACCTGCCCGCCACGCCTGCCCTCCACGCCTGCCCACCACACCTGCCCGCCACGCCTGCCCTCCACGCCTGCCCGCCACGCCTGCCCTCCACACCTGCCCGCCACGCCTGCCCTCCATACCTGCCCTCCAAGCCTGCCCACCACACCTGCCCGCCACACCTGCCCTCCATACCTGCCCTCCACACCTGCCCGCCACACCTGCCCTCCATGCCTGCCCTCCACACCTGCCCGCCACGCCTGCCCTCCAAGCCTGCCCGCCACGCCTGCCCTCCACGCCTGCCCTCCAAGCCTGCCCGCCACGCCTGCCCTCCACGCCTGCCCTCCATACCTGCCCTCCACACCTGCCCGCCACGCCTGCCCTCCATACCTGCCCTACACATGCCCTCCACGCCTGCCCGCCACGCCTGCCCTCCATGCCTGCCCTCCATACCTGCCCGCCACGCCTGCCCTCCATACCTGCCCTACACATGCCCTCCACGCCTGCCCGCCACGCCTGCCCTCCACACCTGCCCTCCATACCTGCCCTCCACACCTGCCCGCCACACCTGCCCTCCATACCTGCCCTCCACACCTGCCCGCCACGCCTGCCCTCCAAGCCTGCCCGCCACGCCTGCCCTCCACGCCTGCCCACCACACCTGCCCGCCACGCCTGCCCTCCACGCCTGCCCACCACACCTGCCCGCCACGCCTGCCCTCCACACCTGCCCGCCACGCCTGCCCTCCACACCTGCCCGCCACGCCTGCCCTCCACGCCTGCCCACCACACCTGCCCGCCACGCCTGCCCTCCACACCTGCCTGCCACGCCTGCCCGCCACGCCTGCCCTCCACGCCTGCCTGCCACACATGCCTTCCACACCTGCCCGCCACACCTGCCCCCCACACCTGCCCGCCACGCCTGCCCTACACACCTGCCCACCACACCTGCCCGCCACGCCTGCCCTCCACGCCTGCCTGCCACACATGCCTTCCACACCTGCCCTCCACACCTGCCCCCCACACCTGCCCGCCACGCCTGCCCTCCACGCCTGCCCACCACACCTGCCCGCCACGCCTGCCCTCCATGCCTGCCTGCCACACATGCCTTCCACACCTGCCCGCCACATCTGCCCTCCACGCCTGCCCGCCACGCCTGCCCTCCACACCTGCCCGCCACGCCTGCCCTCCACGCCTGCCCTACACATGCCCTCCACGCCTGCCCACCACGCCTGCCCTCCACGCCTGCCCTCCACGCCTGCCCTACACATGCCCTCCACGCCTGCCCACCACGCCTGCCCTCCACGCCTGCCCGCCACACCTGCCCGCCACGCCTGCCCGCTCCGCTCCAGCTCCTGACTCCAGCTTCCTGGTAAGGCAGTCTGCGAGGCAGCAGGCGACGGCGCGCGTCGTTAGCTCTCTGCCGTCCACGTGGGAGACCTGGACTGGGCTTCTGGCTCCTGGCTTTGGCCTGGCCCAGCTCCACCTCCTGTGCGCATCTGGAGCGTGAACCAGCAGATGGCAGAGTGCGTTCTCGGTCTCGAAAGTAAACAGACAAATTGCAGACCCTAAGGAGACCGTGGATCCTCTCTCACACCGAGAACGGCGCACTTGAGAGCGTGAAACACGCCCAGCCCCGTCCCTGGCGCCAACGCCCCGGCTCTGTCAGCCGCTGGCTTCACTCCGGCACCAAGGAACAGAGGTGAGGGCAGAGGGAACCGCACCGAACGAGGCCACGCAGGACACACGCACACGCACACGCGTGTGCACACGCACACACCAGGGGGAGGGGAGTCTTCAGAAAGGTCGTGGAAAATGTGCATTATCTTTTTCCTTTGATTTTTCCATTACTTGGTTTTAATTTTTTTATAAAGTCTGGGGTTGTTTTGTTTCATTTTAATTGTTATGTATTTGACAGGGAGAGGGAGAGGGAGGGGGGATAGCTTCCATCCTCCTGCTCACACCCCAGATGCCGGCCACAGCTGGAGTGGAGCCAGGCAGGAGCTGGGGCCTAGAAGCCCCCTCCACACTGGCCTCATGGTGGCAGGGCCGCCGCGGCTGAGTCATTTCCTATTGCTTCCCAGGGTTTGGTAGCTGGAGTCTGGGTCCAGGGCCAGGAATCAGATTCAGGTAGGCTGCTGTAGGGCGCACATGCCCCGAAAGGTGTTTTAACTGCTGGGCCAGACGCCCACCCCGCCCTGGCGTCCCTGAAGGACCCGCGTACATACACACAACACGCATCGGAAGCAGGGACACGTGTGCCCCAGAGCTGACCACAAAGGGCAGGTGGTGGCCGGTGCCACAGCACCAGACTCAGGCGCGGTGACCCCAGGGCCTCCGCACAGCCGCTGTCCACGCCCCGGCAGGCCTCCCCTGGAAGAATGCTCCAACCCCACGTGAGCTGGCACGGCCTCGTCTCCGTGCTCTCAGAACTCCGTCTCCTCTTGTGTAGCTGCCCTGCTGAGGGCTGCCGCGGGAGCTGGGCCGGGACCAGGCTCCGGCCGCGGCCTCTGCACGCGGCCTCTGCACTCGGTCTCTGCACGCGGTCCGGCTGCTGCCCGCCCCTCCCCCCCGTGTCTCGTTCACGCAGGAAGGAGCTGCACTGGGACTGAGGAGCTGCCCCGGCGGCTGTGCTGGTGGCACTCAGGGTGTCCCCTCGTGAACAGGGGCTGGGCTGGGGCAGCCCCCACCCCGGCAGTGCTGGCCCCTGCCCGTAACCAGCCTGGGCTGGACACAGGAGGGGGACCCCGCACCCCGGGGACCGGAAGAGTGGGCGTCTCCTCCTGTCACCTCTGCAGGGCTGCTGCCCCTGGACCTGCGACCCTCGACAGCTTAACAGGACGGGAGACGCAGCTCCCACGTGCTCTGTGCTCTGGAGTGGGGGTACTCCACGCCACAGCCACAGCAGTAGCAGCCCCTGCGGAGCCCTGAAGACTGGAGCAAGCCAGGCTGCCCCTCGGGCTGCGAGGCGGGACGGTGCTCGGGAGCCCTGGGGTTTGCCCATGGGGACACGAGGGGCCAGGTTCCCTTCGTGCCCAGCCCCCCCACCATGTCCTGGGTGCAGGTGGAGCCCCAGCATCCACACGGTCTATCCCAGACTCAGGCGATGCCCGCACAGCCCTGCCCATGACGCAGGCTGGGTGATGGACGGCTTCTTCCTTCAGAGCTGCGGGCCTCAGCCCGGCTCTGCCCCCCGCAGCCCCCAGCCCTGGCCCCCTCCTCTGTGAGCAGTGACTGCTCGCTCCCAGGGGGTCCTGGGGGAGGCAGCCTCTGCGGCTCTGCCGGCCTGCTCGGCTTGGCCGGCAGAGCATTCTGGGAGCTAGCAGGGAACAGCCCGCCGGCTTCAGATGGCTGCCCCAGCGCCCGGCTTGTCTCTGGGCGGCCTTTATGCTCCGACGCACGGAGCCCAGGCCCATGGAGCTGAGTGCCATCCACGGAGCTGCCACGGGGCTGCCCCAGAGGTAGCTGGCTGCCCCGTGCAGTTAGCGGCACTCCCTATGCTACCCGGGGGCACGAATCGGCTCAGGCCGGGCCGTCACAGAAGCACTGCCCGAGCCGCCCGAGTGCAGGCCTGGGAGCCGTTCCTCCAGCAGGGACCGTCCCAGCCTCCTTCCGGGTCACCGAGCCCCGGCTCCAGCAGCGCGAGGGTCGTGCGCATCTCACCACGTGTCAGGCACTTTTTAGGACACAAGTCCCTCAAGCCTGCGCGTGTCCGTGAGGAAGGGCTGGCTTTCGTGTCTCAGGGAAACGCTGCCCGCCCTGTGTAAAACCAGGGCTTTGGCCTCACTGCCCGATGGGAAAGGACTAGGCTAAACCTGGCCATGGTGGACGACACAGAGCGAACCGCCGGCGGCTCAGCGCTGTGCACTCCTTACAGACGGGCTCGCCCGACTTCACCTTCTTCAGGTCCCCTCGAGCGAGACTCCGACCAGTGGAAACACCGAGAGGCCGCCACTGTAGCAAGGTGGCCACCACGCTGCCGTGCCCTGGGTTCGAGTCCTGGCTGCTCTGCTTCCCGTCACGCTTCCTACTAGAGCGCCTGGGAAGGCAGTGGAGGATGGCCCACGTGCTTGGCCCTGCACCTGCGTGGGAGACCTGGAGGAGCTCCCGGCTCCTGGCTTTGGATCGGTGCAGCTCTGGCCATTGTGGCCATCTGGGGAGTGAACCATCGGATGGAAGACCTCTGTCTCTCTGTCTCTCTCTTGTTCTACCTTTAAAATGAATACATCAATAAGTCTGTAAGAAAAGCCCCAGGAAGGGCCTGGCCATGGAGAAGTCCAGGCAGCACTCACCGTGCGTTTCTGGGCGGACTGCTGGTCCAACAGAGATGGATCTGGACTAAAGCCGCAGAGGGCACATGAGGGGATGCTCCGGGGACAGGGAGAGAGCCGCAGGGCTGCCCCTGTCCCCCGGGGTGCGCCTCGGTCTCCTGGGTGGGAGCCAGCCCTCGGGCTCTGCCTGCCACATGGAGTCCTCGGGGGAGGCCTAGTGGGGCCGGAATCCTGACCTTGGCCGGGACACAGCGCCGCCCTGGACGTCATCAGTGCCCTGGGGCCCAGGACACCTGGGCTTCCGAGGTGGCAGGGCACAGTCGCTTCCCAGAGGAAGCAGGTGTGTGTGTGTGGTGTGAGTGACACGTGTGTGGCACTGTGGGGTATGTGTGGGGTATGAGGTGTTTGTAGAAAATGTGTGCAGTCCATGTGGTGCGTGGTTTGTGTGTGGTGTGCTCTGTGTGTGTGATGCACGGCACATGTTCAGTGTCTGGCTTTAGTGTGTGTGTGTGGCTTCAGCACGTGTGTGTGACATATGTACGTGTCTGTATGGGGGGTTGGTGTGTGGTTGTGATGGGTGTGGGTGTGGATGTGTGTGTGTATTGTATACTGTGGGTGTATGTGTGTGTGGTTGTGTGTGGTCTGGTGCTGTGTATTTGTGTGGCTGTGGTATGTGTCAGTGTGCGTGGTTGTAGCATGTATGGACATGTGTGTATGTGTGTGGTTGTGTGTGGTCTGGTGCTGTGTATTTGTGTGGCTGTGGTATGTGTCAGTGTGCATGGTTGTAGCATGTGTGGACATGTGTGTATGTGTGTGGTTTTGATGTATGCATGTGTAGCATGTGTATGCGTGGTTCTGGTGTGTGTGGCTGTGGTATGTGTCAGTGTGCGTGGTTGTAGCATGTGTGGACATGTGTGCATGTGTGTGTGGTTGGGGTATATGTCAGTGTGGGGTGTGTGGCACGTGCTGGCGTGTGTTTGCGTGTGTGTTGTATATGTGTGTGTGTGAGGCTAGGGGGGAGGGCAGAGAGGAAGTGGACTCGCTGCCCAGGCTGCTCGTGTAGTTGCTGTGCGAGGTGTGAGTGAGGGCACAGGTGGCCCGGCATGGCTGTCCCGGCCCGGCAGCCACGGCTTGCATTTCAGGTAACTCTTGGCTTCAGCTCTGCTGGGCGCCTGGGTTCGTCCACTGCCCTCTCTGGACCTGAGAACTGGCCGGCAGGATGACCGGGGCCTGCCCCCCCCCCCCGCGGTTGGGGAGCGCTGACTCCCTGTTCAGAAACAGGAGGTCCCAGTGATGCTGCGAGACAAACGCTGTCCCAGCTGCCAGCCCCGCGCAGTCCCTCGTCCCGGGCCCAGCTTCCCGGGGACCCTGGGGGAGGCGGAGCCTCCTCCCACCTCCCCGCCCAGAGCTCTCGCCTGGCAGGGCAGGCGCTGTGCGGGGCCCGGGCGTGCCCAGACAGCCCCGGTCCGTTGGCTTACGGCGGGGTTCGCTGGCCCGGTTGTGAAACTCTCCGTAAATTGGCTGACGTCACCCGTGAGCAGACGGGCTCGGCTTCCGAGTTTGCCCTGCAGCCCGATGGGCGAGATCAGCCTTCGCCCGGTTTTCCCCGGAGTGGTTTGGGACGGGTTCAGCTTCTGGAATTCCTCGCAGAGCGGCATTGCTTCTGGGTTCCTGGGGTCTTTGCGCATTTGCTCAAACGGCACCCGAGGAGCATGTAGCTCTCTGTCAATGCGCCGTTTCCATAAAACACTCGTGTTCGTGGCTGCGCCCCCGTCCCGACCCGGCAAGAGGCCTCGCCCCGTTTCTCCTCCTGTCGCTTTCTCTTCCTCTCTCCTCGCCTCACCTCCTACTCCTCTGCCTCCAACCGCCCCAACACCGTGCCTCTTAATAGCGCATCATACAATGTTTATAAGCGTTTAATTAAATCTAGCGAATAGCTGATGATGGAAAGGAAAGCGGGTAGGTCATACACGTAGAGGTTTGAACGTTTGGCACTGAGGACAAATTGAAGGCTAGTTAACAAGCAGGAAGAACCTGAAGTCGCACTCTGTAAGGACGCTGGGAGACCGTGCGCATGCTGAGCTGATGTACATGTGGGAGGGTGTGGTCGAGAGACAGGGTCACCCCACCGCCAGCTGGGGAGAGGTGACAGCGTGCGGGCCCCTGAGAGTTGGCGTCAGGCAGCAGGGGAGCCTGCGGGGAGTGAGCTCAGGCAGGAAGTGAGGGCACCGACCAGTTAGGCCGCATTGGAGGGACGGGACTGAACGCCCACCTGCCCGAGCGTCCGCGTGCCTGCCCGCGCACACGTCACCCAGCCAGCAGGTGGCTGGGGCCCACTGGCCAGGCCTTGGGCACCACACTGGGGCTGCATGCGTGGGCGCTGCTGCTGGCCTCTGCGGACCCCAGAGCGGCGTTGGTCACCCCCAGAAGCTCACCGTGCGCCCCACGTTGCTCCCCAGACAGCGTCTCTTGGGAGGGCCACGTGGTAGCCAGGGAAGATGCCACCGAGGGGCAAGGCACAGGGCAGGTCTTCATGGTAAGAAAAGTCCCTAGGAGAGACCTAACCAATAGACATTGAAGGGATCACTGCAAAGCCGGTGACAGACAGCAGGTGTGGCCGTGAGCCCGCCCCGTGCTGTGTGCCGGGAGGACCGCCCTCCAGGGGCAGGCTCGCAGCCAGGGCTGGGCCCGGTGCATCACTTCCACGGTCAGCTCCAACGTGCAGCAGGGCACAGGCGCCGGGCGTCCAGGTGCGGGTGCTGAGCCCCACCCCGCGCCATGGGCTCATCAGTCCTCTCAGTGATTCTATTTTTCATTGTTTTAGGATTTGTTTTATTTATTGGAAAGGCAGATTGGTAGAGAAAAAGGCCTTCCATCCGCTGGCTCACCCCCCAAAGCCCACACCAGCCCAGAGCCGGGGACTCCATCCGGGTCTCCCCCACGGGGAGCAGGGCTCCCAGCACGTGGGCCGTGATCCACTGCTGTCCCAGGAGCCAGAGCCGAAGCCCAGTGTCCGGGGCCTGGACAGGCGCTCCCATGGGCCGTGCTGGGGTCCGACCTGTGGCTTAACCTGCGGGGCCACGGCACCAGGCAGGGTGACGCTGTGCCGACTCTTGCCGACCTTAGACTCCAGCACTCTCATTTGGCACGGAGCACTCCCCGCAGATGGCACAGGGCCGGCAAACAGCGTGGGTGAGGAGCGTCTCCGGCACAGCCTCAGACCGGAAAGCAGCTCCGGGGTTGCCACAGCCTGTTCGGGAAATATTTACACTCAGCCCCATAAAGGCCCCCGGGACCCCCAGCAGGCTCCCCACACGGCCGCTCTTTTCTGGGGGCCGCTGGAGCGACTGGGCTTCATTTGTGACCCGGGAAAGAGGAAACACTGCTTCCCATCGTGCACCGGACCTTGCCGGGCCCAGCTGGGGGCTGCCTTCACCACGTACGTGGCCCCCGAGTCTCTGTGCACACTCACACACTCACACACACACTCACAGACTCATTCTCACAACACGCTCACAATACACACTCACACATGCACACACTCACACACACATGCACACACTCATTCTCACAACACGCTCACACATACACACTCACACATGCACACGCTCACACATACACACTCACACATGCACACACTCATTCTCACACACATGCTCACACAATACACACTCACACACACTCATACAGGCACACACATGCATGCTCACACACACTCATTCACACACATATGCACACCCACACACATACACACTCACACTCATTCTCACATACACACTCACACATACATTCTCACACTCACACACTCACACAGTCACACAGTCACACAAACTCTCACACTCACACATGTACACACACTCATACATGCATACTCTCATACTCATACACTCACACTCTCACACATACACAAACATACACACTCGCATACATTCATTCTCACACACACTCACACATATATGCACAGACACTCTCACACCCTCACACACCCTCACACACACATTCATGCACACACTCACATTAAGCATCACACACTCACACATGCACACGCACACATGCACACTCACACACATACTCACACACATGCACACACATGCACACGCACGCTCATTCACACACACTCACACATGCTCACACACACACTCACTCTCACACACATACACTCACACTTACCCACACTCACACACACACTCACACAGGCACTCACACTCACACAGGCACACACACATACACACACATGCACACTCACACACACTCACACATGCACACACATACACACTCACACACACGCACTCACACACACACACCGTGGGCTCTGGCTGCTGTGCCCCAGGCCACACCGACTCCCAGGAGAGCCCCCGTGCCAGCACAGGAGGATGCCCCTGGTCCTCCTCTGTGGTCCAGGGCACCGAGGGCGGCCATGGCTGCTCCTGGGGCCAACACTGGCTTCCTTCAAGGCAGCGCAGGGCAAGGAAGGTCTGGAGTGTAAGAGCCACGAGCGGAAGGTGCTGGGCCAGGTGGAAAGACTGTGGCTCCCGCTGCTGCCCTGGGCCCGGAACCTGGGGGTGCCAGGAGAGGAGGCCGTGAGCAGAGCTGCACTTTGCTGAGACCCCCAGGAGGCAGCGACAGGAAAGCCAGCGCGTCTGGGTGACGTGGACCTCTGCCACGAGCGCTTGAGCCTCCCACCTCCCCACCCGTCCGTCCACCCCCACCCATCCGTCCACCCCCCCATCCATTCACCCCCCCATCTGTCCACCCCCCCACCCATCCATCCATCTGCCCTCCCGTCTGTCAGTCCACAGCCCCCACCTGTCCGTCCATTCCCCCACCTGTCTGTCCATCCACAGCCCCCACCTGTCCGTCCACCCCCACCCGTCCATCCACACAACCACCCATTGTCTAATCCACCTGCCGCCGTGCACCTGTCCACTAACCCATCACCTCAGCATCCACGTGCCCACCCACTGCGTGGTGTGGACAGTGGCGTGGGGCAGTCAGGTGGCTGAGACAGCTTCCAGCTCACACTCACACGACTGCAGTGGGGGTGGGGGGGTGGGGAGGACAATGTGGAGCTTGGGGCTTCTGCATTAGGGGCCGGGGCCCAGAATAGGGCGTGAAGGTAACGGCCAACTACATTTTCACAAAGAGGGGCGGGGACATTCAAAACTCCCCGAGGGCGACTCCGTTCCAGGGATTTTTCAGCAGGGTGGAGGCTATGAGCCCCCATAGTGGGGGGATGGCCCTACAGCTGCGAGCCCCACCCAGTGTCCACTCAGGACCCAGGAGCAGTGTCCAGTAGAGGTGCAGGCCTGGCCAGCTCGGCCCGGGCCAGGGGCTGCCTGCACTGCCGCCTCTGTCTCCTGGCAGCCGTCCCCAGCTCCGGGGACCCAGGACAGCTCGGGTTATTTCTGGGTGCCGAGAGCCCCGAGAGGAGCTGCAGGGGCAGTGAGCCGTGTTTTGTGGCGAGCTCCTACCAGCACAGGCAGCTCCAGGGAGAGCGGCAGAGACAGTGCCTGGGACGCCGCACCGGCACAGACTCCTACAGGGTGCAGCAGGGGCCCCTAGCCCACCTCTGTCACTTTCTGGATGCCAGCGTCCACAGGGACAATCGCCCACTCCTGTGGGCAAAGGCGCTTTCTGCCCTTTCGCTAAAAGCTTTTAAATAGAATTTATTTATTTATTTGTTGGGTGTGAGGGAGAAGATCCAGGCCAGCACGAAGCAGGGAGCTGGGAACTCAATCCAGGTCTCCCACACGAGCTGCAGGGACCCAAGTCCCTGGACCACCCCCTGCGGCCCCCAGGACGTGAGGTGGCCGGAAGCCGGCGTCGGGAGCGGAGCTGGAAATCACAGGCAAGCGCTCCCAGGTGGGACGCGGGCACCGTCCCTGCTGGAACACCTGCCCCCTTCTGCACTCCAAGATCCAGACTCCACTCACTGTCGCTTTGTCTCTAGAGAACTTGGGCTTTCCACAGAGGAGGCGACTCTGGAAGACTAGTGGAAATGGAATGGAAAGACAAGTTTATGAAAATGGTTTGAAACCCTGCATGCTCACAGACAGACACAGGTGAGGCCACGTCTTCCACGGGCGGGACTGTTCCTCACGTGGGGGCGAAGGCAGAGGCACCGTGCCACGGCCGGCAGCACTGGGGAGGCTGGGAGGAGGTAGGGGTGTGGGAGACCTGCAGCCCACACACCGTGCAGCCCTGGGAGCAGCAAAGCCGTCTGCACGCCCGTCACGTGATGCTTAGGGACGTCTGAGAGGCACCTGGGGAGGCAGAGCCGTGGCTGCTTCAACAGCAGAGCCCAGAAGACAGCACGGTGCTGGGCGCAGGACACACAGAGGCGAGCACCATGGGACCCCAGGCCTTGGGGCTGGGGTGCGACATGGAGGCAAGGTGCTAGGTCAGAGCGCATCGGCAGGGCACAGCCTCAGCCCCGTTCCACACAGCTCCCACGGGCAAGGGCACCCCAGACACATCCTCTTGAGGCTGCAAATATAGGTAACCACACACATGCACATATACAGGCACACATACATACACATGTGCATACACACTCGTATTCATGTATATATATGTGTGTACACACGCATGTACTCACACATACACATATTCACAGATACTCATGCATGTACTCATGCATACATGTACACCCATGTACACATGCTCACATACACCATACACGTGTGTACACACATACTCACACACACCATACACATGTGTAGACACACATACATACATTCATGCACATACACTCACACAAGCATGCACACTCACATGCTCACACACACATAGGATCACACACATACACACGCTTGCACGCACATGCTCACACTCATGCTCCACTTTTGTTGGAAAACCAAAGTGCTCCCTGCTTTGTCAGCCTGAGCCGCAGTGCGGGGTGTCTCAGTGATGGGGGGGAGGCCCAGCACCGAATCCTGGGCCACGGTTGGATTGCGTTGGGTGATGTGCAGGTGAGCACTGCCGAGGAAGTGCCCGGTGCGTGAAGACGTGGCCGACCGGATCACGTTTCTGTGTCAAGGAGACGCCACGAGTGAGTGCAGTCTCTGTTCTGAAGACTCCACTGTGATGAGCTCTCTCCACAGAAACAGGCGGCAGAAGAGAACCCGGAGAGAACTCGTCCCATCAGTAAGCTTCGCTGCGGGTTATTTTTTATTTAAGATTAGGTACACAAGGGCCGGTGCTGTGGCTGTCAGTGACGCCTCCGCCTGTGACGCCAGCATCCCATAGGAGTGCCGGTTCCAGTCTCCCCTGCACCCACGTGGGAGACCCGGAGGAAGCTCCTGGCTTCAGATCGGCCAAGCTCCGGCCGTTGCAGCCATTTGGGGAGTGAACCAGCGGACAGAGGATCTTTCTCTCTGTCTCTCCCTCTCTCTGTGTGTAACTCTGCCTCTCAAATAAGTAAATAGATCATTAAAACAAGATTATATAGATGACAGATAATTCAGATAAAATCTGCTGAAAACACACCATTCAGAAAGAGTGAGACGGCATGAGAGGGCCTGAGTAGACCGAATCCCTTTACGCTCTTGGCTTATGCACACCTAGCATAGCAGCTCCTCCTGCACTATTTCCATGGGGAGGCCTGGAGTCTCCTGTGTGCACACTGTGGAAGCCGCCCTTCCCTGCTGGGAACAGGGCACTGTGTCAGCGCACAGCAAGGGGCAGCTCTTCCTCCTGCCATCAACACGCTTCCAGACGTGGCTGGTGCCTGTGTCACAGTCCGCGTATGGCCAATCTCAAGACATTTAGAAGGAAAAGTCCATGATGTAGTATTGTTGAGGGTGATTCATTCTGAGAGGAGGAGCGTGGTGGGGGCAAGAGGCACGGAATCACCACCCAGACCCCGGGCGTCGGGTGAAAGCAGGCCAGAGGTGAGCAGCCTGCAGACTCATTTATTTCAGTTGGTGCAGCAGCTTATATAGCCAAGGCAGCCAATCCAGTCAAGGGGCGGTCTATGCCCTAACCAATCACACCCTGTTGCCAGGCAGACTCCTTTGCCAGGTGGGTTCCGAAGCCATTTCCTGAGTAACTGATGCTCGCTTGCCAGCGGCCATCTTGGCACGGCCTTCTCATTCCACCACATGGTATAGGCATGTGTAATTATCATAAAACGAAGGTTGTCTTGCTCAAAAATCTTTACCTTTGTCTCCGAGGACTTCCCTGTATTAAATTCCTGGAAGGAGAATGGATAAGCTCTACCGTAGGACACTTCGGTGAGAGAGCATCTTCGAGAACAGTGCTCAACTTTCCCTTCCATCGGCACTGGGAACACGTGATCGGCACTGGGAACACGTGATCGGCACTGGGAACACGTGGCCATTCCTGCACTTTCCCGGGGACAGCTCCTGGGGGAGCCCATCTCGCTGCCACTTAGTCTCTGTTTGATGCACTTTTCCTTTTGAAAGACTCTCGTCTGCACACGTTTTGCTGCCTTCCTATGGGTTTCTCTGAACTACGCTATGAATGTGTACAACGGCATCATAAATGTAGGCTGTCCATCAAACAAGTCGTGCGTGTTACCATCAGCTTCTCCCGACGGGCCGTTTCCTTTCCACGGTCCTAGGCAGATGTTCAGTGATATCAGTTTCAAGACAAAGTTTAAAAAAAAAATGAAAAGAATGATGGATCATGTGAGAGGGCAAAGTCAATCCTAAAATCTTGGGAGTCCAGGGCTGGGCCAGGCCAAGGCCAGGAGCCGGAGGCTTCATCCGGGTCTCCCATGTGGGTGCGGGGGCCCGAGCATTTGCCCACCCTCTGTTGCTTTCCCAGGACGTAGCAGAGAGCTGGATCAGAGGTGGAGCAGCCGGGACTCAAACAGGCGCCCACCTGGGATGCCGGCGCCAAGGGTGGCGGCTTCACCCACCACGCCATAGCACCGGCCCCACAAACATTAGTCCTTAAACACACATATTGAGAAAATATATTTTATGAGTGTATTAAAAGGCTTTGCTCCTAATTTAATAGATATTCTGAGAGCTATTAGGGAATTACAGTGAGAGTAATTTTCCACATCCAATTCCAGAAGACGTTTGCTGGCGACACCACGGCAACATCTGCCCAATGGCACCGCCGGCGCTGGACCGGCCGGGGGAAGTCAGGGCGAGCGATCCTGCCTGTTCCCATCGTCGCTGTCCTCTCTGGACGGGAGCAGCAGGGAGCGCTGGGCTTCCACCGTGCCACACACCCACACGCCAGCACGCTCAGCTGAGACTCCAGTGGGCACTTGGGGCAGGGAGTCCACACGGCCCCCAGTCCAGATTCAGGAGCAGGCTCACCCTAGGGCGGGAGAAGCAGAGTCCACATGGCCTCCTCATTCCAGGACACACGGCCGTGCCACGCAAGGGCTTTCCGTGTTGTCAATCCGCTAGTTCATACCCATGAGCTTTCCTACGGATTCTTCCCAGTGAGCCAGCGACTGCCTTGCTAACAGGCTGAACCCAGACACCGGCCACGCACTGCCCTGGCCCCGGGGCGGCTGCCGTGGGCAGAGCTTGGTCTCGGCTGCTGCTCCTTCCCTTTCGTGGACAAAACACAGAGGATGCACGCACCTGGTGTTATGGGGTGGCACCTTCTGTGTTTCTGTAAGGTCCTCCTCAGAGCCGGAGATTAGGGGCTTGCTGCTCCCCGGCACGGGCTGGGGAGCAGCTCCGTCTCCTGGATTTCCTGACGGTGTGTGTGTGAGATGGGGCTGCTTCTCCCGGGAGTCTCCGAGGGGCTTGCGGCTGTGCTGTGCGGGCCCGGAGAGCTCCCCGTGGGAGCTGTTCCTTCCTCCTTCGGCTTCGGTGTCTGCGGCGGCCGTAGGACGGTCCCCGAGTTCCGTCTCCCAAGCAGTCAGTTCTGCGGGCTCGCGCCTCCTCGAGCCGTCAGTCCAGTTCCCGCACAGTGTGGGCGGGGCTGCCATGGGAGAGTGGGCGTCGCCCTGCAGTCAAACAGAATCTAGAAAGCGCCCCGGACCGCAGGATTCTCGGGAACCCCGGGGACCCTGAGTGACTGGTTCTCCTCCCCAGGGAGAACGCATCTTATGACAGCGTTCACATGGCTGACTTCTGACCTTTGAAGATGCTCTGTGGTTTTCACGTTCCCTCGCATTCACTTTGCCCTTTATTTAATTAATTTATCTTTATTTTATTTATTTGTTTGCCCTTTATTTATTTATTTTCCTTTAAAGTTCACCGAATTTAATTTCATTTGTTTTCCTTGCTTTTTAAATTGGAAGCGTAGGCCCATGATTCTAAGCTTCTCTTCTTCATTATTGTGCAAATATTTTACCGTGAGTAAACGCTTTGCTTTCAGTATGTGTGACTTTTTAAAAATGAAATTGTACACGCACACACATGCACACATGCACACACACGCACACACATGCGTCGTGACTCGCTCCAGGCCTTGGGGTACACTGTCGGATCCCGGGCGCTGACAGTGGAACCCGGCTGACCGCGCAGGCCCGCGGTGGCCGCGGTGCTGTTTGCTGTCCGTGTCTCTGTCTGCGTCTCGGCGATGACCTTGAATTCTCGGCCTGCGACAGCCTCCGTCTCGGGTGCTGCCGGCTGTTCGTCCTCGCGCACCCTCCATCTGCTGGCAGAGTCGCTGATCTAAACCGCACTGCGCTCTGTGCACAAAGCGGCCACATCTGGCCAGCAGCTTGAGGTGGAGCCGTGCTTTGGCTCAGATACCCCCCCCCGTGCCCGCGGGGAAAGGGCTCCTAAGCAGAGCTCCCCCCCCCACTTACGTGAAAGCTCACTTGTTACAGGGGGCAGCCCGGGGGGAAGGATCTGAAGTCAAGTGGCAACTAGGAGTGAGGTGTTCCACCCGAAATTAGCACTCCCCTTGAAAAACTACAGACGTGGACGGGGTCCCTGGGGGGGAGGTGTGGACGGGGTCCCTGGGGGGGAGCCGTGACCTCCCTGGATGCAGGACAGAGCTGGGCCCCGCCACGTGCTTCGTGCTTGCCTCATCCCGGGTACGGTGGCTCCCATGGCTGAGCTGCGACCCTGCCAGCCACACCACAACCCCCCAGGCATGGGGCAGGCAGTTCCCACACACGGGCAAGACCCCCCCTCCCATCCGGAATCCGATGGCAGACTCGGAGTCCCGGACAGTCGGCCACGGCTTCCGGCCCGGCCACTCGGTCCCTCACTGCTCGTGTACCTCCAAGCTGCCCGGCCCATGATCCTTGGAACCTCTCTATCCAAGAGGGAAAGGCGCGGGTTCCGGCTGTCGGCACAGGAGACGCCTCCGTCAGCAGCACCTGCCCGGGGCGCGGGGAAACGCCACAGGGGCCAGGACACCAACTGGGCACAAAATTCAGCTTTCATTAAGGCCACCAGACCCAAACTCTCATTCATAAAAAAAACCCACTCATTCACTCAGCAACCAGAACCCGGTCCCGTGTGTGCTGTTGACCCGCTGCAGCCGAGGCTTGGCCTGGGGCTGCCCGCACTCCTCGTCCCTCCACGGCCAAAGCGCATGCAGGACATTGGCCCGGCCCTGGCCTGGGCGTCTTCCCTTCGCGCCGTAGCTCAGCGCAGTCCGGGCCGGCCTCACACCTGGCACACGTGAGCTCTGCTGCCTCCCCCGGCGTCGGGCCCCGGCCCACCTGGCACTTGTCCAGGTGTCCTCTGCGGTTGCTGCCGGGCCTCTGCTGAGCTCTACGGTGCTGCCTTGCGTCCCTCTCAGGAGCGTGCGGCTCCGCCCTGCCCTTGTGCCCAGGCCGGCACACAGCAGGTGCTCAGCGAGCGGGCAGTGAACCAGTGTCCCCCACCCCCGCACGACAGCCGGGGACAGCCGGGACAGGGCTCCCACCGAGGGAGGAGTCATAAATAACGACCGGCACTTCCAAAATGTCTCAATGGTGCTTTCACAAGTCTGGCAGAACCCCGAAAATAGCTGTAATTAAACAGTAGAAGCTCCTGGTGCCCGCGTCTCGTGTGGAATCCAGATAGATGGGTAATCCCCAGAACACAGGGAACAGGCCGCGTCTCCGTGCGCTCCATCCGACAGACGCGGCCTGCAACAGGGAGCAGGACCGGGTGCCCCGGGGCCTTTGGCACGGAGCTCCCCCCACCCACGGGATCCGCCGCCTTCCCAGCCAGAAGCAGCCTGGGAGCAGCCAGGGTCATAATTTAGTCTTTAATGGCTTTTAACGGCCTCGCCTTTGATATGCATTGCTCCTGCCCGTCACTGCCCGTCAGGTAAGTGTGGTTTCGACTCTGTATAAAGGATCACACCCCACCTGCGCTGGTCTGCACCGTGTTAGATCTTCCCACAGCACCAGAGCCGGCTGTGGGAAGGCTCAGCCTGGGCGCGCACACCCGGCGCTCTGAGCCTCTGAGAGTGCCGACGCCCACCAGGAGCTGAGGCTCCGAGGAAGCACCTGTCCCCTACCGGGTGCCGAAGCCACGTGTTCAGTTCCGGTATTGAGGGAAATCGCCACCAGCTGTTAACTTCACCCGAAAGGCAAGTGTAGGTTTTAATGATAAATTCATAAGAATATGTGATAAACCCAGTAATAAAATGGTGTATTTTAGAGGAGCGGCTGCCCGTGGAATACATCTCACGCCAAAGACCCCTGCCGGTCGTCTGCTTGTCGTGCCCTCTGGCCAGACGTTGGGGCCACGGGTGGAACTCGGCGGTGGCCGGGTTCTGACGCCGGCTTCTGCGCTGTTCGCACCGCACAGGGCCGTGTGACTGGTTCTGGGGGATCCGGGCTGCATTCGCGACAGGCGCCGATCATTGTGATTGAAGGACTTGGGGACGCCACCCTGAGAAACACGAGTCCAGGCGAGGACACCCCGTGCAGGACACGGCCGGCCGGAACCTGCAGCGACTTCACCCTACTGCCCGCAGCCCCTCTCCCACGCCACCCAGCTTTTCTCCGGAGTCGCCACGGGGGCAGGCACTGGCCTGGCCACCCAGGCTCCCACGGCCCACACCAGAACAGCCGGGGCCGCCTGGCTCTGCTTCCAGCTCCTGCTGCCGCAGACTCTGGGAGGTGGTGGCCAGGGCTCAGGGAGCTGGGTCTCTGTCGCCATGTGGGACACCTGGGTCAGTTCCCGGCTCCGGGCCTCGCCTCACCGGGTCCTGGTCACTACAGGTATTTGAGGCGTGAACCAGGGGATGAACGTCCTCTCTCTCTCTCTCTCTCTCCCCCCGCTCACTCCACCTCACATGAATAAACAAATAATAAAATAAAATGAAGCCACCAGGGGCTTCTGCAGAACAACAGCTGCAGCTGTGTGTGTGTGCGTGTCTATGTGTGTGTGTGCGTGTCTATGTGTGTGTGTGCGTGCGTGTGCGTGCGTGTGCATGTGGGGGGCATGTGTATGCATGTGTGTGCGTGTGTGTGTGCATGTGTGTGTCGGGGGGTGGTTCCGTGAGCCTCAAGCCGGTTGAAACCGGTTGGCCCCGGGCCACGCGGAGGTCCCCTCTGGTAGCTGAGTTACACAGAGCTGCAGGTGGGTGAGGGTTAACCTTCTAATTCCCCTAACCTCGTAATGTGATTATAATGAAAGAGAGTATTAGACTCAATTAGGCTACATCTGTGAAACCTATTAAATACACCTATTAACAAGCAGGTATAAAATCCCCTACAACCTGTTCTGTGGGCTCACGGGCCCCGCCCACCGCCGCCTCCGTGGGGCCGTCCCGTCCTCCCAAGCGCCGGCTGGGTCGGCAGCCGCACCGGCTCCAGCTCAGGACGTGCAGACCACGGCCGGCCTGGGCGCACAGGGGACCGGCCACGGGGCAGCTGGCCTGGGGTGCCCGGGGTGGCTCGCTCCACCCGAACACGCCGCCACCGCCACCCAAGCTCACCGTCTTCCCTGACCTAGACTCCGGGGTGACGACGGTGTGGGCAGTGGGCTCGGGTCCCGGGTGGCTCCTGCCCGCCGCGGGCTGTGCCACGTGCGGGGGGCGGGGCGCTGTCTCCCCGCAGCCGAGTGCGTGGCCGGGGGAGGACATGCAGGCCGCAGCGGTGCGGTCCTGCGTGGAGGACTTGACTGCGCAGACGCAGACTCCTCCCACGGAGAAGACCCCCGACTCGTGACGGGACCCCCGTTCCCGGCCTCTGCAGGCAGGTGGGGGCGGCGCGGGTGGGTGACATCCCCCAGACGGCCAGATCCCGCGGGTGCCGCCTCTGCAGGCAGGTGGGGGCGGCGCGGGTGGGCGACGTCCCCCAGACGGCCAGATCCCGCGGGTGCCGCCTCTGCAGGCAGGTGGGGGCGGCGCGGGTGGGCGATGTCCCCCAGACGGCCAGATCCCGCGGGTGCCGCCTCTGCAGGCAGGTGGGGGCGGCGCGGGTGGGCGACGTCCCCCAGAAGGCCAGATCCCGCGGGTGTGCCCGTCCCACACTCGCACAGGTTGTGGTGATGCCACAGTGAGGCACAGGGAGAGGCTGGCACACCTGTGGCGCACACCTGAGGCCCGGGACGGCCCTGCCGGCACCTGGACTCCAGACTCTGGGCCCCGGGACCGGGAGGGCGGAGTTTCCAGGCTCCTGCTGCCCCAGAGACCCCCATTGGGGAGGGAGAGAACAGCCCAGCCAGGGGCCCAGCTGGACGCCCGGCCCCCAGGATCTGCCTCTGTCCTGCTCTGGTCAAGGGGAGGCCTGCCCGGGCCACGGCAGGAGCGGCGCCTCTGCCCCCTGGCCGCCCGGCTCCCCTGCTCAGCGGCTCCTCCTGGAGCCTGAGCCGCCTCCCCCAGGAGCCGAAGGCCTGGCTGCCCTCGGGCTGTGCCGCTGTAGCGTAGAATTCTCCCTGGGACGCAGGGGCTAAAACCAGGAGCAGCCGGGCCTCGGACAGGAAGTGTCTCACCGCGCAGCGGGCTGTCAGCCCCGGGGAGCAGTCCTCTGTGCTTCCTGCGACTGTGTCGCCGCGGACAGGCGGCCTCCCGGGATTGAGGAATTAAAGCCCCACGCATGTGAGCAAAGCTGGCTTGAACGTGGCGCCTCTCTCGGCAGCTCCGGCCTGCACAGAAACGGTAGGGAGGCTGCGGCTCCGCAGGGGGAGCAGAGGAGGCCCCCAGAGTGACCTTCTCGCGCCCACCAGGAGACGGGGTCTATGGGAAGAGGGCCGTCCACGGGGCGGCTCCGCCAGCACCTGCCGCTTCCAGGCGGAGCGTCCACTTGCTTGGAGGGTGTGCTGGGCCCCCAGGCTGGACTCGGGAGGACGGCACAGGTGCAGCTCACTGAGCAAACCCAGGGCATGCGGCGGTGGCTCTGGGGAACCAAGCACTCTGCCTGCCTCCCAGCGGAGACCCCACCCCCTCAGCTCGCCCTGGGTTGCCCCTGGGAAAGCGGGAGCCAGGACGCCCATCTGGCAGGCACTCCCTTTGCCCGCCCATGCTTGCTCCAAGGCTTCTGATTTGGTGAGGCCATGGTCGAGGGAAGGGCCCCATCTCCTCGGCACTCGCAGGGACCCCTGCCCCGCGCTCTGTCCTCCTCCCAGCCCCCAGGCCAGTACACCTGCTAGGGCTGCTCTGGTCCCAAGATGCTAACCTCCGGCAGCCCAGCAGCCAGCTCCCGGCCCCACCTCCTCGGAGCACTTCTCTCTGCTGCCCATGCGCCAACTTCTCCCCCAGCAGCCCCGGGCATCCTCCAGCCAAGGTGGCCGGGGAGCTGCAGGTCTCCGGGTGCGTGGCCCAGCTCCCCAGGGCCTTCTCCCCTGTTTGTCTCCAGTCTGCCCACTGCTGCTCCCACTGCTGCTGCCCGCGCTGCCCGGGAGATGCCCCAGGGGGGCACGGATGGCGGCAGGACCCTGCTCCTAACCCGGGCTGTGAGGCCCTGGGCCTCCGTTCTCACCCACAGAACACACCCAGGTGAGCGGGGCCCCTCGAGCTCTTTCTCGGGTGACATTTTGTGTGAATAGAATCTCAGTACAAAGGAAACCCAAGAAACTGGAACTCAGAAAATCCATCCCTGAAGTGATTCTTCACAACTCCGGGTGGTTCTTCAAGACTCAAGGTTCGGGCGGCAGCAGTCTAATTTCCCGGACGATTACACTGTCGTGCTTTCCTGTGCAGAATATAACTGAGTCAACTATTTGGCAACACAGATATGAGCCGTGCACTGCAGTGTTCTCCTGCAAATGGCCATGTGACTGTAACTGACTCCAGTATGAATAATGACCACACCGGAGTCTGCTGGAGGCATTTGGAAATTCTTCATGCACTTGGTCAACGCAGGGAAACCTCACAAGTGGACCCAGAGCTCTCATACCAATAGGAACTGGAGTGTTCATTGTGCAGGGCTCTCATTCCTATCAGAAAAGCATCTGTAGGGCCACCGCTGTGCCGCAGCAGGTTAAAGCCCTGGTGTGCGGTGCCGGCATCCCATATGGGCGCTGTTGGAGTCCGGCTGCTCCACTTCTGATCCAGCTCCCTGCTAATGCACCTGGGAAAGCAGTGGAAGACGGCCCAAGCCCTTGGGTCCCTGCACACCCAGAGCGTTCGACCGTTTTCCGAGGGGCTCTGCACATCGCCCCGTGCGGGAAGGGTTCTGGACACTGGGCTGAAATCTGCAGCCACAGACATCAGGCTGAGCTCAAAGAAGCCATCGGGGTCCTCACGTGGGCTCTGGGCGAGTGGCCCAGGTGCCGCGCCTGGCGCAGGGTCGGCGTCAGGGCTGTGCTCGGGGCTCGGCCGGGTTGTCCTCCTGCCCTGGGTGTGCCGCGGGCATGGGGGGGGGGGGTGGGCCAGCAGTGTCCCTCACATGCCGGGTCTTGGTGGGGTGGGAGGAGTCTGAACGTGGCCGAGACCCTCACCAGGGCATCACCCAGGGCCTCTGGCAGGACAGCCCCAGGACAGCCCCAGGCTCGGCCGGCCTCTCTCCCCCAGACACAGACAGGGGAAGCTGCCGCTTCCTCCCGGGTCTGGGACTGTGGCATTCTGGGTAGGTCAGAGCCGTCTCCAGGGCCGGGCGTCACAGCCGCTTCCTCCCGGGTCTGGGACTGTGGCATTCTGGGTAGGTCAGAGCCGTCTCCAGGGCCGGGCATCACAGCCGCTGCTCTGTCAGTGGGTAGCAGAGACGGACGAGCTCAGAGCGCCTCTGCCTGGTCAGTCAGCTCCCCGACTCCAGAGTGCATGGGGTTATGACCCCCAGCTCTGACGAGGACGCTCACTGTACACAGTGTATCACACAGGGCGGTTGTCACATGTGTTGTCACCACACACGTGTTGTCAGCACACACGTGTTGTCAGCACACAGGTTGCCATCGCACATGTTATCACACATGTCATCACACAGGTCATTATACATGTCACCACGTGTGGGTGTCATTACACTGTTGCCATCATTTGTGCCATCGCACGTGTTGCCATCATGTGTTGTCACCATCTGTGGGTATCAGAACACACGCGTTGTCACCACATGTGGGTGCCGTCACCCGTGTTGGCAGACGGGCGGCTGCACATGTGCAGCGTCTGTGTTTGCCCCAGTGTGTAACGGGCAGTCATCCTCCCTCTCCCGATGTCAGGTGTGAGGAAGAGCCCGGAAGTCTTCCTCTCTTGGCACCTGTGAAGCCTCCGCCTCAGGGAGCGCGAGACCGCCGGCGTGTGCACCTACCTGTGCCTCGGTTTCAACACCAAGCAAAACAAAGCAGACGCCTCCCGAGCCCACAGGCGGCGGGCACAGTCCCGCGAGGTGTGAGTGGCCCCGCTGCCTCCAGGGGAAGCAGCTTTGTCACCCGCAGGGCCGGCTGTCTCGGTGGCAGCTGGTGAGGTCCCGGTGACCGACTCCCGGGGCGTGGCTGTGAGCCGCACAGGGGGGCCTGACTTTCCCCGGCCCCGCAGGACACGGACGCTGGTGATGAATCCCCCGAGCCGGTGCTGCTGCACACAGCCGTCCTCACCCTCGGCTGAGTCTCCACTCTCAGCCTGGTGGTCTCACTTCTGGGATTCCTAGGCCTCCCACAGGGGTGCGCACACACCGTGGCCTGCAGGAGAGGTGTGTTCAGGGCGAACTGCGACCTGGGAGCCGTGCACCACGGCCTGTGCACCAGGTGCCCGACCGAACTTCTGTGGGTTCCTTCCAGGGCACTAACCTATGCCGTGGCTTCCACAGGCTCCTTCGCTCCCTGGGTTTCTCCTCCGTGGCCCCGATCCTTCCTGAGGGCGACAGTGCCCGGCACAACTCCAGGGGCAGCAGGGAGGTGGCCAGGGGTCAGCCCCACCCACCATTCCCACCCCAGCAGCCTGGGCCAGCCCCACCCCCACCCACCATTCCCACCCCAGCAGCCGGGGCCAGCCCCACCCCCACCCACCATTCCCACCCCAGCAGCCGGGGGCCAGCCCCACCCCCACCCACCATTCCCACCCCAGCAGCCGGGGCCAGCCCCACCCCCACCCACCATTCCCACCCCAGCAGCCGGGGCCAGCCCCACCCCCACCCACCATTCCCACCCCAGCAGCCGGGGCCAGCCCCACCCCCACCCACCATTCCCACCCCAGCAGCCGGGGGCCAGCCCCACCACCACCCCACCCCAGCAGCCAGGGTCTAGCTGCATTTCTCCCTCCCCCCGCCACAGCAGTCAGGGGCCTGCCCTGCCTCCCCCCAGCACCCCTGCCCCCAGCTTGGGTGGATTTCGTAGGTGTGGGGAGAAAGTTCGAAACCATTTCTTCTTTGCTTCTACACATTTGTAGGTGAACGCAGGCTTGAGTAAAGCGTGAGGTTATTGAAAGTGGTTCTTGTGCAGCAGCTGAAATTCAAAAAGAAATTCAGACTCCCAAAGTCTCGAGACCGAAGACTCCGGGTGTGAACGCTCCGGCGCTCTGTTCATCAGGAATTCATTCGCGCAAATGCGGAGGTCTGAGACACGGGACCCAGCTCGTTCAGGGCTGTGACGTTCCAGAACATCACACTGCAGGTTTCCGGGCCGCGGTCCACGGACACAGGCGGCCCTGCTGGTTGTAACGACCCGGGCAACCTCTAAGCGCACACCTGATGGACGGTTCCGGAACTCCGGAGGTTTTCCTGGTAACTGCACGTGGGACTGGACGCAATCGTAGGTTTCACTGGACATCACCCTCAGGGTGACCCACAGGGACCTGGAAGGTTCCAAGTGCTCAACTGTGCGGGACTGCCCTCCCGGTCTAGTGCCCACAGCAACATGTGGACAACATCCTGCGGTGCCCCAGGTCTGATCACAGAGATCTTAGTGTCCAGCGGTACTGGTGAAGAGGTGACGTGGCCCAGACAATGGGACAGGGTGAGCAGACCTGGGCTCCACACTCACCCCAGCCTGGCTCGGTTCTCATTAGGAGCATCGGGAGATTCGAGGGGCTGCTTGCCGTGGTTGGGGGCCACGCCGCTGACTCAGCATGGCGTCCCAGGCACCTCGTGTGCAGCCACAGCCCTCCCGGCTGGGACGTCCCGGTGAGCAGCAGCGTGGACGGACCTTGGTGTCCGGGGGTGGCTTGGGGTGCTTCGCCACTCCGTACGTACATAGGAATTACCGTTCCTGTCCCCCCCAGCTGCATCTGTCGTTAAAGCTGCCGTCAGCACAGCTTTCTGTCTCCCTTGACTCAAATGCTCTCCCAGTGACTTCTGGGGTCGGGCCCACGCGGGCCGTCTGCTCTGAGCCTCACGTCGCTGGTGTGGGGTGGGTGGGTGTGCCTGTGTGCCAGCAGCGAGGGCAGCATCGGCCGCTCTGAGCGGAATCTTTGAGACGCTCGTTTGTCCCCAGGGTTAGGAGCTCTGCTGTGTTTTCTCCTGGATCCATATTGCAAATAGACAAGGAAAAGTCCGGGCAGGTTATTTTTTCTCTACGGTTTTCCTTTTTCTACCCAAGAAGACTGTAGCATTTCTTCTCACTGTGAAAGGGGTTCTGAGGAATGGCCACCGATGGATGGCTAAGGTGGATGGCTTCCCGCCGGTCCTGGAGCCCCAGCGAGGCTCCCTCAATCGCACAGGCTGGCTTCGCTCCCAGGCTCTCCTGGCCCCGTGGGCAGGGAGTGCGGCCACAGGGACCCCTGCGATCATGCACATGTGAGCATCCCACCCCCCCCCACAAGTGAGCATCCCACCCCCCACACAAGGAGCATCGCACCCCCGTCTGCTGCTCATGTCCCCGCTCAGCCCCGAGCTGGGCCCTGCTGTGGGCTGTGAGTGCTTCTGCACCTGTGGAGGTGTCTATACCTCGGCTCCTCCACGCGGAGCTGTCTCCCACACTGTGGGCATGGGCATAGCGGCCTCCTCCTGTGGGAGTGTGCACCCCCAAACCCCAGGGCTGCTGTCCTGGCCCCCTGCATCCACGCCTCCATGTCCCCGTCACCTGCCCGGGCTGGTCTCCGCTCTGTAGCTGCTGCTCAGGGTGCGCGGTCACACGGGTGGACTGCATTTAGGGACCTCAACGGCCTGGTTCTTCCCACTGCTGTGATCTGGGGCAACGGCGGCTGTGGGCTGGGAACAAGTGATCCAGGACAAACGTGGCCATCGAATTCCCCATTTATGCTGAGAGAGGACGTTCCAAGAACGTCGCTACAATAAATCAGCGTTTTTAACACCGTGGTGTATTTCGTGATCCAAGAAGCACGAATTATGTTTATTTATAAGTATGAGATAGTCAAGTCCATTTTGAAAACTTTTAAAGAAACATTTATCATCTCCTTAGCAAAATCGCAAAAGCATTTTCCATAGTCCGGGAAATGGCCATTCATCAGTGAAGACTTATCACCCCGTACATTAATGGCTTTTCCCGGGTGACACCTAAGACCTCGAGGAGATGAGGTTTTCAAACTTGAGCTGCAGAACTGGCTGACCTTGCCCTGAAAAATATCATGGCAGCCCCAGAATGCCATCCATCACTCACGCGTTCTCTCCCAGAGTCTCCCTGGAGAGATTAGCAGGTGCCGGGCGCCCTGCTCCCATGGGACCACCCCGGCCTCTGCAGTCTGCACACCAATATCTGAGTCTGAGCGTCCCCTGGCAGGTCCTCCCAGGAGCCAATTGGCCCAAAGGACAGCAGCCGGGAGTGGCTGGGCGTGTCCCCTCCCTGCTTCCTCCAGGAGACTGAGGGGGAGCCTGCGGTGGGAGAGACCTGGAGGCACCGTGCCCCTTCCAGAGCCCCGTGGGGTCCGTGAGGCCGGCCCCCTGCACGGCACTCCTCGCCTGGCCTCCCCCATGCTGGCCGTCATTCCTGAACTGCCCTCAGTGTGTTCTGGGGGACCTGACCTACAACCAGGCAGGATGCTCGATCTTGAAAGTGAAGGTTTCCCAGCATCATCCAAAGCCCTCACCCTGCCTTCCAGGGACAGAATACATTCTTCCAAAAGGGAAGGAATAAAGTAAATGGAAAAACAAGACCTTTGCTTTCAAACGTATCCAAGAATGTTGTGCGTTGTCCATGGAGTCGCCTGGGTCAGATTGGGGAATGTGTTTCATGAGCAAGAGAGCCGGGCAGCTTTGGGCAGATGCTGTAACGGGGCCCAGGGCTACCGCCATGTCCACTTCCCCCTGCACACACGAGGGCACGTGCATGACCTTAGAGACTCACGGGGAGCGCAGCCAGCAGAAGGAAACTGACTCAGCTTCCTACAGAAGACGTTAGCTCTGTTGACCTGAGGACTCGCAATGTTTTCAAAGACAAAGTTCTCCATAATGGAAAAACCCAGCCCACTTAGTACATGTGGCCATGAGTCAGCACTGGATGCTGCACACAAGCCCCACGGCCTCACGCTACCGTGAGGGATGCCTGGACTGCCCTGACCGAGCAAATCCACCCCATGTGTGTCCTGTGCCTTAAGCAAAGGCTGCACACTTTGCAGTGCCAAAAGCGAGCGAGAACTCCCGGGAAAACAAAGGGCAAATGAAGAAACAAAGCACCCGGCTCTGAGCCCACACTGGGAATAAAAGGGAGAGGGATCCACTTTCCCGACTCTTCTTCACCAGGCAAAAGGATTGTGGTCAAAACCTGAGGGCTGAGCTCCCGGCCCGAGATTCTCCTAGAGCACCTGCACGGTGAGGGGCCAAGCCCGGTGCCTCCGTCTGCAGGTGAGATCAGCCGTGGGCGGGAGAAATCGCTTGGGAGGGGAGAGCAGCTGTGTTCCTCCCAGAGTCCTCTCTGGGTTTGCAGGCACAGCTAGCCTTACCCATTCTGCTCAGCGGATACAGGGAGCGGCGGGTTCCCTGCACACGCGTGTCGGGTGGAATGCGGGGCACCTACACCTTCTTGGAAACAAAGCGTTAGTGAGCTAGGTGTCTTATCAGCTGCTCTTATCATCTTCTTACATCACTTGATTTGTCATCAAACATTCCATACTTCTTCCCACAACAAAATAACTCACCTCCCTAAAGAGAGACACGCAGCAAGCCCAACAGGAAGGCTGGGCACCCACCCAGCTGGCTCATTAACCACACACACACACGCACACACACACACGCACTCTGGCTCCACTCGCTCTCCACAGGGACCCGTCCACAGCTCTCGCCCCCCTGCTCCCTCCCCCCCGATAAAGCCTGGATTCTGTGTCAGTGGCCTTGTCCACGCCCCTGGACACAGGCCCTTCCCGCTGGACAGACACGCAGAGCTGTGCTCAGCACCACTTCAAACTCCACATGCTCAAGCCAGACCGGTCTCCCCAGGGCTCGCCCCCGCTCTCTGGAAAAGAATTCCCACCTACCGGACGCCAAACCTGGGAGCAGGCATCGTCCAGATCCTGGGCCCCCCCAGCCCTGCCCCTGCGGCTGGACACCTGCTCTTCCCACCACTCAGGGGAGCGACGCTTCCAGGGATGCCCAAGTGTGGCCTCTGCCCGAGGCCTTCCTGGGGTGCGGAGGGGCCTGGCTCACGTCTCCAGAGCGGGACCTTGCTTTTGTAGCCAGGATGAATCCGGGACTCCCCAGGGACTACACCTGCTACCCTGAATCAGGCAGGAAATTGACGCGCAGCGTCCCACCGGCCGACTCTGGGTGGGTGCCGTGGACGGCTCACAGCACGTGGCACGGTGTGACATGGAAACGTGGATGAGCAACAGGGCATGACGGGGGGCCGCCCCCAGTGAGGCAGGAGAAGGTCCTCTGTTCCTGGTCACGTCGACCAGGCGGCTCGGAATGGCATCTGCAGAGCCAGGACTGCTCCGGGGGAGAGGTGCCCACGGCAGGGCGGGGCCTGGGCAATGCCGGGCCCCATGGGAGAAGCTGCGAGAGGCTTAGGAAGTGGAATCGTGGCGCTCACCGAGGGGGCAGGCAGGCAGGAGGTGGCGAGATCCACGGAGGTGGCCTGGGCCCGAGAGCCGGAAGGCAGAGGTGCCGGAGGAAGCGCACGGAGCAGCTCCAGGCAGGCAGTGGCCGGGCTCAGGACAGAGCCAGGGCCGTGGGTTAGGGCCTGAGACGGCCTCACGGTGCTCGGGTGCTGGTGTGCTGGTGTTTACCAGGGGACGGCTCGCTCACGTCGGCGTTTCTGCCTGTAGAATACCAGCAGACTCGGCCCATGGCGCACACAGCCCAGGCTCCTGCCCCCACGTGTCCTGTTGTAGCACCCGTGGTTCCCTGCAGGACGCGGCCGGCTGCCCGGCACTGCCCCTTACAGACCACGGCCTCAGCTGGGTGGGCTGGGGGCTGCTCTCTTCCTCCTCGCCAGGGGATTCTGGGGGCTGTGGGGGCAGGAGCGGGGCGCCGAGAGCAGCAGCGCCATTGGCGCCAGGCTGCACCGCGGCAGGGGCAGAGCCGAGGGCTCTGTCCTCGCGTCTGTGCCACCTTTCGTGGTTTGGCTCTGACCATCTCAGGACCCGCAGTCGTCAATGACACGGCCGTGCGGTGCCAGGCCGCAGGGAACCAGAGTGTTGTCCGTGAGCTGTAACAGCTCCTGCGCCCCTCTGCCGACGCACACGCTCAGCAAGGTGTCAGAGATGAACTCGGCCGCTCGTTAATTCTGACGTCGTGCGGCCGCTCCCGCGGTATTTAAAAAGGCTTCTATTACAGGCGCTCAGACACGAATAATTGAAATTGTGTTTAATGATCGTGTCACTAAAGACCAAACTTACACGGCTCTCAGCCTGAGCCACTTCTTTTTTTTCTCCCATCAGCTCATTTTACTGCCGGATTCAAGCCGACGCGTCTCCAATTAGCCCTGCACCTCCGACGGGCGCGGGGAGCGGTGCCGTAGCGTTTGTTCCCTGCTCCTGTCATGCTCACCTCGCCTCACACGCAGCGCCTGGGCGGTGCAGACTGGAGCCCCCGCCACGCGTCCCTGTCAGTCATTCTGCCAGGCGCCCCTGATGCCTGCTAACCTTTCCTGGTGAAGAGTGCACACCTAATTACCAGGAAAATGACTATGATGTCATAGGTCAGGACACGCACCGCGCCTGCTCAGAGGGGCTGCGCGGGGCGGGGGGGGGGGGGGCGGCTCCGAGGACAGCCAGGCGCCCAGGGTGCCGGGGGCAGATTAATGGAGTCATTAATAAAAATAAGCCAGTGGCACCAGGGGTGAGCGTCCCTCAGGCCCAGTCGGCGGCCTGGGACGGGAGAAGACCCTCCCCTGACGGGGCTGCCCTGGAGGGCGTCTCCATCTGCATCTTTGTCTGCTTGGTGGGCAAAGCCCAGAGACCTGTGGAGCCCCCCCCCCCCAGTGCAGTGACCCAGATGTTTGTCATCCTGTGAGGTTGTGCGGGTGTTCAAACAACAGCTGGAGAGAATCTTCACAAAGCACACAGCCTGGGGGCGGCGCTGCGGCGTAGCGGGTAAGGCCACCGCCTGCCTGCAGCGCCGGCATCCCACCTGGGTGCTGGTTTGAGTCCCGGCTGCTCCACTTCCGATCCAGCTCTCTGCTGTGACCTGGGAAAGCAGTGGAGGATGGCCCAAGGCCTTGGGCCCCTGCACCCACGTGGGAGACCCAGAAGAAGCGCCTGGCTCCTGGCTTCGGATCGGCTCAGCTCCGGCCATTGCGGCCATCTGGGGAGTGAACCAGCGGATGGAAGACCTCTCTCCCTCTCTCTCTCTCTCTCTCTCTCTCTCTCTCTCTCAGTCTGCCTTTCAGATAAATGAAAAGTAAAACTCTTTATTAAAAAAGAAAGAAAGATCACGCAACTTGGTTTTCCTAGCAAGGAGTAACCTCACAGCTGCTCCCATAGTTCACGTTGTACTGCTGCTCGGGTGTGAGGGAACTTTCTGGTTTAACGGCGGTGGTCGCTGGTGTGCGTGGGTCTAGAGAAAAGTCACAGCTGGGCTGAGTGAATGGGCACCCCACCCCCGGGGCAGCAGCGAGGCCCAGGGCCCAGTGATGAGAGGGACACGCGGGCGCAGGCGGACGGCTGCGGGTCTGCAGCTCTCAGGCCGGGCCCCTGCTGGCCCTGTCGGCACAGCCGCGTCACCTGCAGTTAGGAGAGCCGAGGCCCTTCCCCGAGATGGCACAGCCCAGCGGCCTGCACTGCCACCGCCCCAGGGAGGGCCTCCGGCACCCGTGCAGCCCTGTGCTGGGCACAGAACCTCCAGCGGAGCCACAGGTTGGGGGTTCACTACGTGGTGGGCTCCTCCTTGCCCTGACACCAGCGCAGGGCGCAGACTCCGGGCGTGGCCGCTCCAGCCCCACAATTCACAGATGCCCCACCTGGCGGTGCTGAGGGTGATGAGGCCAGCAGCTGGGGCGGGAGCTCTAGGGTGACCTTGACCTCCCGTGTTTATGTGCGCATCCTCTCCTGGGCTCTCTGGGGAGGCACTGTGGCCTCCTGTGGTGGGAGAATGGAGACCAGAAAGTGCCAGCCCGGATGGGGACGTCCATCTGTCTCAGGAATCCGAGACGCCCTGGGTTCTGTCTCGGCAGCCGCCATCCGTGCCCGAGGGAGCCCAGCCTCGTCCCAGGACCCTTTTCTCATTCAGTGAAAAAGCCGCTGCAGCTCAGAATTTTAAAAATGAGCACAAGGGTCCCTCCAAAGACCCCAGAAGTTCTGAGGACCGACCGTGCAACAGCAGGGGAGCGGCCGTGCCGGGCGCAGAGGATGGTGGCATCCCAGGGACAAACAGGCTGTGGTTGCGCGTGTTGAATGAGAAAGTAAATCTTTTGGAAACCGGAGCTCACCAGAAGGTTTCGGAAGTTAGCCGGCTCCTGCCTCCCGCCGTGCCCCTGTCTGCTCGAGCCAGCCGCGTGCCAGCCAGAAGGAGGCGACGCTCCCGGAGCAGCGCGGGCGCTGGGCGCTTGTGGAGCTGCAGAAGGCGGGCGGGCGGGGGCCGCACGGACACCTGCTCCAGGCACCTGTGACTCATCCGGGCTCCTTCCGCTCCGTCCCTGCCGCTTCTCGCTTCTCGCTGGGTTTTGTCTCCCCTGCACAAGTGCGGAATTCACCTTGAACCGGAGTTGGGGAGGGGCAGGTTTTTCTCGGAGGTGACACCTGCTCTCCAGCGCGGCCCCAGGGCTGCGCTGCTCCGGCCTGAGCAGGGGTCTCCACACGGGGGAAGCCTCCGCACTGGGAGAACCGAGAGTCCAGCCCAAGGTGACCATGAGGGCCGCGCCATCTGTGTGGTTCCGGGGTCGCACGGAGTGCTGCCCACCCCCCGTGTTAGCTCACTCAACCCTCACACTGCCGGCGTGCAGCTGCGGCCAGCAGGAGTCCCAGTGGGCAGCCGGCGGGCGGGGAAACCAGCCCTGAGCTGTGGCGTGTGCAGACTTCCCACTGTGGTCTGCGGGGTTGGCAGTGGGCACAGAGGCCCCAGTGCCACCGAGAGCCGTCAGGCGTCCAGCCGGTCTGTGGGGGGCAGCGCACCCCGGCGGCTTTGTGCCGGAGCCGGAGCTCTTGGCCGTTTCACAGGTGTGCGTCCATCTCCAGGGTGAAGATTTATCCAAATGGGCCCGTGAGGCCCCGGGGCCGTCCCGAGCCTATGTCCGGTCGGGGGGCTGGGGAGTGTGGCGGAAGCAGCACCATGGCCAGGCGCCTGGCCTCCGGGAGGGGTGTGAGTCTGGTTGTGGCTCCCGGATGTCTGGGGTTCTCCTCTCTCACGGCTCTGGGCCCCCCTCCCCAGCTCTGCACTGTCTTCCACCTGGGGTCCTGTCTCTTGCCGGGAAGGGCGATGTGATCCAGAGCTGTCACCTTCCTTGGAGTCAGGTTTGCAGCCTCTGATTTCTGCCTGAACCCCCTTCTCAGGGAGCTACGGGCTGCAGGGAGCGTCTGAACCGGAACCCAGGGCCGCCGCCGCCCTGCGGCTCTCAGCACAGCGTGATGGGCGGGGACGACTGTGGATAATCGCTCTGTGCTAACGGGGGTGGGGGGGGTGGGTGGTGGGTGTTGGCAACGCCACACGCATCACAGTGTGCCTGCCTTGGAACTCGAGTGGCAGTGGGAGCTGCCAGCCCGCTGCCCGCACCGCGGCTGCCTCCCGGCCTTCAGAAGTGAAAGTCGCCCTCGTGTCCAGCGACTGCGCCTGCTCCCAGCCGTGGGAAGCCAGCCCGGGGTAACACAGGGTCCATCCACAGCCCCTGCTTGTGCAGTAAACTCATTTAAAACTGTGTTCTTTGTGGCCCACAAAAACAGTTTCTAATGGACATACGTAAATGCAGCCGGTTACTCCTCGGGGGACACAGTGCCGCCCTGAGCCTAGCAAGCTGCCACCGCAGAGGGGACCCCAGAGCACGGCCAGACAGCGGCCTGTTGGTCCCCCTGGCGAGAGAACGCAGAAGCCTGCCAAGGAGAGTGGTGCTGTGCCGCGTCAGGAGAACCGGGGACCCTGGCCGGGGCTGGCCCGTCTTCCCTGCTGCTTCCCTTTGGAGGACGCGGGCACTGGCAGCACCGGGAGCAGGGCTGGGGGGACGGGGGCGCAGGTCAGACTCCAGCTACGTGCTCTCCGAGACCACGTTTTCTCTGGGAAAATGAAGACCCCCAAACCGACAAGGGTCCTTTGAGGGTGACATCAGCTGTGCCCCACGTCCGCACTGTGTGGGCTGGCCAGGCTGGCCACACGGCTTCCTGGGCGTGAGCAGGTGACGGGGCCAAGAAAGACGCAGGAACACGGCACCTACTGCGGCCTGTCCTGCAGGTGAGGGAACAGCAGGCACACCTCTGCCTCGCATGGCAGGAGCAAACCAAGATGGAGGGAGAACTTTCTAGAAGGCCGTGGGTTGGGCCTCTGAAGACACTGTAGGGTGGACAGTGGCATCCCCAGGCACCACTCTGATGGGGTCACGGCTGTCCGTTGGCTTCAGGAGTCCGGTTGTCTTGCTCAGTGTACTCTCATTGGTATGTTGTAGCGCCGTGAGTTCAACTCGATAAAGCTTAATTATAGGAGGGGCTTCGTAGACTTCAGTGATCACCCGCAGGGTAATGTGGGTCGTGAGTCCCACGCGGGACATAGGACTTTGAGTGTGCCCTCATGTTCTGTCACTGGGTCGGCAGCCGCCCTCCACCGTAAGCCATCCGCGTGGTGCTGCCGAACCCCCGATAATGTCCTCCCCACATGGTCCCGGCTGACGTAACCAGGGGGAGGGTTTTCCCCACCACCTCGGGTCCAGACTGGCTGCTTTGTTTAACACTGGATGCAACCCGGCTCTGTGAACCAGCGCCTCACCCGCTGCCCAGGGACGCCGACGGATGGCTTCTTCAAGCCTCAAACAGACAAAGTGAACATCCATAGCGACGTTAGCTGTGGGCTCCTGGTCAATGCGTGTTCATTAAACAGAGCAGCGCATCCACTCAAGCGACGGTGCCGCGTGTTTTCTGTTGTTTATTAGCTCTGATCCGGCAGTAAGGCTTCTTTTCCCCCCGGAGGGGGAGATCTGCCTTGATACGGGCACATCCCCGCCTAACACAAGGCCTTGCGTCTCTATTAGCGTCGGGAGCAGCCCTGCGTGCAGCGCCTGCCCTGGCTCCGGCTCCGGGTCCAGGTCGCAGGGGTGGCCTGGCAGGGGGGAGGGAGCCTGGCAGGGGCGAGGGCCGCTCAGCATCCTTGTGGGGAACAAGGAACCAGCCCCGGGTGCTGGCATGTGTTGGGGAGGCGCAGCTTCCCATGGCCCTCATGGCGCGGTCCACCCCACAGCCCTGCCTTCTCTGTTCAACAGCCCTGCGTGAGGACCCCGGGACCCCGGGACCCCTGGCCTGGGCTCAGAGAACCCTCCGGGCTGCGTTCTGGGCCTGGGCTCGGAGAACCCTCCGGGCTGCGTTCTGGGCCTGGACTCGGAGAACCCTCCGGGCTGCGTTCTGGGCCTGGGCTCGGAGAACCCTCCGGGCTGCGTTCTGGGCCTGGGCTCGGAGAACCCTCCGGGCTGCGTTCTGTGCTGTTCTCGCTCACACGTCTGAGAAGCGGTGAACACAACGCGAAGCCCCTGACAGCCGCTGTCCCACCGCTCTGCCATTTCTCAGCTGTGTGTTTACGACGCGGTGTCGTTCCACTGTGTGCGTTGATTGTAAAGGAAGACGTGTCTTTGTTTTAGGGGGAAAAGTCCCCTTTTCATACGGCTCGTAAACCCAGTGGAGGAAACGGACATTTATGTTTTGGCCATTAAGCTAGAATAATGAGCACGGGAACGTATTTGGGGCACTGTAGCCCATAAAAATAGTCCTTTGAAAGACAGGGTTCCTCCAAGAAGCGGAAACCTGGAGTTTCTGGAATTTGGGGACGGGATCGTTCGTCTGTTCAGGACAACACGGACACGACCACTGCTGCTATTCTGTCACGGATTTGGTCCAAGTTACTCTTTTGGGGAAAAAAAAATCACCTCCAATCTCAGAGGAGCTGTCGGAGCCACAGAGCCGAGTGACGGCCGTGGGCATTTCCTCCACCCCGGCCCCCAGCTCCAGCTCCCCGAGGAAGCCCCCTGGCCCCGGGAGAGCGCGTAGGAGCACAAACTCCGCCGTCGGGGAGCACTGCGTCCCAGCGTGCCCTTGGCTCCCGGACCTGCAGCTTCCGGTCCCTCTCAGGAGGGCTTTGCTTTCTCACCTCCCCCTTCACACCCGGGAAAACCGGAATTCCCATCCGATTCCCCATCCTCGACAGCCTCCAGTGTCCCTGGGAGGAGGAACGCTGCGCTTTCCAGCTCACTCGGGGACACCACGGCTGGGCCACCTGCGTGGTGACAGGGAAAGAGACGCTGAGCTTGGGCCAGGGGCGGAGACCCTGGCTCCCACCATCCCCACACCCGGGCTCGGTGGACGGCACAGAGAACTCCGCGACGGGGGCTTTATGCTCCATTTTTCCTGTGGATGCTAAGTTATAAGATAATTTGGAAATTCTGGGAAAATGCGACCTTTAGATACCTTTTAGAAATAACCTTTCTGGGGCCAGCGCTAAGCCTCCGCCGCCATGCCAGCATTCCACATGGGCGCTGGTTCGAATCCCAGCTGCTCCTCTTCCAACCCAGCTCTCTGCTATGGCCTGAGAAAGCAGTGGAAAATGGCCCAGGTGTTTGGGGCCCTGTACCCATCTGGGAGACCCGGGAGAAGCCCCTGGCTGCTGGCCTTGGATCAGCCATTTGGGGCGTGAACCAGCGGATGGACGACCACTTCTCTCTCTGTCGCTCCCTCTCTCTGTCTGTAACTCAGCCTCTCAAATAAATGGGAGCCGCAATGGCTCCCGACTGGGGAGCTAGGCTGGGAGTGCCTGGGGCAGCGTGAGCTGGTGAGCCTGAGCAGCCATGTGTCTGTCCTGGGGACAGGGCTCCACAATCCTGGCGACATCACAGTGACCCTGGCCAAGCGGAGAAGCAGTCCATCAAAACGCAAGCAGGGCTTTGGAAAGACCAAGGGGAACCGCCAATTAGAGGTCACTAATCAACTCCAGGCACCTCCGCTTCCTCCCTCGCGCGTGGGGGCTGGGGTTCTGCCTCTGACCGCAGTGGGCCACACGGAACACTGCCCGGGAGCTGGGAGCTGGTGCTGACAAGCCTATAGTACAGAGCCCTTGGGCCACAGCGGGCGGGGGTCAGCGGCCAGCCCGGGAGCGGAGTGCAGGCCGGCACCCTGTTCTCCCCGGAATCCTCCTGGAAGGCCTGTGCGCTCCCTGCCCGGTGCGCCGTGAGACAGCCTGGTGCGGAGCACACGCGGGTGCCCGCTGCCTCCATGCACGGACGGCGTACGGCCCTCACCCTCATCCACAGCCTTGCTGAACCTTTACCTTCTCAGTCCCCTGGTGGTGGCTCCGGGAATCAGGAAGACCAGGTGAGGCAGACCCAGCCAGAGGCCCGGGGTGCGCGCTGAGCTGCCCGCACCGCCAAGCCGCCAGCTCCTTCCTGGGAGTCAGAGGCTGCCCCGAGGCCCCGAGGCAGGGAGAGGGCTGTTGGCGATTTGGCCCAGACACCTGCAAGCCTGCGGCACCGCCCCTCACCTCACCCCTGCGGCTCCCTCTTCCCGGCCCGTCTCCCATCCCAAGGCCACTGCTCCTGGGTTCCTGTAGCTGCACTGACCTCCCAGCCCACTGCCTGCACAACCTGACCTACGACCTCCTCTCGCCCCACCTCCCCCAGCTGCCAGCTTCCATCTGAACACGAAGCCACGTGACCCTGGACATCAGCCGGCCCAGAACCACAGCTGCCCCTGCGGCTCCTTAGCCGTCCCTCTGCCCGCCGGCCGCCACTGGCTGAGAGCGCCCGCAAAGCCAGCTCACGCCCTCCATCAAGTGGCCCGATTCCCGCGATGAGCCCAGCCCTGCTGCAGGGTCCGTGGGCACAGACGCTGGGTTGTGCCCCGTCCAGCCCCCAGTACCGTCCACACACTGGCACTCAGCAGACTCTGACCCTGGGAGGGCCCGGTGGGTGCCAGGGAGGGTGGGCTGCCTGCTCACCCTGTGCTTCTGTGGCTCACGGTTCCGCTGAGCTACGACTCGGGGAGTTGCTGAGACAAAACACGGACTTCTCAGCTTGTCGCAGCGCGTGTGCACAAGGCCCCGCCCTCCCGTGGCCATCGACTTCCGGGGCTGTGCCAGGGCACAAATGCGTTTTCAACTCCACCGAATTTTCAGTAAGAGATGGGTGCACTGGGCTCTGAGCCCACGGGAGGGGGGCATCTGCCTTGTGAACTCCACTGGCAAGTGGGCCCTCGGTGGACCGGAAGCCGCTGTGGGGAGAAAGCCCCGTGGCGTGGGAATCCCTGGAATAGGACTGTCGTTTCTCAAAGACTTTCTCGCACGTTAGCCACAGGGTGTGACGGCAAAATCTCTGGACCGGGACTCCAAGCTCTTTGTGCCCTTGGATGTGGGGTTGATGGCAAGAGCCAGACGTGGGCCTGACCCCAGACCCCGCCGTGGGGAACTCCCTCTCGGGCAGCAGCCTCCATCTTGGCAGTACTGGCCGAGCAGCCCAGGGTCCACGCAGCAGCAGCAGGAGGGCAGGGCCCCCGGCAGCTCCTGCGCCCGCTGCTTCACTCAGGCTTCCCCCTCCCCAGAGCCTTTGGCAGCTGGGCAGCCCTCGGCCGCATGGGTGCCGCTAGGCCAGCTGAGATCAGTCGTCCCCGCGTGCAGTGCTGCAAGGCGCCGTCTCCTGGCTCCAGCCAGGTCCTGGATGGGAGACTCAGTTCCCTGAGCCTCCTGTGTTCACCGTGAGACCGGAGGCAGGGCAGGGGCATGGAGCAGGCTACTGCAAGGTCCCCAAGGCTCCTCCTGGCTGGAGCTCACAGAACAGACACAGGTTCTGCCGGTACTGGGGGAGGGCCCGTCGCCTGGGAGTGGGGAGAGCTCACAAACGCACAACCCGCGCAGGCTGCTCCCCTCCCCCCAGAGGCCTGGCGGCTGCGGAGGTCCCGGTGTTTGAATGGGAGCTGGCTTGCGGCAGGTGCGGGTTTGCCGCTCGGTCCTCAGCACGCACGCAGCCCCTGCTGCGCCGTGCAGTGCCGTGTGAAGGCGGGAGCTCCCTCGCCGGAGCCACACACCTCGGTGCGGCCCTGGCTTCCAGGTCACCTGATCTGCATTGTGTCACTGATGTGCCTTGAGAGCCAGGACTCAGGACAAGGTGACTCGCTTGTCGGTGCAGCTCAGCGTCAGCCGGATCCCCGGAGGAGCGCCCCAGTTTGCATTTCACCGAGGACGCGGGTCAGCTTTGCAAGCCTCTGCAGACGCTGGATCCCGCAGCAACACTAAGGCCTCTCGTTTGCAATCTCACTCGAGCCACCGATTAAAATGCAACCGCCTGAGCTCTGAAACCCCAACAAATTAGAGCCGCTTGGGCGCTGCTCGAGTGAAAATTAAGAAAGAAGAGAAACCCCAGTCCCCAAGGCCATCTCTCATTGAGCTTCACGGCTCGCGTAAAGGAGGCAGCTTGTCCCACGCCGACCTCTGCGGGGGCGGGGGAGGCTGCGTGCCTTCCGCTGCAGACTGTGAGCGTGGCCGTCTCCTGGGTGCCTGCGCCACCCCCGGGCTTGGAGAGAGGCCGTGGCTTCCTAAAGGGGTCGTCTGTGCACGCGGCTCCAGCCTTCTGCAGGGACGAGGGGGCCTGTGGGAGCCGGCTCGGAGCGCGCCGGGGAGGGGAGACGGGCACCGCCGCTGTGGCTGCTGGCGAGGTTCCCAGGGCGAGAGCACCTTGATGAATGTCGCCTGCACCCCGTGTCCACTGCCCGGGATCTCCAGAGACTCCGCCCCACCTCTGCCTCCTTGCCTTCCCGAGCTCAGGTCAAAGCAAAGGCAGCCACGGCCGTGCACCGCAGAGCGAGGGCTGACCGCTGGGAGAACCATCAACCTCGCAGTGTGACGATCGACTGAGCAGTAAATTAATTAATCATCATTTTATGCCTCATCAAGCACTTTGCTGAAGCTCTCGACGGGGGCCTTGGAAGAGCCAACGGGAAGCAGACTGTTTTGTTTATCTGGGTGAGCCTTCCATAAACAGTGGAGGTTTTGACAAGCTAATAAATATGTCATCCATCTCTGCCACTGGCAGCAGCTCAGCCCCACCTGCAAAGTGGTGGGGTTCTGCCCGGCCCGGTGGGCAGTGAGTGATGGCAGGGCCAGGCATCGCACACGCTCCTTCCAGCTCTGGGAGAAACGCGTGCCCTCGCTCGCCGCGCCCCTTGCCGGCCCCTCCGCGGGAGCGCAGCCGTGCTCCGAGCCAAGCCTGGGCCTCCTCCGACGCCGGCCTGCACAAGTCTCTTTCTCCGACCTTGAGCGTCCCGAGCGGGGGACCAGGTTGCCGCGTTTCCAGGCTGGCAAAGCGAGAGCCCAGGGCGCGATCAATCTGGCGGTGGAGTCCAGCGCCAGGGGCTCGCGGCATCAGCTGGGCCTCCCGCTCGCGCCCACAAGCTTCTGAGGAAAGAATTTCCACGCTCACCTCATCTCAGGCCTGGAAGAGAGCACACAGCGGCGGGAACCCTCCGCTCCCACCAAGGGAGACTTTTCCAGAGTGGAAGAAGCTGACTTGGGCTGACGCGGTCCTCGCCTGTATCGCAGGCCTTGCTTGACGACTTTAAACGAAGACCAGGGCCCGGCCCTGTGGGGGCGGGACCTTGGGGCACAGGGGAACACGGGGGTGAATTCCTCTGGTCTCTGCTTGTCCTACTGCTTACCTAGCTGAGGTGGGCTTAAACTCCCTCCTGTGACCCCTGTGCGACTCAGCTGGAGCTCTTAAACCGTGGGCATCATGGCGACGGCTGGGCCCACCCCAGCTCCCGTCACTCCGCCTCTTTCCTTTCCCAAACAAGACAACACCCGGAGAACCACGGGGCCCGTGGAGACCTCAGCTGTGCCAGGTCCGTGCCCCGTGGTGGCGTCAGCCCTGCTCCTCCGCTAATGCCTTCCTCCTACACTGCCCAGAGGGAGCTGAGTGCTGACCCCCAGCACCCCCAGAAGGGCAGGCCGAGGCGGCCACCACCGAGCCCCGCGTGTGACAGAGGGCCGAGGTCTCCCAGCCCCTCTCTGCCTGCTCGGATGCCCTCCGGGAGCAGACAGGCTCTCACAGCCAGGCTCCGCGTCCACAGCCTGGCCCTGGCTTTGCCTCGACTTCGCTGCCCCGCTCGCTCCGTCCATTCCAATTCTCTCGCAGAGCCTGGAGAAGGACGATGGCCGTGTTCTTGGTGACAGAAGGCGGGCCAGCAGGAGTGCCACCGGCTCTCCTCCCAGCTCCAAGTCACCGTTGGGCTGCGAGGCGATGGTGCCGGTTCCCTGCAGCAGACGCCAAGGGGGAGACGGTGGAGCCAGTGCTGGCTTCAGGGGGACCGCATTCCGCTCCGCCCACACACACGGAGCGCAGGCTCCTCTCTGCGACTTTATCGTGTGGATAAATCTGGGAGACAGCACGCCGTGGGTGAGCTCGCCCGCTTACCGCCAGCCTCCGTGACGGGCTGCTGGAGCTGGGAGCAGAGGCAGCGCCTCACGTCCCCAAGGTCGGGACAGGAGAGGGCCCAGCCCTTGGCAGGTGCACCCGAGAGCCGAGTGCGGCAAAGACTCCCAGGGGAACGAGAGCACGAGGCCGGTCACCTGACATTTGTCTTTCTTCTCAATGTTGCCTTTACTTCCAGGGTTCTTGGCTTTGAAACCTAGTTCATGAGAAGTGAGGATTCGAGAGGTGGGAAGGAAGAGAGGAGTGGAGCGGTCAGGGAACAAGCTCCGAGTCAGGACACTGCCCGTCGGCATTTCTGGTCTGACTCTGTTGGCAGGAGGCACCTTCCACCACGAGGGCCCCGGCTGCTCCCCGCGGCTCTGACGGAAGAGCCAGGCCTCTGGAGTGACCGGTGGCTAACGCGGTTTCTCAAATGTCCTAACCAGGACGCCCTGGACTAGCAAGGGCTCGAGGGCTGCTGGGTCCCAGGGCGCTTCCTCGGGGCGGCCTCTCCCCACGCCCGGGCCCTCCGTCGCTGAGTTTGCTGTCCCCGGAGTCCCCGTCTCTCGCGACCCGAGCTGAAATGCCACAGGAGTGCTGTGAGTCGTGTTTTCCAAGCATCTGCTTATTTTTAAGTTAATCTGTGTCGTGCTGTCCTGACAGCTCCCAAAGGGGCAGAGACCTGGCCTCAGAAGATCGCAACGTGCTCTTCCTTATATAACCCACGGAACACACGTGGCATGCAGTAGACTGCACGTCTATAATACTCGAATCTACGTCGGCTGCAACCTGGGGAGGGGGGATCCAGACAGGCTGGGGGGGCAGTGAGGGAGGAAACACTGAGAAACGTTGCTCCAGCGGATTTGCCAAGTGTGGACACAGGGCCGTGGCTCTCCCATCGCAACCGCGCCGTCCGTGCCCCGGGCGTGGACACGTGCACTCAACCATCGCAACCGCGCCGTCCGTGCCCCGGGCGTGGACACGTGCACTCAACCATCGCAACCGCGCCATCCGTGCCCCGGGCGTGGACACGTGCACTCAACCATCGCAACCGCGCCGTCCGTGCCCCGGGCGTGGACACGTGCACTCAACCATTGCAACCGCGCCGTACGTGCCCCGGGCGTGAACACGTGCACTCAAACACAGCTTTCCTGTTTAGCTGCCGTTGCGGTCACTGAAATCATTTTTAAGGTGCGGCCGCCTCCCTGTAGGCCGCGCGTTCTCTCGTCCTGCGACGGTGCTGCTGCCCGGACGGCCCCAAGGGACAACACCGTGTCTGTGTCTGCCTCCGCTCTGATGCTCTTTGACCCCAGCGTATCTCTCCGTCCACACCTCCACTCCCAAGCCTCCCTCATCAGTTGATTCTGAGGGTTCCTGCACACGGCTCTGGATTTTACTTTATAGTCCATCCCAGGATTTTATTTTATAGTCCATCCTGCGGCTCCCTGGGTCTTCCCCGCCCGGAGCTGGGTAGCGGTGGGTGGGACTCATACTGCACTGGTTTTCCATGGCTCCTCCCCCTCCTCATTTGTATGTCTTGCTAAACTTTCTGCCCATTCCTTTACAAGGTTGTAACAATTTTTTAAAATTTTTATTTTATTTATTTGAAAGACAGAGTTACAGAGAGAGGTAGAGACAGAGAGAGGTCTTCCAACTACTGGTTCACTCCCCAGATGGCTTCAACGGCCAGAGCTGGGCCCATCTGGAGCCTGGAGCCAGGAGCTTCTTCCAGGTCTCCCACATGGGTGCAAGGGCCCAAGGACTTGAGCCATCCTCTACTGCTTTCCCAGGTGCATTAGCAGGGAGCTGGATCGGAAGTGGAGCAGCCGGGACTCAGATGCTCATATGGGATGCCGGCATCTCAGGCGGTGCCGCTATGCCACAGCGCCAGAACCCAAGGTTGTAACAATTGATCCTCAGTCACAGCCCAGTGGAAAGTTTCACTCCCATCCCATTAATCTCCCCACCCTTGCCGTCCGCCCACCTGAGTGAACAGTTTAGAAAGTGGTCCCTAGTCCTTCCATCTCCCACATCCCCGGGTTTTGCCAAAGCATTTTAAATATTCCATCCGTTCCGCAATTCACTCCCATGTGGTTTGCACATTTCTGTCCTGGCCCTGCACTGACGTGTGCAGAGCGAGCGCTCACGGCCGCGTGCTGGGTTTCGCCTCGCGTGTGCGAGCGCTCACGGCCGCGTGCTGGGTTTCGCCTCGCGTGTGCGAGCGCTCACGGCCGCGTGCTGGGTTTCGCCTCGCGTGTGCGAGCGCTCACGGCCGCGTGCTGGGTTTCGCCTCGCGTGTGCGAGCGCTCACGGCCGCGTGCTGGGTTTCGCCTCGCGTGTGCGAGCGCTCACGGCCGCGTGCTGGGTTTCGCCTCGCGTGTGCGAGCGCTCACGGCCGCGTGCTGGGTTTCGCCTCGCGTGTGCGAGCGCTCACGGCCGCGTGCTGGGTTTCGCCTCGCGTGTGCGAGCGCTCACGGCCGCGTGCTGGGTTTCGCCTCGCGTGTGCGAGCGCTCACGGCCGCGTGCTGGGTTTCGCCTCGCGTGTGCGAGCGCTCACGGCCGCGTGCTGGGTTTCGCCTCGCGTGTGCGAGCGCTCACGGCCGCGTGCTGGGTTTCGCCTCGCGTGTGCGAGCGCTCACGGCCGCGTGCTGGGTTTCGCCACGTCGTTCTACGTCCCTCTTGCCGCCCCCGTCGCTGTCGCCTATTCTGTGAGCCGCGCTCGGTTGCCATTAGGGAATGGCTTCCTGGTGGTTTTCCATACAGCAAACCAGACGACTTCCAGAGCCCCGCAGGTTGAGGCTCCTCTTCCTTTGGCTGAAACGTGAACAAGTCTGGGCTGAGGATATACAACGCGCCGCCTCCGTCTCCTGTGGTGCCGGTGCCGGTTCTACCGCCCGGCTCTGCCACCGGGAACCCTGAGGCTGCGCCGGCGCCCTCCCTCGGCGCCCGTCCCCCGGTGGCTGCAGACTGGGGGGGACAAACGGAACAACAGTAATTAAACTGAAGACCACCCTTGGGGCTGATGCTGTGGCCTAGCGGGTAAAGCTGCCCCCTGAGGTGCCGGCATCCCATATGGGCACTGGTTCAAGTCCCGGCTGCTCCACTTCCGATTCAGCTCTCTGCTGTGGCCTGGGAAAGCAGACGATGGACCAAGTCCTTGGGCCCCTGCTCCCACGTGGGAGACCTGGCTCCTGGCTTCAGCCTGGCCCAGCTCCAGCCTTTGTGGCCATTTGGGGAGTGAACCAGCAGATGGAAGACCTCGCTCTCTCTGTCTGTAACTATGCCTTTCAAGTGAATAAATAAATCTTAAAAAAAAATGCAGTGTATCCAACTCTCCCTGTAACACTCGTATTTGGGATTTATCTTACGTCAATGAAGAAACCGTCCTACAAGGGTACATATCATATGTGTGTGTGTGTGTGTGTGTTATTTAAAATCACCCAGATGTTGGGCATTTACACACTGCAGTGTGCGACTGTGAAGAGGACTGTTAAGCCCTCCATGTGGGCACATGGCGAGGCCAAGGCACATTTTGTGTGACTTCAGGGTCATGAACTCATATTTGACTCATCAGGAGAGGGACACAGGTGAGGACAGGTGGGGCTGGGGCTGGGGCTGGGCTGGGCTGGGGCTGGGGCTGGGCCTGGGCTGGGCTGGGCTGGGGCTGGGGCTGGGCTGGGCTGGGGCTGGGCTAGGCTGGGCCTGGGCTGGGGCTGGGCTGGGCTGGGCTGGGCTGGGGCTGGGCTGGGCTGGGGCTGGGGCTGGGGCTGGGGCTGGGCTGGGCTGGGCTGGGGCTGGGCTGGGGCTGGGGCTGGGCTGGGCTGGGCCTGGGCTGGGGCTGGGGCTGGGGCTGGGCTGGGCTGGGCCTGGGCTGGGGCTGGGGCTGGGGCTGGGCTGGGCTGGGGCTGGGCTGGGCTGGGCCTGGGGCTGGGGCTGGGCTGGGCTGGGGCTGGGTTGGGCTGGGTCTGGGCTGGGGCTGGGGCTGGGGCTGGGGCTGGGGCTGGGGCTGGGTTGGGCTGGGGCTGGGCTGGGCCTGGGCTGGGGCTGGGGCGGGGCTGGGCCTGGGCTGGGGCTGGGCTGGGCTGGGGCTGGCCTGGGCTGGGGCTGGGCTGGGGCTGGGCTGGGCTGGGGCTGGGGATGGGGCACGGCTGGGCTGGGGCTGGGCTGGCCTGGGCTGGGCTGGGCTAGGGCTGGGCTAGGGCTGGGCTAGGGCTGGGCTAGGGCTGGGCTGGGCCTGGGCTGGGCTGGGCTGGGCTGGAGCCACAAACTCAATCAGGTCTCCCGTGTGGCAAAGACCTAACCATTGAGCCGCCGTTCCTGCGTCCCAGTCGCAGTGCTCAGGTAAGCCACCACTTGTGACCACAGGTGTTGGTCAGCCTCTGAGTGAGACGGGCACGCCCAGCATGGGCGCAGGACCTTGTGCCCCTGGCTCCTTCCTGCCGCTCGGCCTGAGCTCCGCCCCGCGCCCCCTCCCACCGAGGCCCTGCCTGCCTTGGCTCCCTAGAGCAGCACCGGACTCCACCTCTCCCAGCTCCACACCAGCACAGCAGCCAGGTTCTGCCTCCTGAACCCAGAATTCCTCCTCCGCGCCCTCCCCTGACGGCTGGGGTCAGAGCATCGGCCCGGTGCCCGCTGTGGACGTCATCCGGCTCCCAGTCTGGGTCAGCCTTCACAGGGGAGCACTCACCTCTCTGCTGTTACAGGTTGGGGGGAGGGGGCGCGTCTCTAAAACAGCATCGGTGAGGGAACCCACCCGCCAGCCAGCCGGAGAGCTGGACCACACGGGGCTCGCCGATGCTGCAAGGACGGCTGCCCGCAGGGCTTTGCGGGCCGTGGTCTCCGTGCCATCAGGCACTGTGACGGCAGTGTCATCGCCAGTCACTCTCTGTGATGTTGGCAGTTCCAAATGCGCTTCAGAAGGTGGCAAACAGGCAGTCAGGAGCCACGGGCATGTCAGCGTGGTGAAACGTGGATGGACGGGCGGATGGACGGGTGGCCAGAACAGGCTGTTGGGAAAAATGGTATTGCGCTGGGAAACCGCACTTGGACAACCTCTTCCCAAATAATAACTTGTCCTGATTGCTTAGCTCCTAATCCAAGCACGGATTGGGTCCATCTCGTCTCCTGATTTATGACTTGGAGAACGTACGTCAAAGTGTTGAGCTTCAGTGAAGCAGCCATAGGGACACCAGCTGACAGCAAGCAGGACTGGCCGGACTTGGGGAGGTGCCGGGTGCACGGGCAAATCCACCTCCCCGGCATTGACCGGGCGCGGCTCTGCCTGCCTGGCCGGGCTGCTACGCCGCCTGCAGGGACCTCAGGGCCCCCCAAAACCCAGCGAGGAGGGCACCCTGTCTGGGCCCTGAGGCTTTGCACCCAGAGCATCCTCACACATGGGAGAAGGGACACGTGGGGGAGCAGGCGGTTTCCTGGGTGCTGAGCAGCTCCGTTGTCTCGGGTCAGCCGGGAGCACAGGCCAGCTGAGCCAGGGTCTGTGCGGGCGTGGGCACTTCTGGGAGGGGACTTGCTTCACCTGGGTCCCTGCTCTCTCCCCTCCCGAAGGCGGGGCTGGGGCGACCTCAGGGCATCAAAGGTTGTCTCTCGCTCCCTGCTCCCTGTGGATGATGTCGGCTTCGGGCGGACTCATTTCCTGCTGCCTCTCGGCCTCCCGCCCTCCGTCAGTCACTTCATTCTCAGCCTCGAGCCTGACCCGGCTGTTCCGGGTGTGGGATTCTGCTGAGGCGTCCAAGGTGGCCTTCGGTGTCGCCCTGACTCTCGGCTCCACGCCAGCTTCCGGGATGCCGCCACTGCCTCCAGGGACCGTGTGCGCTGGGTGCCTTCAGCATGCTGGCCGTCCCCAGCTTCCCTCTCATCCCTGTGAGAAGTCGCTCTGTGTTCTCTCTCCCTTGGAGTTGTGCACCTGACAACCCACAGGGGACCAGAACCAGCCCCCGGGCCAGCCTCGCACCCAGCCCTGCCGCTCTCCAGCGTGGCCGTAGCCGAGGGCGTGGAGAGGGACTCCTGGCAGGAGACCGATCAGTTCTCTTCCGGCTCCCTACCCAGCACCTCCCGGCCTGGACGGCGGGGTTAGCATGGAGAAGGGCCGGGTGTTTTCTCCTTTTATTTTGCGGTGCGGTCTTTGCCGTAGACGGAGACAGGAGGGCACTAAACGCCTACGTTGCTTTCAGTTGAAATTGTTCCTTTCCTCGTTTTCTGTGGCTGCACAATATTTCCAAGAGCAGCTGGAGAGGTGTGAAGCCGCGTGACCTGAGCGTGCCCTGCCCCCGGGCTTGTCACGCACACTGAGTGGCCGCCTAAAACCCAGCCGCTTCCGGGGAGGCCACGCTTGCTTCAGGCCGGGGGCTTGGGGACAACCTTTGATGCCACCTAGCCCTGGGCTGCGGTGCACCCACAGAGCCCTCCCAGACCTGGCTGCTTCCCGGTTCCCATGCACCCCGGGGGTGCCCTGCTTCCTATCCTGCCCCCTGCCCCCACTCAAAGTGTCCCTTGTGGGACCCCGAGAGTGGCACTGCTCGGCACGTGCTCTGAAGCTTGACGCTTAGATTCTCCCTGGCCACGTGGACTGTAGGGACGCCCAGCAGGTGCGCCTGGCCCTGCTCCCCAGCCCTGACGTAAAAGACGCTGCTGTTCTGAACAGAGGCTGAATGTGTCAGGGGACATTGCTCAAACGTCAGCTCTCTGAGTTCTGTGTTTTACAACCATTCACAAACCTCTGAGATGCCCGCTTTGTGTAGTGGGGCCGGTGCTGCCACTGTGTGCCACAGCCCTGTCCCACGGAGCCCGGTCCCTGCTGCGGCCAGGCCAGCACAGGCTGCCTCCACCAGGCCGCACACGCTCACCTGGGCGGCCACACCCAACAGGTCCCGAGGGAGACCTGAGAACTGATTCCAAGCTGACCAAGACCTTCACACAGTTGCCCCTCTAGGAATGTCTTAAACAGGTGCAAAGGGCTTTATCCCAGATTCTGGAGGCTTGGTGATCAGCTAATTCTATCACAAAAATGTCCATTGGTGTTGGTAACCTGTAGGAGGCAGTGCCCCTGCAGCCCCGGGGACTGGGACAGCCGAGTTCTGCTCCTAACACCCCCAGGGCGTGTGGGAAGCAGGTCCGGGCGGTGGGCGGTGTCTGCTCACCTCTGTCACTCAGGAGCTGTGCAGGCACAAGCCCCGCCCTCCAGCAGCTGCCGCCGCACCTGGGATCTCAGCCCTGCCACACCGGGCAGCGCGCTGCTCCCACGCCAAGTCCCGCGGCCAGAGCGGGGACTCTGAGCCCCTGGCTGCTGGGAGACCCCAGGAGCCCCCTGCATTAGCAAGGAAACAGCTCCAGGGTTTCCTGCAAGGACGCCAGCCACAGGGCTGGGGTCGAGCTCTGTGGTCGGGGGGAAGGTGCACGAGGGCCGAGAGAGGGGCCCCTCTGAGAACACAGCGGGATAAAGCCGAGACGGAACACAGCTGGCTTCTGGGTCCAGCTGGTTGGCAGTGTTCGGGGGCTTGAGGCACCTAATCGTGTCCTTTTCTGGTTTGGGAGACGCCATGCCGTGTACGCGAGGTTTTCACGGAATACCACTTCCCTTCCCGGAAGCTGTGCTCAGACCGGGCGAAGAGCTGCCCTCCCACCCTGCCCACTCGAGCCCTCCCGCCCCGCCCACTCGAGCCCTTGCGGCGCACCCACTTGAGCCCCGGCGGTGCACCCACGCGGCACCCGAGGTGCTACTTAGCGGAGGCATCAGATGAATAGCAGACGATAAGCAATTTGTGTTACAAGGGTGTTACTGTCAGCGTTTTAGGGCGCTGTTGTGTTCCTGATAGGATCCCATCCATATTTTATTCAAATCCATACAAAGACAAACCAGCTACGGGCGAAGTGTTTCCAACACAGAACCCCAGACAGTGCGACAGGAGCGTGCTGGCAGCAGGTGCACCCAGCCCGCGTGGGCGTCACCTGCAGGCGTGACTTGGACCTTGCGGGTGGGGCCCGGGAGAGGGGGTGTCTTCAGGCCACGGCGGCTGAGGGGTGCTCAGGCTGAGGGCGGCAGGGTTGCTGGCTTCCATGGCCAATGACATCACCGAGAACCAGGAACTTCACAGGATTAACTGCTTGATTGTTTAAGAGATGACCATCCTGTTTGCCCAAGCCTGGAGGGCCTCTCCGGCCCGGAAGTGAATTTTTAAAAGGGCAGAATCCGTAGGGCCTGGGAGGCGGTGAAGCCGGTGAAGTCCCGGGGTGAAGAATCTTCCTTGGGGGTGGCTGGCCTTCCCTTAGGCAAGATCACTCCTTTAAACAGGAGACAAAGCAGGACTAGCCTCCGTTTTCTGGGCACAGAAGGAGACCGATCTAGACGGTTTTAAGTGAGGCTCCGAGCGAGAGGACGCATCCCGGCAAGCTGCCAAGCAGTGCCCGGCCCTGGGGTCAGGCCGCTCTGCGGTGCGGAGGGGGGGTGCTGAGGGGGAGCCGGAGCCCCTGGGGGGGGGGTCTCGGCACCTCCTGGGTCCCGCGGAGGGGGTCCTGCTCACCAGGCCCGAAGAGTTCCGAGCCCACCGTGCAGCCTCAAAAGGAGCAGAAACCGCGGTGCCTGCCTTCCAAGACCTGGGAGGCTTGGCTGAAGACTCACGGTAAACAAAGGCGCACAAAGGCCCTGATTGGCAAAGGCCCGAGCGGCAGCGCGCTGGCTCCGAGGCTCAGCCTGGGACGGTTTCACAGCGAAGCAGAACCGGCAGATGTGAATCTATGCAAACAAGACCTGTTGGAAGGCGTTGGCAGAGCCGGTGCCAACTGCCACCCACGGCCTCACCAGCGTTCCCGGGTCATTATCACCCCCGGTCGGCCTTCGGGAATGTTCCCAACCCGGAGCCTCTGACTCACTTCCTTTGAAGCCTCACCTCCCTGTTCACCGGGGTCTGAGCTGAGCTGGAAGCTCCCAGTCGCGTCCCCAGCACGATGGTGCAGGAGCATCTGCAGGCGCTGTGGGCGCACAGCCCCGGCGCTCGGCGAGCAGACAACGTCCTTTAGTTCCCGGGGAGCACACGGCTGGCTGCGTTCACTGAGAAGGCAGCAGGAGAGAGCTGAGCCGCGAAGGCACAGCCGCGCCCTGTGCTGTCACCAGCGAAGTGTTTCCAAAGCCCGGTTCGCTTCCAGATGTGCACGGGCATGGCAGCTGGCGCGGGGTGAGGAGGTGCAGGGTGGTGCCCCGACACCTGCTGTACAGACGAGGACGCGGGGGGCCTGCCGTTCCCGCCTGTACCCCACGCACGCACGGAGTCAGTTCAAGGCAGGGCTGCGTGGGCCCTTTGAGATTGGACGGTCACCCTTTGAGTCACCAGCAGGTCCCAGCCCAGGAGCAGTGGGGGGACTGGGGGTGGGCTGGGGTGGTGGGCAGACCTGCTGGGAGGGGCAGTGCCTGCCATGAGGAGTGCGGGGCTGGAAGCAAGGGCCCCTCTCCCACCAAGGAACCAGGAGAAAGGCCCAGCCGGGCTGTGCCCGATGGCCATCCACGTGCAGAAGTGGGGGGAGCGTGAGGGCGTGGCAGCCCACACCCAGTGTGCAGGGGATGGCGGGTACGCTGGGTGAGCCTGCTAGAGCAGACTCCAACAGGCCAGGCGGGGCTCCCCTCTGGGGGTCCGTGGCATCGCCCGGGGGTCATCCAGCCAGGCCAGGTCTTCCTGAGGGGGTGCCTGGGGGGGGTCGCTGAAAGTCCACCCTCCAGTGCAGCTCAGCTTCCAGGGAGGCCTTCTCCCTACCCCGCCTCTCACGCCTGCTTTGCTTTGCGGTGCTCCTGGGGGTGGGCCACACAGCCCAGTGGACAGGAAGAGCCTCTTAGGAACTGAGCCACTGTTCTAGATGTTTCTGTGAAAGGACTCCTCAGTTCACGCCTGCCGTCCTGGGGCGGGTTTCTGTTTGGGAGGGGAATGAGGCCCCCCCATGGGCAGACAGCTCCCCCTCCCCGCCCCCACAGGTGCAGCTGGGCGTCCTGGCGAGTCTCCCACCCAGCAGCCTCCTTGTGGTCCCCACCTTGGACTCTGGACCCAAGGATTCTTCCATCAGCCTGAGCTCATTGGAAAGCGAGCTGAGACACCCCCTCCCAGAGCAACGTGCGACCCCCGTCTGGGCAGGGACAGAGCCAGCACCCCTCGGGGGCCGCGGGCAAGTGGGGTCGGCCACAGCATCTGGGATCGCCCCCGTGGAGGAAACAGAAGGAATCGATGTGTCCTATTCTCCCTGCTTGCTGTGAACGACGGAAAACTCACGGGCGCGGCTTCCTCTGAGCGGGGGTGAGGTGCTAGTGGACACGGCGGGCCCACCGCTCCGCAGCCGGGTCCAGGGCCGCCCCTGCTCCCCGCACGCCCTGCTGATGGTGTTACCTTTCTCGGGTCAACTCCGGACTTCCACGTTCAGCCACCCCTCACTGAAGCACAGCTCCTTAGCACCGGCACAGAAAGCAAGCAGGGAAGGGGGCCATTAGCCGTGATGCGATGGCTATCTGGGGTTCGGGCAGCGAGGCCGACCGCGCTGCTGGTGCTGCCGGCACGTGCACCGAGCGTGCTCACGGTGGCACCCGACTCCCCGAGACGGCAGATTACATCTTTCCAATAAGCTAGGGTTTCATCACCAAACTGCCGCATCATGCCAAGCACCCAGCCCTCGCTAATGACGAGGTGGCGGGGCCGCGGAGGGGCCGGGAGCAGAATATTAGAGCCGCGTGAGTCAGGCCAGAGGTGGCCGGCGGGGCCGAGGCAGCTGCCTGCGTCTGATCGTGTTTCAGGGACACTGAGTCGAACCCAGCTTGTGCAGGATGAACAAGGCGTCCACCAGTTGAAGGAGCGAGTCGGGTTCGGGTGTGCCTGGTGTGGCTCCCCTCCCCCTCCCGCCCAGCTCCGCCTTGCCACAATTAATTGTTGTCTGGAATGTTATTAGCTGAAACACCGCCTCTGCTCCCAGGCTAAAGTTCCTTCTTAATGAACAGCATCCTTGCTGGAACCCCGCTCCAGGCTTTGCTCATCACTGTGATAACATCGGCCCAGGTGCCGCTGCAGCCTTTAGAAATCGTAAATCTTCACCTGTCACTGGAGGGCGGGAGAAGAAAGGTGAAACAAGTTTGTGGCAGAAGCTTTCCCAGGTGTTATTTTGCAAGTTGGGAGCTAATTGATGGTTCTGCCGTGATAGTTACAACTGATAGGGATCATGTAAACACTGGCTCTGGGGGGGGGGGGAGCATTCCCAGGGTGTCCCAGGTCCTCTCCCTCACGCACAGCACAGGGCTCCCCTGGGGATGGCTTTGAAGTGGCCGACAAAGAATCACCCACACTGGAAACAGCTCAGCACGGACACCGGGCAGCTCCCCTCCCAGCGCCTGCATGGGCTCCGGCATCCCCCTCTCCCCCTGCCCACGTTGCCCCCTGAGGTGGAGTCAGATCTGTCTCTTTTCGGTTTTAAGGCTGTGAATTCCTTTGCACGATGTCAAAGGAAAGGCACGCTTCCTCCCGGCACATCCTGGAAACAGAGAAAATGAGTTAACTGGCCGCCTCTCATCTCATTTTCCAGCTGCCCCCACGCAGCCCGGGGCCGAGCCTTGGGCCCCGGGGCCACGTAATTGGATTGGGCTGGGGGTGGGAGGGGAGCCCGGGAGCCTGCAGCCCGTCCCGCTCCCAGTGGTTTCAGACGGTTCTGCTTTTTGCCACCACGGAGAAGTCAGCATTTGCCCGAGTGAGGAGCCCGGTGCTTCTGTCCCCGACTGGGTCCGTGACATCCGAAAGGAAACAAAAGGTAAAGGTGATAACAACCCTTTCATTTTCTCCTTAACGGCATTTGCTTGGGGATTTCTTTCCCCTTACGAAAATAGTATTATGTGTGACACGCAGGCTTCCCTGAAATGACTAAAACCGCGGAGTCTTTGATGCTGTGTGTCGGGAATCTATAAACACCAGCAGTGTAAACAAACCCGGAAGCGGCCACGGCCAGAAGGAAGCCACTGGATTTCATCCCTGCTCAGCCAAACCGGTCCTGTTTCACCTTGGAAATTCACAAACAGCTGCCCGTTCCCGTTCCGAGGAGGCTGGGGTCGGCCTCGCCCAGGGGCCCGGGACCGGCAGGAGGGGGAGGGGGCGCCGGGGCCGGCACGGTGCTCCCTCCTGCAGCACCACTCCCCCCATCTGCCTCTGGAGTTCGGCACCAATTTATCAGCCCGGCTCTCGAGCCAGCTCACAGTGTGTGCTGCACCTCCGGCTGCCTCTCACCTGATGTTTTAGTTTTTTAAACACTTGAAGCTCACCCCCTGCTGTGACTCTCACTTTCCAGCGAGCAGCAAGTGCAGGGTACACAGGCCGGCCGATCCCACCAACCCGGCGTGTCTGGCTCCATGGCTCACGGAGGGCAGGTGTGCAGGGGAGGGCGGGAGGAGCGCCGGGCCTGGGACACTCCAGGTCCGTTCTGCACCGTGAGGAGGTCAGGCCGCAGGAGCCCTCGGTAGCTTCCCCCGAGACATGAAACCCGCACGGCTCTGAAATTCTCTCCTACAGAAGCCGACTCGGAACACAGCAGCAGGCCTGCTGGAGGGCGGGCGTCCACCCAGCACGGACAGTCGCTGGGCCCCATGGGTGGTGGCGGGGAGCGGGCCTAACCTCGGAAGGGGCTTTTCACGGGGATCTTATCTTTCCCGCTGAGCTAGGCACCACGTGGCGCCGCGGCTCTGTGAATGCGTTGTGTAGAGGCCGACCAGCGGCTCTGCACCTGCCGCCTTCCCTTACCAGCAGCACGGGGGTGTCGTGTCCTCCTGCAGGGTCAGTACCCGGGAGACACAGAGCTGCTGCTCTTTCTGCCTCCCCTGGGCTCGCCCTGCACCCAGCAGACAGGTGGGGGTCGTGGCTGTGACCGCTCCACTCTGGCAGGTGGGGTCGGTCGGTCGGGGGCCCCTCCCGAGTTGCTGCAATGCCTGCTGTTGGCATTTTGTTAGGCTCACCTTTCTTTTTTTTTTTTTTCCACCTAATAAAGTTCATCTAAGATAAAACTTTGTGTCACTACTATGACCAGAATCATTTTCCGTATAAAACTCAGGTATTTTTAAAACCAAATGGCGCCATTAAATCTGCAAATTACAACTAGCAGTAGCTTATGAGGGATCGCAAACTGAAACCATGTATTCATTCCTCTATTTGGAAAGCAGAGAGACAGACAGCGGGGGGAGTCAGAGAACTTCCGCCACTGCTCCCCTCCCCAGACGGTGGCAACAGCAAGGGCTGGGCCAGGCAGAAGCCAGGAGCTGCAGCTCCACCTGTGTCCCACATAGGTGACAGGGACCCCAGCACTTGTGCCTTCCTGGGCACATTGGCAGGACGCTGGATTGGAAGCAGAGCAGCCGGGATTCAAACCTGCGCTCCGACAGGGAGGCAGGGGTCTCGGGCAGCAGCTTAGCTCACTGTGGCAAAACTGCGGCCCCACCAGGACCGTGTATAAAGACCACTCTCTGGGACTGGGTCACGGTGCAGAGGCGTCATTCGCTCCCTGCCACACTGGCGTCCGATTCAAGACCCAGCTGCCTCGCTTCCAATCCGGCTCCCAGCTAATGTGCCTGGGAAAGCAGGGGAGGACAGCCCAAAGGTTTGGGCCCCTGCACCCACATGGGAGACCTGGAAGAAGCCGCTGGCTCCTGGCTGCAGCAAACCCCAGCCGTGGCAGCCATCTGGGGAGTGTCCCAGCAGGTGCACGGTCTCTCTCTCTGTCTCCCTCTCTCTCTGTAACTTTGCCTTCCAAAGATAAACCTCATTTAGAAAAACATTCTTCACTGAAAAAAGTAAAAATCTCAAGGGGAAAAGAAAGGTGGCGTACGTGATGAGCTGCCTGCCCGCAGCGAGGAGCCCGAGACCTCTGCCTCGGTGGGGCTCCTCTTCTGTCCCTCGGCGGGCCAGTGCAGCCAGATATCCGGGCCCCGTTGTAGGTTTCCCGCCAGTCAAACCAGGTGTCCAGGCCCTGATGCAGGTCCTGGCTTCCTGCCCCTCCTTTGGTTCCCAGAGGCCCAGCAGAAGCACCTGTGGCCTGAGTTCCCAACCCTGGGCCACGTGCGGGGCACGATTTAGCCTCGTGGAGGGATGTGTAGCCGCCCCCTCTGGGAGCCCACACGCCTCCCACACCGGGGACGCCATGAATGCCAACAAACAAATGTGATTCCAAACTCTGCTATCTGACCTGGACGCCTCTCCCCGTCCCCTCCCTCCTCCTCCTCCCCTACCCTTTCTGCGAGGAGAGATCGGGCCACACATCCGGGCTGCATGGCTTGGTCAGGGCTGTGCAGCCCCGGGCCTCCAAGCCGGGATTGCTCTGCAAAGCCGGTGTGGAGTGCAAGTCGCAGCAGCATCCAGAACCACTCGGGTGAGCAGACTCTGGTCCGAGAGCTTCCAATGCAGCCAGAATATTTACATTAAACACAGATTGTTTGGCCACGACAGCGAAGTCAGAGCGTTTTTCCGTGGGGTAGGCGCGCACGGACTTCTCCTGGCTGGCTGGTGACCAGCATGGTTGATAAGCGCGGCCGACCCCATCCGCACACACACGGGGAACCTGGGGCTTTGCATCAGCGGCGCCCGTTGGAGCTGGTCACGTGGGCAGCCCCCACCACACCTTCACCGCGTGGCCGCCCACCCCGTGTCTCGGCGCCCTCACACCTGTGCTCTGTTACTGAACTGCTACTGGGCCAGACAGAAACTCTGCGGTGCTGAGCCAGAAACTGGGGCAAACACAACTTCGCAGCACGAAGGGCGGTACCCACGGGAGGATTTGAGCCATTTGTGCTCTCAGAGGTCCCAAACTTGCCACCGTCTCTAAACACCTCACTACAGTCTGAGCAACACGCAGGCAAGGGAGCTGCTGGCGTGCCCTCGGCCGCTCCTCCTGGGACCGCTCCTGCGCCCACACCTTGTCAGAGGTGACAGATTTTCAGCTGACTCAGCGATCGTGTGGCCTGCCCCACCCCCACCCTGCCAGCACTTGTGTCTCACTCTAAGGTTCCTGCCTCGGGTGCCACTCTGCAGAGAGCCTGGGGCAGCCGGGCAGCGGGAACCGAGCCGAGGGGGCCGCGAGGGCGCTGGGCGAGACCCTCCCCCAGAGTGGGGGCCTCCACAATGATGCCCTAGCACAAGAGCCTTGCTTGGGATTTAGCAACGCAAAGAACGCAAAGCTGACGTCTTAGGACTTGGAGGGTCTTGGCTGGTGCCCTACGCAGGTCCAGACACACACGTGTGCAGGGTGGTGGTGGTAGTGGTTTTGTCTTTTAGAGGAAACAGTCGTTAACTTTTATTTCCTTTCAGGTTTGGCGTGGATTCACCCCCAGTGTTTTCGGAAAACGCCAAGGACGTGGGCGGGGGCTACGACAGCGGTCACCGTGGGCTCCGGGTGGAGCCTCCCGTTCGGACACCTGTGCTCCAAGCTTCGCCTCCGAGGGGGACGCGGTCTGAAACACGTTCTCTCCTCGGTGAGGTCGGAATCGGCTCACTCACTGGGAGGCGTGGGCCCTGTCCCTGTGAGGACGGTGACAGGCCAGTCCCCGCGACCCCGGAGCTGCCCGTCCTCCAGGGGGACAGCCGGCCCCCAGGCTTCCTCCCCGAGAATGGCAGGAGCCATCTCCCCGCTGAGCCCGGCAGGACAAGGAGGTGAAATCTGACGCGGCTCTCACCGTGCTGACTCAGCAGCGGTGACTCAGCAGTCCGTGGTCTGTGCTGGAGTAGCCGGCGGGGCCAGCAGGGGAGGGGCCTGGGCAGCGTTTGCCTCCGTGGGAAGAAGGGAGGACGCGGTTCAGTCTTGAAAAGGAAGCGAGACGTCTGCTGAAGACGCACGGGCTGGAGAAGGTCAGATTCGGTGAGCGGCAGTTGGCAGCTGTAGACCTGGGGCACCACGGCCTGCTCCCCCCACCGGCGCGGCTGCAGGACCTGGGGACTCTGGCAGAGTCGCCCAAGCTCGCCAGTCCCTGTCTTCCTGCGTCGGTAAATGTTAGCCGGCGCAGCTCTGGGCAAGGAAGGCAAAGTGAGCCAGCGCCCGTCTCTCGGACGGCGCTGGACCTGCTGCGTGGAGCAAACGTGGTAGGAACGCGGAGTCCGGGAGCAAAGTGCACCGGGCAAGCACCCGGGGTGAAGTCAGCCTCCCGATCCCAGCTCTCCCACGGCCTTCCCGTAAGGGCGGTGCACGTACAGCGTGGATCAACTTGCAGTTGACCGTGCGCCCCTCATCGGCCTGAAGGGATTCGGATGTTGTAAGGGTCTCGGTTTTTAAAATAAAACCGGAAGTCCCGCACAGCAAAGGAAAACAGGTTGATTCTAACATGGAAAGAGCATCACTTTTCCGATTGTGGCTGACAATCCGAAAGCAACAAAATATAGAAAATTCAAGCCGAGTTTTTGACAGCTGTGGGAGAAGTACATCACCACGCGGAAAGTCAGGCAGGAGCAAGTGGGAAGCTCAGAGGAGAAATCTTCCCACTTCCATCACAGGCTAAAGGGGGCGCGTTCCAGACACGAAATGTTCTCAAGGAGGGAGAAAAAATGTGCAGAGCAAAGCAGGCAGAAGGGATTTGCTGAACTCCGCCTGGTGCCACTTACAAGCCACTCCCACGGGTCACTCGGCCGCGTGCCGTGGAGACAGACGCTGCCGGAGTGGCTGCCCCCCAGGAAGTCGCGCTAAGGGCTGCGGGTGTAGCGTGCGCTGCCGGCTCACCTGCACCACCCACCACGCTCCTGCGCCTCTGGCCTTGAAGTCTGCACAACGGCTCCTCCCTTGGCTTTCGGTTCTCAGATCTTAGAGATCTTTGTGAATTTTCTTTCCTATCAGCATAGAATTGATTTCTGAGGTCCTCACGTGAGATAATAGGATCTTTTTCAGCCAATCCTTCATGCCATTATGTTTAATACATCTGTCAATACACAATTTCAGAGGCGATGGGGAGCTGCGTTCGTCTCTGGAAGAGGGGGTCTTCTTCCAGGCCCAGGCCCCTGCCCTCTGGGACAAGGAAGGGCAGCAAAAGGTCCCGCAGGAGCTCACGGCCAAGGGAGCGCGACCCCAATGCCTGGCCGCCCCTGCGCAGGATCGCACCTGCACAGCCCCCTGTCCCGGCTTCCCCTGCCCATCTCACCTGCCTGGCCTCGCCATCGGCGGAGCCGCAGCCGCGGGCGGCAGCACTCACAGCAGATCCGCCACTCTGTTCTGGACTAATCCGAGCAGACCCAGCGTGCGGTACTCCGGGCGCTGCCTGGGCTTCAGTCTCGTCCCACACGGGCTGGGCTGCTCACTGCCGAGAGGAAGCTGCCGGCTGGTGCTTTGGCTTTTCCCAGCAGCAGAGTCCGTGGTGCGGTGGTTCTCGAGTGTTTTGGTGGCATTTAGGGTGCCTGGCCCCACAGGGGTGGGGCCTGACTGCGTGTTCTCAATGCGACCATGCCCTCCCCCGCCCTGCCCTCGCTGGACTCGCTGTGCTGGGCGCAGGGAGGGAGGCAGGGGACATGAGGACGCGGAGAAGACAAGCACGCGGTCTGGGCAGCTGCCGGCCGCAGCGCCGGGGCCCAGACCCGAGTCTGCCCTGATGAGACCGGAGCTCACAGGCCCCTAGGGCTACGTCAGCACAGCGATGCCATTTTCCCGCTGTTTCCTTGGTTTCTCACAGAGGATCATCGCCTATTTGCGCTGTGCACGCACACACCCGCTCCCAGGAGCACAGAGCAGACTGCGTCTCTTATGGGTCCTGGCGAGGCCACGCTTCTGCAGCCCCCGAGGCCCAGCAGTGGCTTCTGGAGAGAGCAGCGCCCTGTAGCAGCCCGGCATGCAGGCTCCTCCCCCCCGCTGTGGCTTCACAGGGACTGAGGTGTGAGGGCTGCCCGACCCGGAGCTGACGCCAGCCAAGCTCTGTGCCCCGACTCTGGGCCTGTGGGTGCCCCACCCCAACTCCCATGCCAGCTTTCCACGGTTTGCAGGACACAGACAGGGACACCTGTGCTTGGGGGGCAGGAGCCCGACCCCAGCCTCTCTCCCTCCTCCCCTTCCTCCGCAGCCCCACCCACCCTGCACCTGCCCTCCCTCTCCAGAGGACCAGGCCAACGTCCGTCCAGCACCCCCGGGGCACTACTCACCCAAGAATGCCAGGTTGGTTGGACTTTGTTTTCTTCGTCTCAGCCCAACAGGGTCCAGGTCGACTTTAATGCGCCCCGGGGAGCCCTGAGAGGCCCTGAGCCCAAGCCCGGTAGATGCGTGATTCCAGGCTCCGTACCTGTGACTCCCTGTCCACCTGTCTCTGCCGTACGCAGAGCAGGCTGTGCCCTTCGCTGGGGAGGGAGGGCCCCGGGGGGGTGTGTTGGTCGGGGCTCTGTCCCCTATGCCCCCCACATTTAGCCCCACGTTTAGCTCCAAGCCCGTGGAGAACCTCACCGTGATGGCTCCTGGCCCGTTGCTCCCTGTCCCCCTGTGTCTCACCTTTGCTCCCCGTTCTGACGCCGTCCCCACCGTGGCCCTGGGTGGGCTTGCCCGTGGTCACAGCATGTGGACAGCCCACGAGCTCCTCGAGACGGCCGTGGATGTGACCAGAGGGGACGGCGTGTAGGGAAGCTGGGTGAGCATTTACACAAAGCCTCCATCAGCGCGGACTGCGTGGGAGATGATAGTTTCCTAAGAATTCTCAATGGAAGACATTGCTGCAGACGGTGAATTGTACTGTTTTCAAGCTTTTACAGAATTACCGTGAGGCCTAGAGCGTGCCCGCGGATAGGCGTGTTAAGTGATCACGGTGCTCGGGGGTTAAAGGAACAAATACGCAGGTGTGGTTCAAAATGCCCACGTAGCGCTGACGGCAGAGGCAGTAGGAGTGGGCAAACACGGTGTGAATGAGGCCCACGTGCAGCCCCCCACCCCGGCCCGGCCCCGCCCCGCGCTGCCATCGCCCGTCCTCGGCCCCTGACTCGCTCAGCCGGCACAGGAAGCACGTATTGTCTCTGGGCAGAGTTCTCACGCATGCTGCTCTCCCTCTTACGGGTCTCAGATCAGCGCAGGGACGCGGCCCCCCGGCTCTGAGTGCACGGAGGGAAGACGTGAGTCTCCCAGAACTCTCAGGTCCGCCCTGGCCAGCGCCCAGTGAGGGCTGCCACGTCCCTCAGGGTCAGCAGCTGCCCGCGAGCAGACAAAGTCACACAGACAAGGGATTGTTCCCCACGTCTGGCGGCTGTCCCGTCGTGGCTGGCAAGTGGTTAGCCGCTTTGGCCGGGGATATTTCCCAGGGCCTGCGTAGAGCAGTGAAGGGGCCTGCCGGGGCGTCCAGAGGAGGACGGCCAAAGCCAGCTGGGGAGGAGGCCCTGGCCACCCCGAGTGCTGGAAGCCAGGGAGACAGCACTTCCCAGACAGCAGCGGGGCAGGCGGAGAGGAGCCCAGGGGACGGCACTCCTCCCTCCAACGCCGTGCTTGCAAGAAGCCCCATCGGAGTAATGGAGATGGACGGAGCGTGCAGGCTGCCTGGTCGTTCCACGGCAGGCACTGAAGTCCATGAGTCGCTGGGCAGACACGGGACGCGGTCTGCACCCTCCAGGGAGCCAGAGCCTCATGGTCCTGGTGGACGCCGCCTGTGCACCATCGCGGCCAGCCCAGTCTTCACAGAAACCTGCTCACGGAGTAAACCTGCCGTATCCTTGTGGGCTGATGCGGGGCGGGGGCGGGGAGCGCTTGGTGCTCTCCCGGTCACTTTGGGAGCATAAGCCAACGTTCCTCGTTGGTCAGGATGCTGCCACAGGAGGTGCTCAGGGCGCATCCAAGTCTTCCACACAGGAAAAACTACTTGCCAGCCCCTTGGACACCTGTGCCCTCCGGTTCCCCCTTCTCAAAGTGTGATCCATGCACCTGCATCATGGGCTCCCCGGGAACTTCTGACACGGCAGGGCCCCAGGCCTGCCCCAGGCCCTGAATGTGCGTTGCCATAGACTTCCCAGATGCTGGCTGGGCTCGGTAAATCTGGGAAGTTCAACTCCAGTGCACTAGGCTAACACCTGCGTGACACAGCGTGCAAAGATCCCAGCGCTCAAGTTCGCTGCGTGTGATGTCACCGTGCGGCATCCTGGTGCACGTATGGGAGCCGTGTGCTCCTGCCTGGTGGTGTCTTTGTTATAGTCGACGTCCACCGGCCGCTCCACCATTGTGCCCGGACCTCTCCTGCTGCCATCGTTCAGCTCTCATGGTCACCAGCCCCTGTCTGAGCTCCTGGCCACATCATGGCCAGAACTGCGTGTTTGTACATTGCGTCTTCGTAAGAATACACGCACTGAGGACCCGGTACGGGAGCAGGAGAGGCAGCCAGGGCGTGTGGGACACACGCTCAACAGATCCTGTGCCAGGGACCCCCGAGGCCCGTGCCACGTTCAGCACTCCCGGGACCCAGCACACAGCCATCCTCACAGTCATGGTTTATTACAGGGAGGGGAGACAGGACAGAGGTACCATGGGAAACCAGGCACCAGGAGTCTGCCCCAGGGGACGCCCCAGCGCCCGCTCTGCCAGCCCCTGTGACGTGTCCCCTACCCAGCAGGCTCACCAGAGACTCCACTGCCAGAGACCTTAGGGGGACGGCCACTCCCGGTACGAACTCAGATCCTGGACTCCCAGTGGGAGGCAGAATTCAGCACAAACCACCTTGCACAACTTGGGCCCAGCGGGGGTGATGGGCGCCCTCCAAACTCCGTGTCAGGACCTCAGCCAGGAAGCCGGCCTTTCTGAAGTGAGCAGGCTCAGCCCTGCTGGGTGAACTGTTTTCTTCCCAGATGCAGTTGTTTTTTTCAAGACAATTTGGAACATGGCGATTTCTATCCAGCATGCATTTAAACATTGAAGGGGGGGGGGCAATTAAGTTCCGAATTGCAAAGGAATCCCCGATCATGAAGGGTAGGAGGGAACAAAACCATGGAGGCTGGTTTTCCTGCTGTGCGTCTCTACTCCTGCTGTCAGCATTACGGACTTCACAGTAACGCCGTAGCTGCAACGAAACCGCGGGCCCTGGAAGTCAGGCGGAGCCCCGGCGTGCTGGTCTCCAACACAGCGCCCCCAGGGGGTGGACTTTCCAAAGGTGTTTTCTGGAGGAGCAACGGCCCCAGCCTTGCCCTGGTCACCGAGGTGGGGAGCACCATGGCCAGGGCCGTGGGCACCGTGACAAAGGCGTGTATTTGCTATCCACGGCGGTGCCTGCACGTTTGCTAGCTTTGTGCAGAATCGCACGCTCCAAGGTGCATGTGAGTCTTCTCCATGGTCAAGGCCTTGTGTCCAGTCCGTTCCTGAAGACCCCAGCCCATGGCGTGTAGAGAGAAGCTGTCACCGGCCACACCCCATGCACGTGATGCGGAAGGAAGAGTGACATGGGCGCGTATGGTATCTTCTGACAAACCGAGACACGAGCGGGATTTGCAAAGACCTGCACCACAGGAGATGGGGATTGGCCCGGCTAGAACTTAGTAAAACCAGGAGTGAAGCCACAGCTGAACCCTTCGTGTGGCCCTGGCCACACTGGTGCCACTGTTAACGTGTGAGGGACTCAGCTGCCATGGTGCTTAGCCCGCACACTGACAGGTCGCACGGCTCGCTTGGCTCTGAGGCTGCTCTGGTTTCTTTCCGACCCTGGATGAGAGCTGCAGTCACCCAGCTCGGGCGTTCGCTGCGAGCCCATTAGAGGGCTCTGGCCTGTGACCAATCGGGGTGAAGCCCAGCCTCCCGTGCCCCGGCCCCCACAGTGGAAATGCTGCCGCCCGTGCCGGGGGTACCGCTGGCTGCAGGAAGGCTTGGAGTGGCCATGGACATCCTGTAACAGAAGCAGCCCTGCTGTTTGGACAGGGTGCAGGTGCTGTAGCCCCACAAGGCTGCCCCTGAGCACGGCCTGGACAGACCCACGCCTCCAGCCAGCGTGAGGAGGTGTGGATACCCAGGTACTCGCCTCTGTCTACAGCGAGGGGAAACGCGCGTTTCCAGGGTCAGTCTGGGGCCGGATCGCACAGACGTCACCATCATCTGAAGCAAACTTTCTCTATTGACCCATGGGATATGGCGACAACTTAGCCAGGCCTTTTGAGATGAAAGACTTGGAATGCTCTGACGACGTCTGTTCTCCTTAGTGAGATTGGCCATGCCCCTGTGGGAGTGTCGGGACCCCTCTTCCGAGGAGACACTGAGCACACCCCCACAGGACCCGGAACGTTCCACCCTCACGTGCCCGTGAGCCTCCTTGTGTGTGCGTTGACATTTAGGTGCCTGAAAGACAAACATCTTTGTAGAAGTGGGAACCTGCGCGTCCGCCCTTGGCCGTGAGGGGCTCATCTGTAGCTCGGCACACGCTGTCCAGTGAACAGATTCGAGGCTCAGCTTCAGCCGTGCGCCTGCTGTTTTCAGCCCCCTGGCGCAGGCAGGTCTCAGCAGGTGTGTGCCTGCAAATAGATCACCGCAAGCCAGGGCACATCGGGACAGTCGCCGAGTTTACAGATGAACCCCATCAAATCCGGGAGACAGAGAGATCTGTCAGCCGGCAGCATCCTGAGCGCTGGGCAGTTGCTGCTCCCAGAGCTGGAAAGGAAACCCAGCAGCAGGTTCCAAAAGGGACAAAAATACATCAGGAGGATGCTCTCTGATGCTCTCGTCTCGGGGCCGGGCTGTGTCCTTGGGGGAGTCGCTTCAGAACCCTCCCGAGTGCAGGGAGCAAGGGCACCCTGTACCCGGGAGACCGGCTCCAGACTCGCACAGGGCCTCAGAGTGTCCCCTCCAGCCCACCCAGCAGGGGACATTGCTGGGGGCCAAGGGCCAGGGAGAGCTTGTAGGTCAAGGTCATCCAGCCCACCAGGGCCTCACCTGGAGCAACTCACCCACGCGTGTCCACACGGAGTTTCTAAGCTAGGACTCCTGAGATGAGCAAACGCATCGCCTCGTTCTACAGACAGGTGAAGGAATCGGTGAGACCCCAAGGCCAAAGTAGAACCCAGCTCTTTCCATTCAACCATGCGGTTCCTCTGACGGCAACCTGTGCCCAGCCTGTCCAGGGTGGTACATGAGGGCACCTCCGCCAGGATCCAGGCCACCAAGGGATGAAAATGGCCGTTTGAGCTGGGGTTGCTGTGCCTTCGTCCAGCTGTGATGATGTGGTTGGGCAAACGAGGCCTTGGGCGCCTGTGCCCTAATCCTCTAGGACCTGTGAGTGCATTAACCTAATGGGCAAGAGGGAACTTTCTTTTATTTTTTTTTGACAGGCAGAGTGGATAGTGAGAGAGAGAGAGAGAGAGAGAGAGAAAGGTCTTCCTTTTTGCTGTTGGTTCACCCTCCAATGGCTGCTGCGGCCGGCGCACCACGCTGATCCAAAGCCAGGGGCCAGGGGCTTCTCCTGGTCTCCAATGCGGGTGCAGGGCCCAAGCACTTGGGCCATCCTCCACTGCCTTCCCGGGCCACAGCAGAGAGCTGGCCTGGAAGAGGGGCCACCAGGATAGAATCCGGCACCCTGACCAGGACTAGAACCCGGTATGCTGGAGCCACAAGGTGGAGGATTAGCCTGTTGAGCCATGGCACCGGCCTAGAGGGAACTTTCACGGATAGTTGTGTGCACGCCTTAATAAAGGGAGATCGTCGCAGCTCAGCAAGGAGGCACAGTCTTGTCACGGAGACCTTGAACCAAGAGAACTTCCCGGGGCCGGTGTCAGGAGAGAAGAGACAGGGGACGCTGGAGCGATACAGGTGGCCACTGCCAGGGCCACGCGGAAGCCTGAGGGAGAGCGTGGGCACTTTTGGGCGCGGTGGCCGGCCTTTTCTGGCAGAAGCAAGGCAATGGGCAAGTGAATTGTGCACCTGCGGCAGGGCTTCAATTCCACCAACCACCGGAATCAGCTTGGGAGTGGATCTGTTCCAAGAGGCTCCAGAAGGGAGCCCCAAAGGGCCGGCAGCACTGGCCTTCCTCTGCCTGGGCCCTCCTGACCCACACGGCTGTGATGACGCGTGTGCCGCCGGCCTCGGTGCCCGTTAGCTCTCGTCACAGCGACAATGCGAGGCGATGCTGATGACGGCTGACGTTTTATTTCCTTCCCAAGCAAGTGAAAGCTCTACAGACGCTTAGTCGGTGCTTTAGAAGAATCCCCAAGAGGCCCCCGGGAACGCTCGGGCTGGTGCTTGGTCCATTGAAAATCAAGCTGTTGTGCTGTGGCTAGTACTTGTGGTGCCCGGCAAAGACCCAGGTGTTAAAGGCTTGGTCCCCAAAGTCTTACGTTAATTGGCTAATGGGTTAATGCCAATGGTTGATGGATAAGGACGGAGCTTAGTCCATTTATGGCCTCTGGAATGTAAGCCCAGTGAGAGGTCCTTAGGCCTTGGGAAGGTAGCTTGCGGAAGGTTTGTTCTAAGAGCTGGGTCAGCCTCGTCTGTCTCTCCCTCTCTCTCTGCTCCCTGGCTCACCGTGGAATCGCTCCCTCGCACACATCCTGCACTCACTGCCTTGGCCAGACAGCAGGCCCATCGGGCTGCCTGCTCTTGCACTGGGAGCGACAAACTAGGGGCGGAGTGCACCTCCTTCCTGTGTGGCTTCTGCCAGGGATTTAGCTGCTGTGACGAAAATCTAACTAGTGCATAGCATGTCCGGAACTCCAGGGACCTGGAAGAATTTCCTTAGAAGTCAGGACACAAATCTGATTGAAGAAATCACAGACTTTGCTGTGCACAATATTCTGGGCTGGATGAGCAAACTCCTGAAGATGACAATGGTGATGGTGATGGTGATGGTGATGATGGTGATGATGGTGATGGTGATGGTGATGATGGTGATGATGATGGTGATGATGATGGTGATGAAGGTGATGGTGATGACTGTGATGGTGATGGTGATGATGGTGGTAGTGATGATGGTGATGAAGGTGATGGTGATGGTGATGATGGTGATGGTGATGATGGTGATGGTGATGAAGGTGATGGTGATGATGGTGATGGTGATGAAGGTGATGATGATGGTGATGGTGGTGGTGATGGTGATGATGGTGATGAAGGTGATGGTGATGGTGATGATGGTGATGGTGATGATGGTGATGGTGATGAAGGTGATGGTGATGGTGATGATGGTGATGGTGATGAAGGTGATGATGATGGTGATGGTGGTGGTGATGGTGATGATGGTGATGGTGGTGATGGTGATGATGATGGTGATGATGGTGATGGTGGTGGTGACGGTGATGAAGGTGATGGTGATGGTGATGGTGGTGATGAAGGTGATGGTGATGGTGATGATGGTGATGATGGTGATGATGGTGGTGACGGTGACGATGGTTATGGTTATGGTGATGGTGATGATGATGGTGATGGTGGTGGTGACGGTGAGATGGTGATGGTGATGATAAAGGCAGTGCATACACATGCAGCACTTAGGGGTAGTAAGATTCTTCAGACCGCTGTCCCTTCCATCCCCCAGGCCTAGGAGAGAGTGTTGCTATTTTTAGAAGCATCTAAATGTACAAGGAGGCCACCAAGACTCAGGGGGAATCTGAGCTTGCTTCAAGTCACACACACGGCACTACCACCCTGCCAGGCTCTGGCGCCCTGTGTGCACCACCATCTCAAACCCCGGAGCCAGCAGGTCACTCCAGAGAAGGTGTTCTAGGCTCCCACGTCCTCCTTTGTTCCAGCAGGCAGCAGGGCCCTCTCCATGGATGCCCGGTCTTCCCGCAGGAGCAGAGACTCCGCACCAGTCCTGACGTGTGCTCTGCACTCCCAGGTCCAGGCGCTTCCATCCAGGTGGCCATCCTCACTCACGTCCAAGTCCCCGGCACCTCTGCTCCAAGATCCCTCCCAGTGGCTCCAAACGCCTACGTCCTGAGCCCTCACCACAGAATAAGTCAGACGACTCATTGCATTGGACCAACAACCATTGCTGGTGAAGGGCAGGCACATCGGGGCCACCCCTAACCCAAAGCCAGACTTCAAGAAGAGATCTATTTATTTATCTGAGAGGCAGAGTTACAGAGAGAGAGGACGAGAAAGAGAGAGAGCTTCCGTTGCTGCTTCACTCCCCAGATGGCCGCAACGGTTGGGACGAAGCCAGGAGCTCCTTTCAAGTCTCCTGTGTGGGCTGCGGGGGCCCAAACACTTGGGCCACCTTCCGATGCTTTTCGCAGGCGCATTAGCAGGGAGTTGGATCTGAAGTGGAGCAGCCGGGACGGGAGCTGGCACCACGTGGGCTGCCAGCACTGCAGGTGCTGGCTTTACCCAATGTGCCACAGCGCTGGCCCCGAGAGCTTTCAAGGACAAGCACATTCCTTATGCACCCCAGCTTCTGGCCCAATACTGGACCCCTGGCAGGTGCTCAATGAGCTATGATCGTCTTCACTGTCATGAAACGAGAAGGTGGCCCTGCAGCCTTTGTCTGTGACTTTGATTTAAAACATGATGGAGGGGTGGGGGCTGGCACTGTGGCACAGCGGGTAAAGCCGCCACCTGCAGTGCCAGCAACCCATATGGGCACAGGTTTGAGTCCACTTCCGATCTAGCTCTCTGCTATGGCCTGGGAAAGCAGTAGAAGATGGCCCAAGTCCTTAGGCCCCTGCACCAGTGTGGGAGACCTGGAAGAAGCTCCTGGTTCCTGGCTTTGAATTGGCGTAGCTCTGGCCATTGCGACCATCTAGGGAGTGAACCAGTGGATGGAAGACCTTTCTCTCTCTCTCTCTCTCTCTCTCTCTCTCTGCCTCTGTGTAACTCTGCCTTTCAAATAAATAAATAAATATTTTTTAAAAAAAATGATAAAGTCAGATATTTTCTATTGTCTTCTTTACAAAAACAAAAACTATGCCACGCTGTCTCTCCTCTCCGCACCGCAGGAAGCCCAGTACAGGGACACAGTCCTTGGCAACCTTATGTATTGAATGTGCTCACAGAGTGACTTTCTGACCACCTAGTAAACATATGGTGAGGATGACAAGGTTAAGAGTGATTTGGGAGGCTGTAGGTGGTACAGCATAAATATGTGATGGAGGGGGAGAGCTCTAGTTGGAAGGAGAGCTCTCAGTGCTGTGGGAGTGGGGGGGGGGAGAGCTCTCAGTGTTGTGGGAGTGGGGGGGGAGAGCTCTCGGTGCTGTGGGAGTGGGGGGGGAGAGCTCTCGGTGCTGTGGGAGTGGGGTGGAGAGCTCTCGGTGCTGTGGGAGTAGGGGGGGGAGAGCTCTCAGTGCTGTGGGAGTGGGGGGGAGAGCTCTCAGTGCTGTGGGAGTGGGGGGGAGAGCTCTCAGTGCTGTGGGAGTGGGGGGGAGAGCTCTCAGTGGTGTGGGAGTGGGGGGGAGAGCTCTCAGTGGTGTGGGAGTGGGGGGGAGAGCTCTCAGTGCTGTGGGAGTGGGGGGGAGAGCTCTCAGTGGTGTGGGAGTGGGGGGGGAGAGCTCTCAGTGCTGTGGGAGTGGAGGGGAGAGCTCTCAGTGGTGTGGGAGTAGGGGGGGGGAGAGCTTTCGGGGCTGTGGGAATAGGGGGGAGGGAGAGCTCTCAGTGGTGTGGGAGTGGGGGGGAGAGCTCTCAGTGGTGTGGGAGTGGGGGGGAGAGCTCTCAGTGCTGTGGGAGTGGAGGGGAGAGCTCTCAGTGGTGTGGGAGTGGGGGGGAGAGCTCTCGGTGCTGTGGGAGTGGGGGGGGAGAGCTCTCAGTGCTGTGGGAGTGGGGGGGAGAGCTCTCGGTGCTGTGGGAGTGGGGGGGAGAGCTCTCGGTGCTGTGGGAGTGGGGGGGAGAGCTCTCAGTGCTGTGGGAGTGGGGTGGAGAGCTCTCGGTGCTGTGGGAGTGGGGGGGGAGAGCTCTCAGTGCTGTGGGAGTGGGGGGGAGAGCTCTCGGTGCTGTGGGAGTGGGGGGGAGAGCTCTCAGTGCTGTGGGAGTGGGGTGGAGAGCTCTCGGTGCTGTGGGAGTGGGGGGGAGAGCTCTCAGTGGTGTGGGAGTGGGGGGGGAGAGCTCTCAGTGCTGTGGGAGTGGGGGGGAGAGCTCTCAGTGGTGTGGGAGTAGGGGGGGAGAGCTCTCGGGGCTGTGGGAATAGGGGGGAGGGAGAGCTCTCAGTGGTGTGGGAGTAGGGGGGGAGAGCTCTCAGTGCTGTGGGAAGGGGGGGGAGAGCTCTCAGTGGTGTGGGAGTGGGGGGGGAGAGCTCTCAGTGCTGTGGGAGTAGGGGGGGAGAGCTCTCAGTGGTGTGGGAGTGGGGGGGAGAGCTCTCGGGGCTGTGGGAATAGGGGGGAGGGAGAGCTCTCAGTGGTGTGGGAGTGGGGGGGAGAGCTCTCAGTGCTGTGGGAGTGGGGGGGGGAGAGCTCTCAGTGCTGTGGGAGTAGGGGGGGAGAGCTCTCAGTGGTGTGGGAGTGGGGGGGAGAGCTCTCGGGGCTGTGGGAATAGGGGGGAGGGAGAGCTCTCAGTGGTGTGGGAGTGGGGGGGAGAGCTCTCAGTGCTGTGGGAGTGGGGGGGGAGAGCTCTCAGTGCTGTGGGAGTAGGGGGGGGAGAGCTCTCAGTGCTGTGGGAGTGGGGGGGGAGAGCTCTCAGTGCTGTGGGAGTGGGGGGGAGAGCTCTCAGTGGTGTGGGAGTGGGGGGGAGAGCTCTCAGTGCTGTGGGAGTAGGGGACAGGCATTTGAGGGGCCGTCTTCACAAATGCCCAAGTCCTCTTCCCAGCACGCGGCCACATTACCTCTCCTCGCCCTCTGTGCCTGCATCTGGCCGTGCATGATCCTGGCAAGGCTGTGGACAGGGCCCCGTGAGTCGTCCTTGGCTGTGGTACGTGAGGGGCAGAGTCAGAGAGCCTTCCAGAATGTTCTAGCCCTCTGCACAGAGCCTTCCGAATGTTCTAGCCCTCTGCACAGCAGTTGGGAACACCGATGTCTACCCTTCCTTCCTCAGGGTGTCCTGGAGAGCGAGCGATGAGTGCAGAGCACCGGCAGCCCTGGGCAGGCACCCGGGAGGGGAAGGGCAATTGAGTCAATAAGCCGGCCCTTTGTCCATCTTTTGGTGAAATAGTTGTTAAGCCCTTCTCCTGTAACAAACCAGGTAGCCTACAAAGGGCCTAGAGATGTTGTTCTGGGCGGACACTGGAGTGGGGGTTAGTGGCTGGCGGCAGGTGCTAGCTGTCGTTGGCTGAGCTTGACAAGCCCTACAGGAAAGGCTTGAGCTCAGAAAAGCAAGCGACAGAGACAGCGCATGCGCTAATTAGAGCTTCCAGAAGTGGGAGAGACACTTCCTTCTCACCAAAGACGTAACCACCAAGCCACCTATTTATTTACTTATTTATTCATAGACTTATTTCTTTACCCAAAAATCAGGGCTGCAGAGAGAGGGAGACACACACACACGCACACACACACAGAAAGAGAGAGAGAGAGAGAGAGAGAGAGAGAGGGCTTCCATCTGCTGGTTCACTCCCCAGATGGCTGCAATGGCCAGGGCTGCTGTGCCACAGCGCTGGCCCCTGTCTTTGTTCTTAATTTGGGTAAAACATCGATCAGTATTTGCCAGTTACGCCATTTAAGCGTCCGTTCTAGTGGATTAAGCACTTTCACACTGTTGGGCAGCCGTCACCAGCATTCGTCTCCAAAACTGAGCTCGGATCCTCGTGAACGCTGCTCTGCCCCCATGAACTTGACTCCTGTCTGCTCACGAAAGTGGGGTCGACGGTAGCAGTCCCTTCGCTCTGGCCTCATTCACCGAGCACGGCGTCTTCCAGGTTGTGCGTGGTGTAGTGGGTCAGCAGTTCCTTGCTTCTCCAGGAGAATGGTATTCTGAGAATCACGTGTACATTCTGCTTGTCTGCCCGTCCGCTGATGGACAGCCGGGCTGTTCCACCTCGTGGCTACTGTGAACAGAGCTGCTAGGACATGGGCCTGCACACAGCTGTCTGGTCCTTCAGTTCTGGGGTGTATACAAGAAGTGCCATTGCTCAGTCACAGGTTCGAGTTTAAATTTCGAGGAGCTGCTGTTCCAGTTCCGGCAGCGGCCGCCCGAGTCCCCGGCCTCGCCCGTGCACGGCGCAGTTTCTCGGCGTTCTCTTCAACGCCTGGGCTTCCACTCTGACCCCGACGGGTGTGAAGCCGCAGGTCAGTGATGTTGATCCGCATTTTCCTGATGACTCCTGATTTTCAACATCTTTCCATGGGCCTATTGTCCATGTTTATGTCTTCTTTGGAGAAATGTGCATTAAAGTTCCTTGTCCATTTTCTTAAAAATCAAGCTGTGTCTTTGTTCATCGTAGGGCTGTTTTATGAAGTCAAGATACTAGCCTCTTCTCAGATGTGTGAGCTACACATTTTCTTCCGTGCCATGCTGCATGTTCACCGTGTCGAATGTTCTTTGATGCACAAGAAAACTTCTGTTTGTAAGATAATCGTCTCCCCTAAGAAATCAGGATCTGGCATATAAAGACTGTAGAAATGAAATAACGGCCGGCGCCGTGGCTCAACAGGCTAATCCTCTGCCTTGTGGCACCGGCACACTGGGTTCTAGTCCCGGTCGGGGCGCCAGATTCTGTCCCGGTTGCCCCTCTTCCAGGCCAGCTCTCTGCTGTGGCCCGGGAAGGCAGTGGAAGATGGCCCAAGTGCTTGGGCCCTGCACCCCATGGGAGACCAGGAGAAGCACTTGGCTCCTGGCTTCGGATCAGCACGGTGTACTGGCCGCAGCGGCCATTGGAGGGTGAACCAACGGCAAAAAGGAAGACCTGTCTCTCTCTCTCACTGTCCACTCTACCTGTCAAAAAAAAAAAAAAAAGAAAGAAATGAAATGAGGTCACGCCGGGGTCGCAGCTGGCACAGCGCCTGTCAGAGCGGCGTTGGGTTTGGTGGGTGTTTTCAGTAACTCCTTTAAAAACTGCAGAACTTCTTCCTTAATTCTTTTTGAAATCCTCATAAAAACATTTTAGAGATATCAGAACTAATAGCCCATTATAATGATGTTTTATTTTATGCTCCCAAATAAATAGTATTTGTTTATTGGTCGTCGGCTCTGTGTTCCAGTTTTCTTCACCTCCCGATTCTGAAAAGATTTTGGACTCTTTCTACATACTACATGTGTCTCAGCAGAAGAATCTTTGCAGTCAAGAGTTTGTAACCTGAGGAGCAGGGGGCTCTGCGGACCCTGAGTCCTCCCAGCAGAGCTTCAAATGAGTCTTCAGCCACAGCAAATCTCCAGCTAGAGGTGTGACCTTCATAAAGAAGACACTAACTTTAAAAATGTGGTGATCACACAGAGAGCCACAGCATCGCCTGCCCCGAGAGCCTGGGACTCCGCCGGTCCCCAGCACTGCCGCTGTGGTGTGGACACCCTCCGGTCCGCTGATGAGCTGGACGGCGGCCACACCCCTCCTCTTCCATCCTATCTGTCGCTAAGTCAGACAGCCAGCATCACCCACCACCACCATCTGCAGGATTACGCGAGCAGCCAGCTCCACGGATGGAAAGGCTCAGAACCCCAAAGGTGGTTTTGGTGTTGTGCCACTGTCGGGCTGTTGGGCATTTCTTTGTCACAGACTCAGCTCTGCGCTACGCGGGAGGAAGTCGTGCATCTGCTGCAGCCGTCACTCCCGGCCCCGGCAGGCACCGCGTTCCAACGTCAAGCATGCCTGGGTGAGCAGGGCTTTGAGCACGTATGTTAGGGCGTGCGTGCGCTCTTGCTACATTGTGGGAATCAGGAGCAGCAACGCTGATGTCTGCTATCTCGGGGTGCATCCCGGCGACTGCTGGCGGCCATCCTGCCGGTCACGCAGCTCTGTGCTTCCTGCGTGAAGGTTTGCTTAACTCCGTGTGCAACACAGAAACGAGGGAGGTTCTGGAAGCCGCTTGCTTGATCAGCGTCCGTCCGAGGCAGACTCGGCCTCAGCTTTTGTTTTGTCTTAAGCTCCAATCCTTAAGTAATGATACGCTGCGAGGGAGCAGCCGGCACTAGAAATGATACCGTGAGCGCAGCCAAAGTAAATGCAGACGAAGAAGTGAACGTCTGCTCATTGGAAGGGCTCAGCGCCGCACAGAGCCAGCGGTGTGCGTAAGCCAGAGCCCCGCCAGTGGGTCGCTCAGCTGACTCAACAGCACCAGATCACCGGAAGCCAAGCCTTAGACGGATGCCAAAGAACGCAGCTCCCAGGACACGGTGCTCGCAGCCTGGCAGGTGCGGGGGACCAACGCAGAGTCCTCAGGAGTGAGGTTCAGCCTGACGTGGAGGTGGGAAAGTAGTTTGAGAAAGAGTTGTTGTCTAAGAAGCTTCTTCCACAGGCAACTCTAGCGCCTGTCTATTTTTAATCCCTTTCCAACACACAGAAGCGTATTTGGGGAGATTTTTAAATTATCCCTGCCTTGAGGCTACATAATAACTGAGTTTTACTCCATGCATAGCTAAGGCAGAAATACGACACCAAAGCAAGTACGTGTGCAAATGCTGAGTGGTGGTCCTCAAACCACATCAGCCATCGGGGTGCCCACCGCGCGGGGTGAACAGAGTGCTGTGTGCGGGGCTTCAGGGGGTGCCACACTCAGCCGTGGCGGTGCCCACCACGCGGGGTGAATGCAGTGCGGTGTGCGGGGCTTCAGGGGGTGCCACACTCAGCCGTGGGGGTGCCCACCGCGTGGGGTGAACACAGTGCGGTGTGCGGGGCTTCAGGGGGTGCCACACTCAGCAATGGAGGTGCCCACCGCGCGGGGTGAACACAGTGCGGTGTGCGGGGCTTCAGGGGGTGCCACACTCAGCCATGGAGGTACCACCGCGTGGGGTGAACAGAGTGCTGTGTGCAGGGCTTCAGGGGGTGCCACACTCAGCCGAGGGGGCGCCCACCACACGGGGTGAACACAGTGCGGTGCACTGGGGCTTCAGGGGGTGCCACACTCAGCCATGGAGGTGCCACCGCGTGGGGTGAACACAGTGCGGTGTGCGGGGCTTCAGGAGGTGCCACACTCAGCCATGGAGGTGCCACCGCATGGGGTGAACACAGTGCGGTGTGCGGGGCTTCAGGGGGTGCCACACTCAGCCATGGAGGTGCCACCGCGTGGGGTGAACACAGTGCTGTGTGCGGGGCTTCAGGGGGTGCCACACTCAGCCATGGAGGTGCCACCGCACGGGGTGAACACAGTGCTGTGTGCGGGGCTTCAGGGGGTGCCACACTCAGCCGTGGGGGTGCCCACCGCGCGGGGTGAACACAGTGCGGTGCGCTGGGGCTTCAGGGGGTGCCACACTCAGCCATCGGGGTGCCCACCGCGCGGGGTGAACATAGTGCGGTGTGCGGGGCTTCAGGGGGTGCCACACTCAGCCATGGAGGTGCCACCGCGTGGGGTGAACACAGTGCTGTGTGCAGGGCTTCAGGGGGTGCCACACTCAGCCGTGGGGGTGCCCACCACGCGGGGTGAACACAGTGCGGTGCACTGGGGCTTCAGGGGGTGCCACACTCAGCCATCGGGGTGCCCACCGCGCGGGGTGAACACAGTGCGGTGTGCGGGGCTTCAGGGGGTGCCACACTCAGCCATGGAGGTGCCACCGCGTGGGGTGAACACAGTGCTGTGTGCAGGGCTTCAGGGGGTGCCACACTCAGCCGTGGGGGTGCCCACCACGTGGGGTGAACACAGTGCGGTGCACTGGGGCTTCAGGGGGTGCCACACTCAGCCATGGAGGTGCCACCGCACGGGGTGAACACAGTGCTGTGTGTGGGGCTTCAGGGGGTGCCACACTCAGCCATGGAGGTGCCACCGCACGGGGTGAACACAGTGCTGTGTTCGGGGCTTCAGGGGGTGCCACACTCAGCCGTGGGGGTGCCCACTGCGTGGGGTGAACACAGTGCGGTGCGCTGGGGCTTCAGGGGGTGCCACACTCAGCCGTGGGGGTGCCCACCACGCGGGGTGAACGCAGTGCAGTGTGCGGGGCTTCAGGGGGTGCCACACTCAGCCGTGGGGGTGCCCACCGCACGGGGTGAACACAGTGCGGTGTGCGGGGCTTCAGGGGGTGCCACACTCAGCCGTGGGGGTGCCCACCGCGCGGGGTGAACGCAGTGCGGTGTGCGGGGCTTCAGGGGGTGCCACACTCAGCCGTGGGGGTGCCCACTGCACGGGGTGAACACAGTGCGGTGCACTGGGGCTTCAGGGGGTGCCACACTCAGCCATGGGGGTGCCCACTGCGTGGGGTGAACACAGTGCGGTGCGCTAGGGCTTCAGGGGGTGCCACACTCAGCCGTGGGGGTGCCTACCACGTGGGGTGAACGCAGTGCGGTGTGCGGGGCTTCAGGGGGTGCCACACTCAGCCGTGGGGGTGCCCACCGCGCGGGGTGAACGCAGTGCGGTGTGTGGGACTTCAGGGGGTGCCACACTCAGCCATGGAGGTGCCACCGCGTGGGGTGAACACAGTGCGGTGTGCGGGACTTCAGGGGGTGCCACACTCAGCCGTGGCGGTGCCACCGCGTGGGGTGAACAGAGTGCTGTGTGCGGGGCTTCAGGGGGTGCCACACTCAGCCATGGAGGTGCCACCGCGTGGGGTGAACAGAGTGCTGTGTGCGGGGCTTCAGGGGGTGCCACACTCAGCCATGGAGGTGCCACCGCGTGGGGTGAACAGAGTGCTGTGTGCGGGGCTTCAGGGGGTGCCACACTCAGCCATGGAGGTGCCACCGCGTGGGGTGAACATAGTGCGGTGCACTGGGGCTTCAGGGGGTGCCACACTCAGCCATGGAGGTGCCACCGCACGGGGTGAACACAGTGCTGTGTGCGGGGCTTCAGGGGGTGCCACACTCAGCCATGGGGGCGCCCACCACGCGGGGTGAACACAGTGCGGTGTGCTGGGGCTTCAGGGGGTGCCACACTCAGCCGTGGGGGCGCCCACCACGCGGGGTGAACACAGTGCGGTGCACTGGGGCTTCAGGGGGTGCCACACTCAGCCATGGAGGTGCCACCGCACAGGGTGAACACAGTGCGGTGCACTGGGGCTTCAGGGGGTGCCACACTCAGCCATGGAGGTGCCACCGCACGGGGTGAACACAGTGCGGTGTGCGGGGCTTCAGGGGGTGCCACACTCAGCCATGGAGGTGCCACCGCACGGGGTGAACACAGTGCGGTGTTCGGGGCTTCAGGGGGTGCCACACTCAGCTGTGGGGGTGCCCACCGCACGGGGTGAACACAGTACGGTGTGCGGGGCTTCAGGGGGTGCCACACTCAGCCGTGGGGGTGCCCACCGCACGGGGTGAACACAGTGCGGTGTGCGGGGCTTCAGGGGGTGCCACACTCAGCCATGGAGGTGCCACCACGTGGGGTGAACACAGTGCTGTGTGCGGGGCTTCAGGGGGTGCCACACTCAGCCATGGAGGTGCCACCGCACGGGGTGAACACAGTGCTGTGTGCGGGGCTTCAGGGGGTGCCACACTCAGCCGTGGGGGTGCCCACCGCGCGGGGTGAACACAGTGCGGTGCGCTGGGGCTTCAGGGGGTGCCACACTCAGCCATTGGGGTACCCACCGCGCGGGGTGAACATAGTGCGGTGTGCGGGGCTTCAGGGGGTGCCACACTCAGCCATGGAGGTGCCACCGCGTGGGGTGAACACAGTGCTGTGTGCAGGGCTTCAGGGGGTGCCACACTCAGCCGTGGGGGTGCCCACCACGTGGGGTGAACACAGTGCGGTGCACTGGGGCTTCAGGGGGTGCCACACTCAGCCATGGAGGTGCCACCGCACGGGGTGAACACAGTGCTGTGTTCGGGGCTTCAGGGGGTGCCACACTCAGCCGTGGGGGTGCCCACCGCGTGGGGTGAACACAGTGCGGTGCGCTGGGGCTTCAGGGGGTGCCACACTCAGCCGTGGGGGTGCCCACCACGCGGGGTGAACGCAGTGCGGTGTGCGGGGCTTCAGGGGGTGCCACACTCAGCCGTGGGGGTGCCCACCGCACGGGGTGAACACAGTGCGGTGTGCGGGGCTTCAGGGGGTGCCACACTCAGCCGTGGGGGTGCCCACCGCGCGGGGTGAACGCAGTGCGGTGTGCGGGGCTTCAGGGGGTGCCACACTCAGCCGTGGGGGTGCCCACCGCACGGGGTGAACACAGTGCGGTGTGCGGGGCTTCAGGGGGTGCCACACTCAGCCGTGGGGGTGCCCACCGCGCGGGGTGAACGCAGTGCGGTGTGCGGGGCTTCAGGGGGTGCCACACTCAGCCGTGGGGGTACCCACCGCGCGGGGTGAACACAGTGCGGTGCACTGGGGCTTCAGGGGGTGCCACACTCAGCCATGGGGGTGCCCACTGCGTGGGGTGAACACAGTGCGGTGCGCTAGGGCTTCAGGGGGTGCCACACTCAGCCGTGGGGGTGCCCACCACGTGGGGTGAACGCAGTGCGGTGTGCGGGGCTTCAGGGGGTGCCACACTCAGCCGTGGGGGTGCCCACCACGCGGGGTGAACGCAGTGCGGTGTGCGGGACTTCAGGGGGTGCCACACTCAGCCATGGAGGTGCCACCGCGTGGGGTGAACACAGTGCTGTGTGCGGGACTTCAGGGGGTGCCACACTCAGCCGTGGCGGTGCCTACCACGCGGGGTGAACACAGTGCGGTGTGCTGGGGCTTCAGGGGGTGCCACACTCAGCCGTGGGGGTGCCCACCACGTGGGGTGAACGCAGTGCTGTGTGCGGGGCTTCAGGGGGTTGCCACACTCAGCCGTGGGGGTGCCCACCGCGTGGGGTGAACGCAGTGCTGTGTGCAGGGCTTCAGGGGGTGCCACACTCAGCCATGGAGGTGCCACCACGTGGGGTGAACACAGTGCTGTGTGCGGGACTTCAGGGGGTGCCACACTCAGCCGTGGGGGTGCCCACCGCGCGGGGTGAACACAGTGCGGTGTGCTGGGGCTTCAGGGGGTGCCACACTCAGCCGTGGGGGCGCCCACCGCGCGGGGTGAACGCAGTGCTGTGTGCGGGACTTCAGGGGGTGCCAGCCGTGCTAGGAAGACTGTTTGCATGCTTTTCCAGGTGGAATTTATTTATGTATAAGATGTGTATTTGGGGCTGGCACTGTGGTGTAGCGGGTAAAGCTGCTGCCTGGAGTACCGGCATCTCATTTGGGCACCGGTTTGAGTCCCGGCTGCTCCACTTCTGATCCATCTTCCTGCTAATGTCCTGGGAAAGCAGTAGAAGATGGCGCAAGTCCTCGGGTCCCTGCACCCACATTGGAAGACCAGGAGGAAGCTCCTGGCTCCTGGCTTTAAATCGGCACAGCTCTGGCCATTGTGGCCAACTGCGGAATGAACCAGCGGATGGAAGATTCTTTCTCTCTCTCCCTCTCTCTCTCTGCCTCTCCACTCTCTTTGTGTAACTCTGACTTTCAAGTAAATAAATAAATCTTTTAAAAAAGAGATGTATATTTGTAGTTTATAAAACGAGTGTTTCACAGGACGTGTTGTGTTTTGTGGACGTTTTCTGTTCTCCCAAGTGGCTGAAAGGCCCGTGGCTCCCATCGGAGCTGAGTGCCCTGGGCCGCCACTGGGTGTTGCTCCGCAGGTCACCGCCCCTGGGACGACGTCAGCCCCACGAGCCGCGCTGGCTTTTCCCCAGTGAGCGCTCAGTGACCGTGGTTACTGGAACAGCTTTTGTGAAGTCATGTCACAGCTCTCCAGGAGAGGTTTGTAAAACAAGTCATTGATGGATACAAATAGCGAATGACTTGCGTAAAACTTACACTGAGCCAAGAATAGAAGAGTAAGGAGGGAAGACTTGTACCAACAAGTAGGAAGGGGAGGCAGAGGAACGCGCAGGATTAGGCCGCACGGTGTGGGCACAGACTGGGAAGAGGGGCCCCTGCTGAAGGCCTCAGGACAGAGAGCCGGGATCAGGGCTGTAGCGCGGGCTCGCGGAGCGGCAGCCTGATTCCACCTGCGCTGAGCGTGAAAGCCCTGGGTTAGCGCGGCCTCTGTGAAGGAGGCCGAGGCTCTAGCCCACCACAAGGGCAGCCCTGGCCGGCAGCTTGAGGGTGGGCGCGGGGCTCGCGGCTCCCGGCTGTGCACCTGCGCCCTTCTCCCGCAGTGGGTCCATCCTGGCTTCCGCACAGGCCGACTCCCTGCGCCCGTGCAGTGCGGTCCTCACTGGAACCCCACGAATGGGCTTGGAGCCACCGTCCGTGTGGCAGCCCAGAGGTGACATTGTAGGCAGAGTTTTTCCCTGACGCCCAGGTTTCACAAGGAGAGCACCAAGCTCCCCCTGAACGCCGTTGGTGACGTTTCTCCTGGGAGCACCTGACTCACAACTGAGCACAGGCAGAAAGGAATCAGGGGATCCTGGGGCCGGCGCTGTGGCCTGGTAGGCTAAGCCTTCGCCCGCCGCCCCGGCATCCCATACGGGCACTGGTTCGAGTCCCAGCTGCTCCTCTTCCGATCCAGCTCTCTGCTATGGTCTGGGAAAGCAGTGGAGGATGGCCCGAGTGCTTGGGCCTGGGAGACCCAGCGGGAGCTCCTGGCTCCCGGCTTTGGCCTGACCCAGCCCTGGCTGACACAGGCATTTTGGAACTGACCCAGGCGATGGGAGGTCGCTGTCTCTCTGTCGTTCCCTCTCTCTCTGTAACTCTGCCTTTCAAGTAAGATAAGGCCGTAATAAATAAATAAAAATCGCATCTTTGATGCGAGGCAAGTTGATTCCAAAGCCTTGTTTCGAGGGCACTGGGCTGGCAAAGGCTCACAGCGCCTGGGACCGAGCAGGCCTGGGTTGGTGCTCACCCTCTGGCCTGTGCTGGGACAGCAGCTGCCGAGGGCTCTGCCTTGGGTGCTGCCACGCAGACACGCACAGGGCTCACCCAAGACACGGCCATGACACCAGCACCACGCAGCCACGTCCTCAGAGCCATGGCCACGTGCTCACCGCAACCCAGGTCGTGGTTCCCTCAGCCCCGTGAATGAGCAATTTTGAGTGAGTGCTGCTCCTTTGTCCAAACAGCACGCAGCACGTGGAGCTGGAGTGGAACAGGCGACTGTAAATGGCTGTAGATAAAAGAAGGGTGCTGTTTGGAAAATGGATTAATTAGTATTTAATTGCTATAGCTTGCAGTTAATCTGCTAATATTAGGAATGCAGGCTTGTAACAAATTAACGACAACAAAGACGCCAAGCCGGAGCGAAGGATCCCATGCCAAATCTGTAACCCTAGAGAACCCTGACCTCCTGCAGTGCGGCCGGGCTGGGGGTCACGGGCCTCGCCTTGGCTCCGGAGCAGGTGCCCAGCCTCGGATGCTTCCGTCACGGCTGCGGTTCCCTCGGTCTTGCTCGGGTGACTCAGCCAGAGGTGAGGCAGACACCTTGGCCGGAGTAGGTGTCTCAGGTTGAGAGCGCTCGAAAGGAATGGGTTTGTCACCCCGGGGAGGAAGCGCTCAGCGAGGCCTGCGTGCAGGCGCATAGACCCCTCCACGTCCTGGCCCACGCTGAAGCTTCCAGGCAAATGACAGCACTCCGGCTCAGCCGGGCGCCCCACTTCTCCCGGTATTCCCTTCCAGAAGGAGCCGGGCCCTGTCTCCAGCTCTGTCTCTGGTTGGGTTGGGATCTGCCTGCCTTCCTCTGGCCAGGAGAGCCTGGATGCGCCTTTAGGGCGAACACATTCCTGGCGCCCACGCTTGGCAGCACCCGGGAGACCAGGGTGGGACCCCAAGGGAAAGGCGGGGTGAACCCAGCTGAGGCCGCTCCTGCCCCCACACACCAGGGAGCTGCCTCCAGCAGCTAATTAGAAAACAAGACCCCCCAGACAATGGGGCTGTGCCGGGGGCCCAGCGGCTCCCTCCCACGCGCTCCCACCCACCGCCTGCTCCTCGAGGCCTTTCGGAATCCTTTGCTGTCAGCAGAACAAGCGCGAGCCCGAGATCCCACAGACAAGAACGCCCGGCAGCAGCATTGCGCACGGCTGATGTCACCCGGGGAACACTGCACGGACAAGCTTTTAATTAAAGTTTTCCCACACATCTTTCCGCCGGTCCCCGGAGCCAATATGCATTCTGTGCGCACTGCCAGCCAATTGCGAGCTGGGAGGGAAGTGTTTTATTTTCAAAGCTCTTGCTGACAGCTCGAGAACACTTTGTTATACAATCTGTTTATGTTTTTCACACACACACACACACACACTCACACTCACACCTGAGCTTGCGAAAAGGAAACTGGCTGTGCAGGGTGTCCGGCGTGCCTGGCGGTAATTAACTACATCTGGTGCAGAAAGAGTTGCAAGGGGGAACGGCCGGGCTCCCTCTGTAAACTGTCACCCCCGCCCTGACGGGGGAGGCGACTCCAGCGGGCACAGGTGCGGGAGGCCCTGTGGCCAGCGGGGCAGCGGGCAGCGGGCAGCGGTGCCTGGTGGAGGGAGGGCTGCTTCAAGCCCGCAGCGGGTTCTGTCCCCAGCCCCGTGTCGCCATCTCAGAACCTGTTCCGGATGGAAGACCCCGTGGGGTAGGAGCGTGCCACGGCCTACCCCGAGAGTGTGCAGGCCAGGGCCCCCTGAGCCCTGGACAGAAGGCCGCTGAGCACAGATGCACACCTGGCTCCCCCCTACCGTGGCCTGAGAAGCCCCCCTCTTCCCTCCTGGCCCAGCTTCCGGCTGCTGCACACACAGGGGCAGAGCCTTCGGCCGTGTGCGAGGAGGCCCAGGGCACCCACTAGGGAGGCTGTGCCTGGGCCTTGCTCCAGGAAGTTACAAGAGCGCTTGGCAGGTTCCCACCCAGACAGAAGCGGCCTCCCACCCCCAGGCCCACGTGTCCCCCCCCCCCGCTGTGCCTGGCCCCCCCCCCCGTACTGCCCTTCTTCTCTGTCCCGGCACCCGTGAATTACCCGTGTGTCCTTGTCTGGGGGGGGGGGCTCAGGCCAGTGTCCCTCCCGGGCCAGCACTGGCCACTCTGGAGCGGACACACAGACAGGCCCCCACGTCTCGGCCACAGGTGCTGGGTGGGTTGCATGCACACCCCCATGACAAGCTATGGTGTGGGGCACTTGTTCCGCCCCTGGACGCTGGCTGCACGGGCTCCGATGGACAGTGGACACCCCTCAGCCACACACCGCTTTCCTGGCCGCTGCACCTCCCTCCGCTGGCTTGTCTGGTCCCACCGTGCCCACTGAGCCTGGCATACCCACCAGCGTGAAGAGGGCACGACTCAGGGCCGCACTGGAGTCGCCAGGGAGAAACTGGACAGGAGGAAGCCAGCGTATCCTCACTGGTACAGGAAACCTCTACACCCCGCCAGAACCTGTCGGCGGTGATAAACTGACTCAGTAAAGTTGCAGGATACAAAACAAACATACACAAAGTAGCATTTTTATACACTAAGGATGATCTCACCAAACGAGAAATCAAAACAGAAATCTCATTCAAAAAGCTACCAAAAATCAAATATATAGGAACACACACACACACACACTCACACTCACACTGGAGCATTAGACAGCCATCAACCAAGAACGAGATCTTGTCACGTGCCCCAGGATGGGTGGGACCGGAGGACACACGTGGAGTGAAATGAGCCAGACACAGAAAGACTGAAACCACGTGTTCGCGCCTGTGTGGGAGCTAATGCTGAAAACAAACCTCCGTCAGGACGCAGCATGCTGGGTAGGAGGGGCTGGGAGGGGCGGGACGGACCGGAGTTTGTACTGAAGGGGCGGGGAAGCTGGTGAGGTTGTAGCAAAGATACGGACAGGAGGTCCACGGCAGGGGGGCAGTGTGAGGGGCACATGGGGCCTGCTGCCTCACACCTCCCAATGTACGTTTTGTAAATTTAAAACAATTCTGAAATAAAACGTTAAATAACAAAAGGAGCCCCTGTGTGCTGCAGGGAGCCAGCCCAGAGATGGGACCGAGCCCCGAGCACACGCCAGGGCCCTCAGCTCCATCTCAGAGCCCACGAGACACGGGCGCCTGCAGGTTGGGGCCCCTGCACCGCACGTCGGAGGGCCCGGGTTCGAGTCTCAGCTCCTGCTCCTGACCCTCGGAGGCAGCACTGACAGCCCAGGAGCGGGCTCTGCCCCCTCCATGTGGGAGACTTGGGCTCAGGTCCCAGCTCCCAGCTTTGGCCAGCCCAACCCCAGCCGTCGCTGGCATCTGAGGGGCGGACTGGCGGATGGAAGCCGTCTGTCTCCCCTTCCCTGTCCCTCCGCCTCTCAGTTACATAATAAACATTTAACACGAGAACGGGAAAAGCACAATCTACTTGGCATCGTAAGTAGATCTTTCCAGTTACCGGGTGACAGTGGACGAAGTGGCAGGGCTGCTGAAGGGCTCGGCAGCCCTCGGGGTGGGCGGGGCCCGCCGGGACAGAGCACAGCCACCAAGGACCAAGGACAGCTGGGGGTATGGCCAGGGAGTGCAGCAGACCGAGGGCCGTGCCGACTGCCCGGGGCTGCATGGAGGGCTCGGTGCTCCATGAACCTGGCCGAGTCCACCCCGGAAGGAGCAGAGGCTCAGTCACCCAGCAGCTCTGCCCCGGAACGGCTCGCTCCATCCTGCTCGGCACAACATCTACATGGGGCAGGGTTTTCGTAATGGCCGCAGAAGTGGCTGACGGTCCTCCCCTGAGCTGTGGGATCCTGGGTGGCTCACGAGGGCTCAGACCCACCCCGTGGGTGCAGCTGCAGCTCACCCCCAACAGAGGCGCTTCCTCCTTGTCCTTGGGAAGCGCTCCTGTGGCGCCCCCGTGGCACCCCTGATCGCAACACCTGCGGGGTTGAGGGCCTGGCCACGCGGCCACGTGGGGGCGCTCTGGCCACCGGTACAAGCTGAGCTCAGCATTTCCGCCCCAGACAACTTGGCGAGGCTTTTCTTGCCCCCAACCTTGGGATCCGTCCAACCTTCTCGTACTTCCGCTCGAGGCCCCAGGCCTACTAAATCAGACACATCGTCTCCTCTGGGCTGGTTTCAATCCCCAGGCCCTGGATCCGTGAGCCAAGTAAAACGGCTGTGGATGCCACGGGGTTTGGGGTGACTGGTTTTGCATCTGCGGGAACCAGGACAGGATTTGGCAGCCGGCAGTGGACGTCGCCGTGAGCGAGCCCGCAGTGTGTGGGCTTGGAGAGGCGGTGGGAGACGCTGTAGGCCTGGGCGGGGTTGAGCGCCGCAGCCAGACCGCCCTCCTGGGGGCTGTGGTGAAAACTCAGGGAGAAGCCAGGAACACCGGGAAGACGTCGTTAGAGACCCTCGCAGCGCAGAAGTGAAGACGGCAGCAGAGCTGTGGCCCGCGGTCACGGCTGCAGGGTGGAGGAGGAGAGGACGCGGCGAGGCAGCGGGGTCCAGGGTCCGGTGCTTCCCTCGGCCGCGTCGCCCAGGGTGAGGACACAGAGGGCCGGGCTACGGAAGGAACGATTCTGTTTCCAAGCAGAGTTTGGAGAAGATGCAGGGACAGGACCGGCCAGCTTTGACCTTGAACTTCACGCTTGGGCTCTCCCGGGAGAGTTAGGGCAGCGCTAACAGGGTCCGTCTAACCTGGAAACTCCTCCCGGATCCGGAGGCTGGGCCTCACCGCCCCTGCCCACAGTCTGCGAGAGGCTTCCACGCGGTCCTCGGAGGGGGCGCGGGTGACAGAGCTGGCTCTGGCGAGCGGCGTGGGCCACGAACGCACACAGAGGAGGCCCGCGGTGTCTGGAGACGCCTGGTGTCTATGGACGTGATCGGAGCGGGCAGCGGCCTGTGACATCGGGGGCACAGACAAGCACGTTCAGCCGTGAACCTGGTCCTGTCTTGGAAAACGTGAGGAGCCAGCCTGGTCGGGTGCCCTCTGCCAGCCCCGCCCGGAGCAGGGAGCCCGCACTTGTCCTGCTGTTGCAGACTGGGGCGGGGCCTGCACACGACATCTCCCTGGGTCACAGGGGCCTCCAGGTCTGCGGGACCTGTGTCCAAGGAAGCGCACGCAAAGCCTCAGCCCCACGTGGCCCTGGGCCTGATGTTGGAGCTCCTGCTGTGCCAGGCCAGCCGGCTGCAGGGCACGGTGAGGTGTGCCGCACTCTGGCCCGAACGCTGCTCCCACGGGAAATGCCTCCCCGTGGAACAGACACCAACGCGGTGGTCCTCTTTGCAGATGTGGTCGGAGCATGGGGTTCCGGTACGTCATAGGACAGGCAAGGCTCTTGGTAGGACCAGAGCCGGGCCTCTCCGCCACAGTGCCGGGTGCCTGGGTTCTGGGTGGGGTCCACGGAAGGGTGGGACCTCCACCATCTCGGGGTCTCCCGCTGGCTAAGTGTGGGAGGCCGCTGTCACTCACGGACTCTCTCCTGGACCCAGGCCGAGGACCGGAGGCTTGACCACGGTGTAGGAGCAGACATTCTGATAACAACTCAAGGGTCAGTGGAGCTGTGGCAGGGGAGGGGGAAGGGAGGGGGGAGGAGAGGATGAGAGGAGGAGGGTAAAGGGGGAGGAGAGGAAGGGGGAGGGAGAGGGGCAGGGGGAGGAACAGCTTCGCAGAGAGCAGATTGCTGGGACACCCCCCCCCGCCCCGAGAGGACAGGAATTTGCTGTCAGAGCTGCTCCTGCAGGTACACCTGCCTGGGGGGCCACACACCTGCACGTGTTCCCAAGCACAGCCGAGGCCTGAGAGGAAGGGCAGTGACCAGGAACCCACGTGGACACGCAGTGAGCTGAGAGATGACCAGGAACCCATGTGGACACGCAGTGAGCTGAGAGATGTCCAGGAACCCATGTGGACACGCAGCGAGCTCAGAGACGTCCAGGAACCCATGTGGACACGCAGTGAGCTGAGAGATGTCCAGGAACCCATGTGGACACGCAGTGAGCTGAGAGATGTCCAGGAACCCACGTGGACACGCAGTGAGCTGAGAGACGTCCAGGAACCCATGTGGACACGCAGTGAGCTGAGACGTCCAGGAACCCATGTGGACACGCAGTGAGCTGAGAGACGTCCAGGAACCCACGTGGACACGCAGTGAGCTGAGACGTCCAGGAACCCATGTGGACACGCAGTGAGCTGAGAGATGTCCAGGAACCCATGTGGACACGCAGCAAGCTCAGAGACGTCCAGGAACCCATGTGGACACGCAGTGAGCTGAGAGACGTCCAGGAACCCACGTGGACACGCAGTGAGCTGAGAGATGACCAGGAACCCACGTGGACACGCAGTGAACTGAGAGACGTCCAGGAAGGTTCACCCCGCGCCCCTCCTGCGGCCTCTTCCTGGCAGAGGCCACCTGCGGAGACCAAACCTGGGAGCAAGAAATGCAAGGACGTGAAGGCTGAGGATCCTGCCCCTGACGGATGTGCCACACCGGGGATCCAGTGTCCCGATCTGCCCCTGACGGATGTGCCACGCCGGGGATCCGGTGTCCTGATCTGCCCCTGTCGGATGTCCCACACCGGGGATCCGGTGTCCTGATCTGCCCCTGACGGATGTCCCACGCCGGGGATCCAGTATGCGGCCTCTGAAAGGGAACCTGCAGATGGACACTGATTAGTGCATCCCCCAGGGTGAGGACAGACACAGGGACACACCCTGCGCAGTGCCCCCCAGGGTGAGGACAGACACACGGACACACCCTGCGCAGTGCCCCCAGGGTGAGGACACACGGACACACCCTGCGCAGTGCCCCCAGGGTGAGGACAGACACACGGACGCACCCTGAGCAGTGCCCCCCAGGGTGAGGACACACGGACACACCCTGAGCAGCGCCCCCAGGGTGAGGACACACGGACACATGGACGCACCCTGAGCAGTGCCCCCAGGGTGAGCACAGGCACCCCTCCCTCACCCCGGGCGTCCAGGAGAGCTGCTCTGGCCGGTGGTCCCCTGGCTCCCTCCCCCCACCCAGCGGGGCCTAGCGGTCTGCATCCTGGTGCTGGGATCAGGGCCCCCCCGTGGAGGGGATGGCAGCCCTCCCGTCCCGTTATCTCGCCCAGCCTGTGCTCCCTGGCAATCACACAGGGCGGGGCAGTCAGAGCTGAGGGCGGCACGCGGCTCTGCCGTGCACACAGGGGCAGGGACGAATCCGACTTAGAAAGGACTTCAGGTGTCTGGCTCTGTGGGGGCCGGCGGCCCCCAGCCAGAACGGGGTGGAGGGAGCCCATTCAGGCCCTGAGTTGGAGCTGCCTTCACCGGATCTGGCATTCAGGGTCCCTTATCTTTCCCTTCCCACCTCCTTCCGCCCCTCCCCCCACCCCAGGCACACACCACGGGCTTTGATTGTCAGTCAGCCGGGTCTGGGAACAGTGCCTGCGCAGGAAATGGAGAAAACCCTCCCGCACCTCTCTGTCTGTAATGAAGCCTGCCGTCCGGAGCCAACCTGCGCAGGGCGCCAGCAGCTCCTCTGGCCACCGCGGCCCTCGGCCCCCGCCACGCTCTCGGCCACTGCCCGGTGCTGGGAAGGACGCCGGGCATTCCCGCCGCAGGACGCCGCACCAGGTGCTCTGTGAGGTGTGCTCTGGGCGAGGAAGGGGCATCCACCGGGCGCCACGGGGTCCTCAGAGGCCGGGAGAGCAAGCTGCACACGTAGGCGCTTCGCACCAACCCTTGGGAAGGCACCTGCACCTCTCAGTCACAGCAACTGGAGACGCGAGAGAGGTGGGGCTCTCAGCGTGGGATTCCTGAGGGCCCTTAGAGAATCGGGCTCCGCCCCTGCCACAGGCCCCCTGGCACACGGGCATTCTGTCCTCACAAGCCCCAGGCCACTTCTCGTCTCTCGCTGGACCCCAGCCTCATGCTGCCGTCTGGAAATCGGCTTTCCCCGGGGGCTGCAGGACGCTGCCCGCCGGCCTCTGACCTCTGCAGGCTCCGTCTCTGTTTGCTTTGCTGGCCTCGCTTCCTCCGGTCCCTGAGACCCTGGGGCCCCCTGCATTCCTGGCCTCTGCTCCCCTCCAGTCCCCAAAGGCTCCAGGCACGCCTGCAGCTGCGGGGTGTCCCGCAGAAGTCCCCGCCCTCCAACACCAAAGCCACCCAGCCAGCTGCCTGGTGCACGTTGCCAAAGGACGGCGTGGAGTCGCCAGGAGCCAACCTCTCTGCAGCTCCACCTGCACCCAGCTGAGCCTGTCTCCCCGGGTCCAGACCAGCTGCCCTGCTGGACGCCCAGGACAGAGAAGGGGGCAGGCAGGGAACCTGCCCTGGGTGGCCTATGAGGAACAGGGACACTGACAAAGCCACGCCGGTGACAAACGCTGCACGCCCTGTCCAGCTCCACCTGTCCATATCACCAGATCTCAGGGCGGGCGTTCGGCTCAGCCATCGGGACGCGGCTTAGGGCGCCACAGCCCATGTCAGAGTCTGGGTGCGAGTTCCAGCTCCACTCCCTACGCGGCCTCCTGCCGGGGTGCACCCTGGGAGACAGCAGGTGACAGCTGCAGGAGGTAGGTCCCTGCCACTGACATGGGAGATCTGAGTTCAGTGTCTGGCCCCCAATCCAGCCTGGCCCAGTGTTGGCCACTGTGGGCATTTGGGGAGTAAGTGGGTCCTCCAAACAAATTAGGTAAATAAACAGAATGATTTCTGGGTCTCGAAAGCGCACTTTTCAGAGGAAGAAGAGAACAGCTCTCACTTGCATTAGGGACTCCCGGACGTGAGGACAGAGACGCCAAGTGTGTCTTTTCCAGTAGTAGTGTGTCCAGGGCGGGAGCACAGACTGCACGGGTGTGCACACGTGTGTGTGCGCGTGTCCAGAGCAGCTGGCCATCTCCCTGGTAACCCGGCCGTGGGGGCTGCCTGCACTCAGCACAGCTCCTAGGAAGCACCCATCACCACTTCGTACTCTGGGGAACCGGCCGGCGGCGGGCGCACGGAGCCAGTTCCCAGCAGCTCCCCGCCCTGCTGCCAGCAAAGACAGCACCGTGCACTGACAACGTGCAGCCGCAGCCGGCAGCCCAGGGAGTCCCGAGGCTGAGCCAACAGCAGGAGGCGCCCAGCACCCACAGCCGGTGGAGAGGTCCCAAAGGGGCATTCGGGGAGCCCAGGGACCCCATGCTGTGCAGAACACCCCAAACCCACTTCCTCCGCCACCTTCCACCCTAACAGTGCATCGCTCCCCTTTGTCAGCCCAGCCTGTGCCCATGCCCCGGCCCCAGGACCTCCGGCTGCCCCAAGGAGGCAGGGGCTGGAGCCGGCTGGCCGGCCGAGCAAGGCGCCGTCTGTCTGAGGTGCAGACCACAGCACCGCACACGGAGTCCTGGGGTGAAGCCGCCCCTCCTCACCGCCAGCCCCCGGCCCTGGCAGCAGCGCCCGCCGGCGTTCCGCCCCATCGCTCCGTGGCGCAGCCTTCCGGACGCAGCCCCCCAAAGTACTTTTGCAGGAGCACGCTTCGAGAGACCACCGCCGGAGGGGCGGCCCCGGAGGCCCCGAGCTTCAGACAGCCGCGTGATTTAGGGCCCCGAGCGGCCGCGGAAGGCTGGGGTCTGAAACCTCAGCACGCCAGCCGCGCAGCCTGTGTGGGCCAGGCCAGGGCCTCCACCTGGGAGCAGGGGCCTCCCCCGTGGGTCGTGTGCACCCGGGGCACCAGGGAAAGAGCGGACAATGAGCAGCGGTTCTGTCTGCCAACCTCTCGTGCATTCAACCATGCAGAGCGCTCACAGCCGAATCGCGCACTCAGCGGCCGGCAGTGCGGGGCGCCGCCCCAGACACCTGCGCCGGAAGCGCTCGCTGAGTTCTGCCCTGGTGAAGTTTCTTGGCCCGAGGAACGAGAGCGGTCACTTTCTCCCACAATCCGGACTGTCCAGCTCTGCTCCGGAAACTGACCACAGAAGTGGGACACGTGAGAGAAGGCTCGAGAACCTTGGAACCAGCAGCGTTTAGGGACATCAGTGTTCTTCTCTAAGGGACCAGCAAGGTTTCTGGACTCCTGATTTACCCACGCACCCGCGGCAGCCAGGCACTGACCGGGACTGTGGTCCATGTTGCACACTCCAGCTCTCCCGGGGGACCCTGTGTTAGCGGGTGCAGAGCGCCATGTATTTCATCGTGCACACAGAGCGGGTGGATGCCCCGAACCAGTGGACACGCATGAACAGGTGGACACCCGTGAGCTACCGGACGAGTGCTCCCGTGTCCGAGAGAGCTGGGGCTGCTGCTTGGGAGACACGGAGACAGCGACCCCGCCAGGGGAGCAGCTAGTGGTCAGCGGCCAGCGTTCAGCGGCCGCCCCCCCCCCCCCCCCGAGCAGCGCACTCTGAGCAGGCTGGTGCCTCATCGGCGATCTGCCACGCCCGGTGACAGCTAACGCTGGCTGTGACGGCTAAGGAGACAGGACGATGCACCAGATTAATACTTTGCCTTTTTAATCTATTAATCTACCACCTCTGGGACATGATTTTGAATCCACTGCAGAGCAGAGTGACTGAAAATCATTCTGCTCTGACAGCTTTAAAAGATCAGAAGTGAAACGTGCTAAGAAGGGTCTCGGCCCGAGGATACGGAGCCAGGGCGCGACCCGCGGAGGTCCTCACCCGGGGGGCTCCACGCCCTCTCCAAGGGGTCTCCAAATCGCACCCACGCGTGGACCAAGGCTACTCCAGGTGGGCTGGGCCTGTTTGTCGCTGATGGATCTGGGGGCCCCAGAGGAGCTGGGAGGTGCGGCTCCCCGCACGGAGATGAGCTGTGGGCTGCGCAGGAGGCGGCTCACAGCCAGGCGCCAGGGGCTCACGGGTTTGCCACATGAAAAATACAGCTTTCCCCCAAAATGATGGTGACACAAACAAAATGTGTGTACATTTGCATTTTTCACTTTATTTTTTTCTTAGTTGAGAGAGATCTTCCTTCTGTTGGTTTACTCCCCAAATGCCTGCAACAGCCAGAGCTGGGCCTGGGCGAAGCTGCGAGCCAGCAGCTTCACCGGGCCCCCCGCATGGGTGCAGGGACCCGAGGACTTGAGCCATCATCCACTGCCTTCCAGGGGCATCAGCAGGGAGCCGGATGGGAAGAGGAGCATCCAGGACTCGAACCGGCGCTCTGCTGTGGGTCGTACGGTCACAGCAGCATCGCCCACTCCCACGGTGTCCATTTTTTAAAAGATTTATTTGAGAGGCAAAGTTACAGAGAGGGAGAGACAGACAGAAAGGTCTTCCATCCGCTGGTTCACTCCCCAGCCGATCCGAAGCCAGGAGCCAGGAGCTCCATCTGGGTCTCCCACGTGGGTGCAGGGGCCTAAGCACCTGGGCCATCCTCCACTGCTTTCCCAGGCCACAGCAGAGCTGGATCAGAAGAGGAGCAGCTGGGACTCGATCCTGTGCCCGTGTGGGATGCTGGCACTGCAGGTGGAGGCCCAGCCCACTACACCACAGAACCGGCCCCTGTGTCCATTTTTTAAAAACAAATTGGGGAGCACCTGTTCCCTGGTCAGGCCGTGTGTCCACAGGAAGACTCTCCCACAGCTAGGGACAGAGCCAGAGCCGTGGACGAGGCCCTGCCCATGGCTCTCACAACACCCAGGACCGTGAAATCATTGCCGCCCCAGCCTGCACGGCTTCGCAAAATCAAAGCGGGTGAGGCAGGGGCCAGGCACGCGTGGACGAGGTGAGGCAGGGCCACACTGCGCGCTCACTCCCTTCCCTCGGGGGCCGAGGGTCCAGCGTGCACACTCGGCCTCTGGGTGCCGAGGGCCTGATCCTCCGACACTGAGCCGAGTGATCCCCACTACACAGCAGTTGCTCCAAGCCCCTGGGGTCAGCCTCGGAGAGCCCTGTCCCCGGCCGGAGAGGCCTCAGCCCGGGCAGAGTGCAGAGCGGACAGCTCCCACGGAGCACTGTGTCAGTGTCCCCACGAGGCTACCCCTCAGCCAGGCCTCTCAGGCGCAGGAACTCTGGCCACAGCAGGGAGTGGCACCCAAGGCGCGGCTCCTGACAGCTGTCATCGCAGTGTGCTTCCTGGACAGAGATGTCAACCCCAGCGCCCAGCGCCCCAGCGCCCCAGCGCAAGCAGGCCCGTGATGGCCCCGTCCCACAGTCCAGGCCTGGGCTTCCCTGGTGCACCCAGTTCTCAGCAGGGGGTCCGAGCCGCCCCTGCCGATGGCCGGAAGTGGCATGGGGGCAGCACAGCCACGGTGCTGCCGAGGTGTCGGGGCGGCCTGGCGCTCTGAGAGGTGCCGCAGAGAGGGGCAGGCGTGTTCCCCACGGGCGCCAGCACAGATCTCAGGGGACGCCCCCTTGGCTGTTAAAGAAGTGACCAGAGGAGCGGTGATGCGGACGACCCCGTGGCGAAGGCCGGTGCTGCAGCCAGGCGTCCGGAGCAGCAGGCGCCCAGCCGCAGTGGGGACCACGGGGTCGGCCAGTGCCCGGGGCCAGGGGCTCGCTGGGACGGCCGGGCTGGCCGATAGCACCTTCTCTCCCCCCAGGCAGTCGCCACACACGTTCAGGAAGAGGCGGCCCTTGCTCCCCTCGCCCTGGCCATGTTCCTAAGCCGTTGCTTGTTTAATGAGAGGCGAGCAGCCTCGCTTCGCCCCCGACCTAATGAGCTCCTCCAGATGTGGAGCCGGAGACCACAAAGAAAACAGCTGTAAGTGTAGTGTAGTGGGGCACCTGGCCCGTGTCGGAAGCTGCTCCATGCCGCCCCTCTAGCTGCAAGGAACCACTGGCCAGGCATCTTCCCCCCTCCCCAGAAGAGGTGGATGGGTGCGGGGAGCATGTAGCAGGGAAGGGGGCGCCAGGCCTACCTTTGATCTCCCACCCACTGCTCCCAGTGCCCAGGGTGCTGTCCACACCCGCTGCTCCCTGTGCCCAGGGTGCTGTCCACACCCACTGCTCCCTGTGCCCAGGGTGCTGTCCATACCCACTGCTCCGTGCCCAGGGTGCTGTCCACACCCGCTGCTCTGTGCCCAGGGTTCTGTCCACACCCGCTGCTCCCTGTGCAGGGTTCTGTCCACACCCGCTGCTCTATGCCCAGGGTTCTGTCCATACCCACTGCTCCCTGTGCAGGGTTCTGTCCACACCCGCTGCTCTATGCCCAGGGTTCTGTCCACACCCGCTGCTCTGTGCCCAGGGTGCTGGCCACACCCGCTGCTCTGTGCCCAGGGTGCTGTCCACACCCACTGCTCCATGTGCAGGGTGCTGACCACACCCACTGCTCTGTGCCCAGGGTGCTGTCCATACCCTCTGCTCTGTGCCCAGGGTGCTGTCCATACCCACTGCTCCATGTGCAGGGTGCTGACCACACCCACTGCTCCGTGCCCAGGGTGCTGTCCACACCCACTCTCCATGTGCAGGGTGCTGACCACACCCTCTGCTCTGTGCCCAGGGTGCTGACCACACCCACTGCTCCATGTGCAGGGTGCTGACCACACCCACTGCTCCGTGCCCAGGGTGCTGTCCACACCCGCTGCTCTGTACCCAGGGTGCTGGCCACACCCGCTGCTCCGTGCCCAGGGTGCTGTCCACACCCACTGCTCCATGTGCAGGGTGCTGACCACACCCACTGCTCCATGTGCAGGGTGCTGACCACACCCACTGCTCTGTGCCCAGGGTGCTGTCCATACCCTCTGCTCTGTGCCCAGGGTGCTGACCACACCCACTGCTCCATGTGCAGGGTGCTGACCACACCCACTGCTCCGTGCCCAGGGTGCTGTCCACACCCACTGCTCCCTGTGCCCAGGGTGCTGTCCATACCCACTGCTCCGTGCCCAGGGTGCTGTCCACACCCGCTGCTCTGTGCCCAGGGTTCTGTCCACACCCGCTGCTCCCTGTGCAGGGTTCTGTCCACACCCGCTGCTCTATGCCCAGGGTTCTGTCCACACCCGCTGCTCTGTGCCCAGGGTGCTGGCCACACCCGCTGCTCTGTGCCCAGGGTGCTGGCCACACCCACTGCTCCATGTGCAGGGTGCTGACCACACCCACTGCTCCATGTGCAGGGTGCTGACCACACCCACTGCTCTGTGCCCAGGGTGCTGTCCATACCCTCTGCTCTGTGCCCAGGGTGCTGTCCATACCCACTGCTCCATGTGCAGGGTGCTGACCACACCCACTGCTCCGTGCCCAGGGTGCTGTCCACACCCACTCTCCATGTGCAGGGTGCTGACCACACCCTCTGCTCTGTGCCCAGGGTGCTGACCACACCCACTGCTCCATGTGCAGGGTGCTGACCACACCCACTGCTCCGTGCCCAGGGTGCTGTCCACACCCGCTGCTCTGTACCCAGGGTGCTGGCCACACCCGCTGCTCCGTGCCCAGGGTGCTGGCCACACCCGCTGCTCCATGTGCAGGGTGCTGACCACACCCACTGCTCCATGTGCAGGGTGCTGACCACACCCACTGCTCTGTGCCCAGGGTGCTGTCCATACCCTCTGCTCTGTGCCCAGGGTGCTGACCACACCCACTGCTCCATGTGCAGGGTGCTGACCACACCCACTGCTCTGTGCCCAGGGTGCTGTCCACACCCGCTCTCTGTGCCCAGGGTGCTGTCCATACCCACTGCTCCATGTGCAGGGTGCTGTCCACACCCGCTGCTCCGTGCCCAGGGTGCTGTCCAGCTGCTGCCTGAGCTTTCCTGACACCACTGTTGCTGCTCTGCCCATGGTCTCCCAGTCAGGCTGCCGAGCCCCTCGTACGCCAGTTGTGCCCTTTAAGTCCCCTCAAGTGAGACCTCTTCCACGTGACCTGGCATGGTTTTCCTTAGAAAAGCAACTCTCAAGTGACTTCCGGATGGAAGAGGCAGGGGTCTGTGTGGTCACTCCTGGGGACTGGGGGCGCCCTTGTGAAGACCCCGAGTTAGAACTCCCCCCAGGGCAGGGCACCCCGACAGCCATGCCCGACACGTGTTTGACGAGTGACTGTGTGAGCGTGCCGCCGTGGTCCAGATCAGCAGAGACCCACAGCTGAGTGCTGGGAGTGAGGACGCAGAAGGGGACAGTCCCCACACCCATGCCCCTGCCAGGGCCGTGCCAGTGCAGCTCACGAGCCACCACAGTTCAGGAAATCATCGAGGTGAAAGACATGGCACAATGAGAGCAGGAAGGACTGTGTGAGTTTCTCTGTTGTGTTTACAGAGCTCTTCATTCATGGGAAGCGTGCATAGGAAAACCTGTGCGTAGATTTCAAACTGTTTCTCACCAAAAGAGACATCTTTGTTTCCATTTTCCATGAATTTTTTTAAAGATTTATTTTATTTATTTGAAAGACAGAGTTACAGAGAGAGAGAGAGAAAGGTCTTCCATCCACTGGTTCACTCCTCAGATGGCTGCAATGGCCAGGACTAGGCCAGGCTGAAACCAGGAGCCAGAAGCTTCATCCGGGTCTCCCACACGGGTGCAGGGGCCCAAGGACTTAGGCCATTTTCTGCTGCTTTCCCAGGTGCATTAGCAGGGAGCTGGATCGGAAGTGGAGCAGCTGGGACTTGAACTGGTGCCCATACGGGATGCTGATGTCACAGAATGTGGCTTTACCAGCTAGGCCCCAGCACAGACACCCTAACCATTCTCTTCTCTTCTCTTCTCTTCTCTTCTCTTCTCTTCTCTTCTCTTCTCTTCTCTTCTCTTCTCTCTCTTCTCTTCTCTCCTCTCCTCTCCTCTCCTCTCCTCACCACTCTCTTCTCTTCTCTCCTCTCCTCTCCTCTCCTCTTCTCTTCTCTTCTGCCTAGCAGAGTTAGACAGTGAGAGAGAGACAGAGAGAAAGGTCTTCCTTTACGTTGGTTCACCCCCCAGATGGCCTCTACAGCTGGCGCACTGCACCAATCCGAAGCCAGGAGCCAGGTGCTTCTCCTGGTCTCCCATGGGGTGCAGGGCCCAAGCACTTGGGCCATCCTCCACTGCACTCCCGGGCCACAGCAGAGAGCTGGCCTGGAAGAGGAGCAACCGGGACAGAACCGGTGCCCTGACTGGGACTAGAACCCCGGGTGCCGGCACCGCAGGCGGAGGATTAGCCTAGTGAGCCACGGTGCCGGCCACCATTTTCCTTTTTAAAAATACAGTTTCTTGTGGGACCTATTGAAGAGCACGGTGCTCCATCTGGGATTCCACCTCTGGCTCCAGTATTATTTGCTCATTTAAAAACAGCAATGTGTCAAAAACTGCATGGTAACGCGTGACCTCCAACGCGGAGGCGCAAGGCAGTGGGGCTTGCTGCATGTGCGGCTGAACGCGGAAGCTGACGGCGGCACGTTGTTCCCTGCATCGGTGGGGCTGCCCAGCTGCTACTGAATGCAATTTAAATGCCATCCACACCGTGGCTGGCGAAGTCCTGACAGAGGAAGATGACGGGATTCCACAGCAGTAACTTCGTTTCCTACCTTGAGGCCAGGTGAAGGAGCTTCCAAATGTGGTCCTTGAGCTGGGTTTGCAGCCACAAGGCTTGGGCTCCAGAAAGTACGTCTTATCTTTCGAAAGTGACTTGAAAAGCTCTGAGTCTTGAGCCCTGAACACATTTCTTCGGGGCTCTCTCCGCTTTCCTCGTTATTTTATTCTGTGAAGTCCAAGAGCTTCCTTAAATCGGTCTCAATCCCTCTGGTTTGGAATGAACTTCGTGCGGGTACCCAGCGATGCTTCATCCTGATCCTCCGCTCTTGTCGGGGGAAGAGCGCTTCGCACAGGAGTTCACTCGGAGCTGGAGCTCAGTGGATACGTCGTCACCTGGATACACGGAGCACTCGACTAAGGGAGCCGTTCGCTCGGCTCTGTGGCTGTTTCTAAGAAGTGCCGGCCACCCCTGGCGGCCCCGGGAGGGATCAGGGCAAGAGTCGGCAGACCTCACTGCCACGGACACAGGCACAGGGAGATGGACGCGTGCCGAGATGATAGGTGACAGGTGGACAGCCAGACATAACAGATGGATGACAGAGACAGACAGAGATAGACAGATGAGCGATAGACAGACAACAAATGGTAGATGGATAGACAGGTAGATATAGACATAGATGTAGCATAGACCAATGTATAGACAGATGGTAGAGGATAGATGATAGACGGATGGATGATAGACGGATGGATGATGAGTATAGATAGATGGATACATGATGGGTAGATAGATGAAAATGGATATATAGACAATAGATGGCTAGATAACAGGTATAAAAAATGGATAGGGCTGGCACTGTGGTGTAGCGGGTAACGCCACAGCCTGAGTGCCGACATCCCATATCAGTGCCAGTTTGAATCCTGGCTGCTCCACTTCCAATCCAGCTCTCTGCTATGGCCTAGGAAATTAGTGGAAGATGGCCCAAGTGCTTGGGCCCCTGAATCCGTATGGGAGATCTGGAAGAAGCTCCTGGCTCCTGGCTTTGGATCAGTGCAGCTCTGGCCATTGCAGCCAACTAGGGAGTGAACCAGTGGATGGAAGACTTTGTCTGTCTGTCTGTCTCTCTCTGCCTTTCCTTCTCTCTCTGTGTAACTCTTCCTTTCAAATAAATAAATAATCTTTTTAAAAAGATGGATATACAGGTGGATGATAGATGATAGAAAGATTGATAGATGGAAAGATGGCAGGCACAGAAAGATGGCCAGATGATGGTTAGACAGACGACAGATAGTTGACTGGTAGATGAACATTTGACACAGACACAGACACAGACGGAGGACGGAGAGAGAGGCAGGGAGCGGCTGGAGGGAGAAGGCGGATGCTGTGCCACTGCAGGCAGGTGGATGGTCGTCCACGCTGAGCCCTGCGGCTCCTGGCTCTGGTGTCTCCATCGAAGCTCTGAGGATGGCGTGGCCTTTCCTCTCCACACACGTGGTCCAGCATCTCACTCCTGGGTGTGCACCCAAGGGCAGCGAGAGGGGTCTGCTCATCAGAAAGCCAGCTCCCGTGTCCACTGCAGCTCTGTGCACAAGGCTGAGAAGCGGAGGCCACCGCCACGTCCATGCGCTGGTGGGAGGAGAGAGATGCCGCCGGCACAACCCCCTCGTCACCTGGACGCACAGGGAGACGAGCGCCGGTGAAGTCACAGAGGTATGGCGGTGTAGGAGGGAGCAGTGCAGCCTGGGGCCCAGCGGTGGGGAGGGCAGCCGGGCGGAGGGGTGAGGCAGGGACCAGCAGAGGCCACGACCCCCGGGCCGGACAGCAGTCGGAAGTTCTGCGGTCCCTGTCCCACAGGACGGTGGCCGGAGTGGGGTGAGGGTGCTGCATAATTCTGTGACAGCTACACTGGGAGACAGGACTGCGCGAGGTTCGAGGAGCTGCATGTACCCACGCTGACTGGGCACCACACACGGGTCGCAACCGGGAAGATTCAACATAGCTGGCCTTATGTGTATGGGACTTGACTATTTAAAAATTAAAATAATAAAAAAATTAGGCATATGAATCAGTAACAATAAAATCAGCACTTAGGAAAGAATTCTGGAAAACCTTCTCCCTTTCTAGACTTGGTTTCTAGAATTGAGAGATTTGGAGATTTACAAAAGTTCAGAGGGGGCTGGCGCTGGACACTGGTTCAAGTCCCGGCTGCTCCAGTTCCCATCCAGCCCCCTGCTAATGCGCCTGGGAAGCAGCGGAAGACGGCCCGAGTGCCTGGGCCCCTGACCCATGGGAGACACTTGTAAAAGCTTCTGGCTTCAGCTTGGCCCAACCATGGCTGTTGTGGCCCTCTGGGGAGTGAGTCAGTGGATGGTTCTCTCTCTCTCTCTCTCTCTCTCTCTCTCTCTCTTTCTCTCTCTGTAGCTCTGCATCTCCAATAAATAAATAAAGATTTAAGAAGTTCATGGAATGAGATTGCCTTCTGCACCTCTACTAATGTATTTGCTTAATGTATTTTTAAGATTTATTTATTTATTTGAAAGGCAGAGTTACAGAGAAGCAGAGGCAGAGAGAGAGAGAGAGAGAGAGAGAGAGAGAGAGAGAGAGAACCATCCACTGGCTCACTCCAGCGGATGGCTGCAATGGCTGGAGCTGCACTGATCTGAAGCCAGAAGCCAGGAGCTTCTTCCGGGTCTCCCATGCAGGTGCAGGGGCCTAAGGACCTGGGCCATCTTCTACTGCTTTCCCAGGCCACAGCAGAGAGCTGGATTGGAAGTGGAGCAGCCGGGACTTGAAGCTGTGCCTACATGGGATGCTGGTGCTGCAGGCGGCTGCTTTACCCTCTACACCAAAGCACTGGCCCCTGCTTACTGCATTTTTTTTTTGACAGGCAGAGTGGACAGTGAGAGAGAGAGAGACAGAGAGAAAGGTCTTCCTTTTTGCCATTGGTTCACCCTCCAATGGCCGCTGTGGCCGGTGCATCTCGCTGATCCGAAGCCAGGAGCCAGGTGCTTCTCCTGGTCTCCCATGCGGGTGCAGGGCCCAAGGACTTGGGCCATCCTCCACTGCCTTTCTGGGCCACAGCAGAGAGCTGGCCTGGAAGAGGGGCAACCAGGACAGAATCCGGCGCCCCAACCGGGACTAGAACCCAGTGTGCCGGCGCCGCAAGGCGGAGGATTAGCCTGTTAAGCCACGGCGCCGGCCTGCTTAATGCATTTTTAAAAAGTACCTGCTAGAGGCAGAGAGACACAGAGCTTCTATCACGGGTTCACTCCCCAAAGGCCAGCATGGCCGGGACTGGGCAAGGCTGAAGCCAGAAGCCAGGAACCGTCCAGGTCTCAGAGGAGTGGCCGGGTCCCAGATGCTGAGCATCACGGCTGCCTCCCCAAAACGTGCCTTAGCAGGAGCTGGGCTCGGACGGGAGCCCAGGCACTCAGGTGGGACGCCAGCACCCCAAGCGCCGTCGCAAGTGCTAGGCCAAGTCCCAGCCCCAGCCACCTTTTGACTCCCGTGGGGGGACTCGAATGCTCCCTCCACCTGTAGCCACGCCTGCTTCAGGAAGTGGCCAGACAAAGCCGGAAAGCAAACGCGGAGCTGTGGCTCGATCTGGGAGCGCAGGTGCTGCGGCCTTGAGAGAGAAGCAGGCTTCCGGGACGCGTGGGGGCTCCCCTGACGCGTGGGGGCTCCCCTGACGCCTGATGCCCCTCGAGAGGTCACGGGAGACAGCGCTCTGCAGAGCTGGAGGCGGGGTCTTCCTGCCAGTGGGGGAGCAAAGGTCAGGGTGAGGGTCCCTGAGACTGCCCGGCGGGGAGCGGGAGTCCTGGCTTCCGGTGGGCTGAGAGCAGACACCGGAGCCGCATGGGCAGGGCAGGGTCAGGAGGAGCAGAGCAGGGGCACAGAGCAGGGAGGTGGGAGGGCGAGGGAGGCGCAGATGCCCCCGACAGACCCCGTGAGCCTGGAGGAGGCTGCATTGCCCGGCCGCCGGCAGCCAGAGCAGCTCCTGAGGACGCCGCTTCTCCCAGGGAAGAGCGAGGGCTCCCATCGCTGGCTCTGCCCAGCCGCCCGGCCCAGGGCCGTCATCCCCAGGCCTCTGCAGACGCGGCTGGATCCAGGGCAGCACTGGAGGAGTTCGGGGACCAAGTCTGTAACCCACGCGCTGGGGGACGTCCGGCAGCCACGTCCGTCCCCAGCTCTGTGGTCAGGCCGAGGGCCCGGGGCCTCTGCAGACGCGGCTGGATCCAGGGCAGCACTGGAGGAGTTCTGGGGACCAAGTCTGTAACCCACGCGCTGGGGGACGTCTGACAGCCACGTCCGTCCCCAGCTCTGTGGTCAGGCCGAGGCCCGGGGCCTCTGCAGACGCGGCTGGATCCAGGGCAGCACTGGAGGAGTTCTGGGGACCAAGTCTGTAACCCACGCGCTGGGGGACGTCCGGCAGCCACGTCCGTCCCCAGCTCTGTGGTCAGGCCGAGGCCCGGGGCCTCTGCACTGCTCGCCCGAGGCCCTGCCAAGCAGCAGCCCCGCAGGAGGAAGGCTCTGCGCTGCTGCAGGGATCGGCTCCCACCCGGCTACGGTGGCTCCCACCTCGTCTCCTGGCCTTGACCCAGGGGTGCGCCAGGGCTTACCTGATGTGGTCTGGGGTCGGGAGCCCAGTGTTGCTGGGTGCTGGACAGAGCAGGAGCCAGGGAGGGCGGGGGACTGCTGCCTGTCCCCAAGGCCTGCTCAGCCCAGTCTCCCAGTGGCCCAGAACAGCCTCGGTGGGCACCAGCAGTGGGCTGTTGCTCAGAGACAGGGTGTGCACTAGTGTGTTGTGAGTAAGCTAGCATGTTGTGGCGTGTGTTAGCATGTCATGACATGTACTAGCATGCTGTGGCATATACTCGTGTGTCATGATGTGTACTCGTGTGTCGTGGCGTGTAATCACATGTCGTGATGTGTCCTAGCAGGCTGTGACATACTCGTGTGTTGTGGCGTGTACTCGCGTGTCGTGATGTGTCCTAGCAGGCTGGGATGTGTCCTAGTGTGTTGCGGTGTGTAGCAGCGTGTTGCCCTCCCTGCTCTTCACGCAGTCAGGAGCGCTTCCTGCAGACCCCCACTGCCGTTCTGGGACTGTGCCGTCACTGTTGCCCCTTGGAATGAGACGGGCGTTTGGTCCCGAAGCCCCGTGGTTCTGTCCCCGGGGAGGTCGCTGGCCCAGCACAGCTTGGCCTGGGGACTGTTGCACGGGCTTGGTTTTGATTGGCCCATCCTTTTGCCCAAAAATATTTTTAAAAATAATCCAAAATGCATTTTTTAGAAAATTCACAGTGGAACCAAGAATCAGCTTGAAATAAATGTTGGATTCCTGTGTTGGCAGAGACAGAGGCCATGGTCTCCAGCTGAAAAGTGGGGCGGGGGCTGAGCCCTGGGGAGACCTCGGGGAGGGACCCCGACAAGTTTGTCCTCCCTGCGGAAGGTGGACGTGCAGAGAGGGGGCCACGTGCAACACGGTGCGCTCACCCCCACAGACATTTAGGGTGCGAGGACTGGTCACAGACGCTTACGTATCGCTCGTCAACGCAGCCACCAAGCACGTGTGCTCCAGGGAACCAGCTACTTCTCCACGCATCTGAATCCCAACGTTCACACTTGTAAAGTGACTTACGAACTTCACTTTATAATTTTAAATTTCCCCGATATTCAATGACTACGGAGAAATGTGAGAATTTCTGAATGTGGTCCTGAGTGGCCTCTCCCTGCCCGCACGTTTAAAGGTAGAAGCCATTCTATTCCCCAGCCATCGCCACATCGCAACTAAGCGAGCAGCACGGCGGTGACTTCGGCGAGTCACACAGCGCTGGCTCGGGCCTGCCCTGTCACTCATCTCGGCCATCACAGAGCGGCACGCTCGGCTCTGGCCCGGGGCTCCCCTCCCCTCTGGTGTGGGGCAGGGTGGTCCCAGGCCCCCCGGGAAGGCCAGGCACCCCAGCTCCCGGGGCCCAAAGCACCCGCGTGTGTCTGAGAAAACACAGACCTCCAGCTCCCAAGGAGACGGCACTGAGCCAGCTGCGGTCCGGCAGTGACACCGGCCTGTCCCCTGTCCCCTCCCCTCTGCCCCAGCTGAGTGGGCGTCCTGCGGGTGGACACTGGGGACAGCCACCCTGCTCCCGGGGGCCAGGGTGAGGCCGAGGCGGCCAGCAGCACAGGCTGGCACTTCTGGGAGGGAATCATCACCAAGTCTCTGATGCCGGGAAGCTCACAGCTGCATTGCCTGGGCAGAGAGCAAAGCAGCCGTGGACCAGTGCCCCCGGTTCCTGCCCCTGCTCCTTCCCTCCGGCCCCTTAGATTTCCAGTGGCCAGTCACAGAGGGATCCTCGTCTACCAAGAGAGAGAGAGAGACAGTGCGGGGAGAGAGATCCTCCATCGTCTGTTCACTGGGTCACTCCCCAAGTGCCCGCAGCTGCTGGGGCTGGTCCAGGAGCCTGCAGCTCCATCAGGGTCTCCCAGGTGCGTGGCGGGAGCTGAAGCCCTGGAGCCGTCACTGCTGCCCGGGCACACGAGCAGGGAGCTGGGTCACACTCGGATATGGGATGTGGGCGCCCTGGTCCGGGCTTACTGGCTACACCACAACACCGGCCCCGGAAGAATCCTGGTTAAGCTCTCGAGCAGTTGGTGAGGGACTCTATGTGACCGCACCTGTGGTGTGGGGTGGGCTGCAAGGCAGAGGGGGTCTCAGGTGGCTTTGCCCAAGTGGACCTCATGCCCTGGCAGTCCCTGTGTTCCTGGGGGACAACCAGGTGACCTGGCCTGGGTGCCCTGCACCCAGGGTGAGTCCTGTGTCCAACAGCTGGCCAGGGGCTCACACAGAGGAGGACCAGGCCCTGAGTGCCTGCCCATCTCCCAGGGCCACTGCCACTGTCCACGGCTGAGCCACCGTGGCACACGCCACAGCTGGGAAAACACTGTGCCCCTCCTCTGACTGCCCTTCCCCCCATCTCTCAGGAAACCAGACCCTAAGAGCAGGGTGTGAGTAGACAGAGGCATGCTGGGAACATCCTTTTGCCTCTGTCGGGATGGAGGGGCGTCCTGGGGAGTGGGGGTCTCCGTGGCAAGGGAGGGAGCTGCCACCTGGGACAGGAAGCTGGCGTGGGGTCTTGCCCATGCAGGGACCCGCTCTGCCCCAGTTTCCTGGCTGGGGGCTCACCCCCAGAGTCACAGCCCTGAGTGGGGACCAGCCGGGCACGAGGCTCACTCGGGGGGGGGGGGGGGGGGGGCGTTGCCCCTTTCTGGATCTTCTACTTGTGGATATTTGTAAGTGGAGTCGTTCTCCGTGTCCCCAGGGAACCGGTTCCAGGACGCCCCACAGATGTCAAAGCAGTCACAGGCTGGAGCCCCGTATGTAAAACAGCACAGATCGGACACACGTCTTCCCTTGAGTTTGAGATCGGCTCAGTGTTACGCCCAACACAAGGTGACGCCAGGTAAGTAGCTGTGACACTGCATTGCTCAGGGACAATGACAGGACCTGCTCCGTGTACGTTCAGCCCAGATACCATCTTTTTCCCGAACGTTTTGCAGCGCATGCTTGGCTGAGTCCCTGGACGTGGAGCCTGCAGTACAGAGCACTGATTAGTTTGGAAAAATTCAGAACAGGAAAGGCGAGCTGGAGGGGCCGGCGTGGTGGTGCCGCGGGTGAGGCGGCAGCACGCGAGGCTGGCATCCCCCACCGGAGTGCCGCTTTCAATCCAGCTCCCTGCTGGTGCACCTGGGAGGACACTGGAGGACAGCCCCAGTACGGGGCCCTGTCACCTCTCTGGGGGACCACCGTGGCGCTCTGGGCTCCTAGCTTCAGCTTGGGACAGCCCCAGCCATTGCTACCATTTGAGGAGTGAACCAGTGGATAGAAGATACCTCCCCCCCCAAATCAATCAACGTTTAAGACAATAATAAAAGGAATTAAAAGGCAGAGCAGAATTAGGCGACGTCTGTCGGGCCCCGGGCTTCTGAGCTGCCCTGAGTGACAGCGGCAGTAACACGTGTGTGCAGCGTGGGTAACATGTGTGCAGCGTGGGTAACACGTGCATGCAGCGTGGGTAACGTGTGCAGCGTGGGTAACACGTGCATGCAGCGTGGGTAACACACGTGTGCAGTGTGGGTAACATGTGTGCAGTGTGGGTAACACGTGTGTGCAATGTGGGTAACACATGTGTGCAGCGTGGGTAACATGTGTGCAGCGTGGGTAACATGTGTTGCAGCGTGGGTAACATGTGTGCAGCGTGGGTAACACGTGTGTGCAGCGTGGGTAACGTGTGCAGCGTGGGTAACACGTGTGTGCAATGTGGATAACACATGTGTGCAGCATGGGTAACACGCGTGTGCAGCGTGGGTAACATGTGTGCAGCGTGGGTAACACATGTTGCAGCGTGGGCAACATGTGTGCAGCGTGGGTAACACGCGTGTGCAGCATGGGTAACATGTGTGCAGCATGGGTAACACGCGTGTGCAGCGTGGGTAACATGTGTGCAGCGTGGGTAACACGCATGTGCAGCGTGGGTGACATGTGTGCAGTGTGGGTAACACGTGTGTGCAGCGTGGGTAACACATGTGTGCAGCATGGGTAACACGCGTGTGCAGTGTGGGTAACACATGTGTGCAATGTGGGTAACACATGTGTGCAGCGTGGGTAACATGTGTGCAATGTGGGTAACACATGTGTGCAGCGTGGGTAACACGTGTTGCAGCGTGGGTAACACGTGTGCGCAGCGTGGGTAACACGTGTTGCAGCGTGGGTAACATGCGTGTGCAGCGTGGGTAACATGTGTGCAGTGTTGGTAACACGTGTGTGCAGCGTGGGTAACACATGTGTGCAGCATGGGTAACATGCGTGTGCAGCGTGGGTAACATGTGTGCAGCGTGGGTAACACATGTGTGCAGTGTGGGTAACACGTGTGTGCAGTGTGGGTAACACATGTGTGCAGCGTGGGTAACACATGTGTGCAGTGTGGGTAACATGTGTGCAGCGTGGGTAACACGCGTGTGCAATGTGGGTAACACGTGTGTGCAGCGTGGGTAACATGTGTTGCAGCGTGGGTAACACGCATGTGCAGCACACGCTCACGTGTGCCGGGAGTGCAGCTCCTGGTCACAGAGCCCCACTTGCATCCCACTGCAGCGCAGGAACCAGATGACGAAAGGGCAGTGACACGGCGGTGGCGCCCGGCGCTCCGCGGCAGCTTCCCAGGGCCCACATCGCTCGTCCTCCCCTCGTCCTCAGCCGAGTGCAGCGAGCAGCTGGCCAGAATTCCCGAGAGCCTGTGATGAGGGCGCCTGCGCTGTCGGAGTTGGTGACTAAATGGAAGAAGACGGATGCTCCTTGGTGGGTTTCCTGAAGCAAGCTTGTCCTGAAGACCCCAGCGTCCCGCCTCGTCCGTGCGCCCCACGGCGGGAGACGGGGCTTCTGATCACGGCGGCCAGGGCACCCGCTCCGCTCTCTCCCTGCTTTCAAAGTCGTGGCCGACTCCCAGCTCGGGGGCCTGTGTCCTGGGTCATCAGACTGTGCAGAACACAGTGGAGCAAGGAGGCCGCACACGCACACGGGCACGGCCCCTGGGCTTCTCCCCACCGTGACCACCATGGGGCCACCGCTCCGGACTGCCCCCAGCTCCCGATCGCTCTCCAGACCCTGTCCTGAGGGGTAAGAGCGAGTGAGCTGATCCGCGCTAGGCTCCTGGGAAGTGCGGCCACACGCCAGCCTCGCCCCACACTGGGCTTTGTTGCGGTTGGGTGGAATAAGCCGGAGGAGGTGGTGTGTGCCAGGAACAGCCCATGGGAAGGCAAAGGAAGACTCAGAAGGGCCGCACAAAGAACACACGTGTGGTGGGAGGGGCCACACAAATGACATGCATGTGGTGGGAAGGGTCATGTGGATGATGCACGTGTGGTGGGAGGGACCATATACAATGACACACTGTGGCGGGAGGGGCCACGTGGATGACACACGTGTGGTGGGGGTGGCCATGCAATGACACATGTGTGGTAGGAGGGTCACACAAATGACACACGTGTGTTGGGAGGGGCCACACAACGACATATGTGTGGTGGAAGGGGTCATGTGGATGACACGTGTGGTGGAGGTGGCCATGCAATGACACACATGATGGGGCCCCAGCAGCCCTTCTGCCTACTTCTCACAGGGACATTTTTCCGTTTGTTAAAATCCAAGGTCATTTTAGTCACTTGTCAATCGGTGTGAGGGATTATTAATGGAAGTCTTGACAATGCTGTTCAGACAGGATCTGGATCTATATGCGTGTGACCAGGGTGGTGTTGGGGTCTCGGAGAGCCTGGGGTAACTGTTGCCGACTTCGCCGATACACGGAGCTGACAGCTTTTCTCCCTCCGAGTCTCTCCGACATGGCCCTGCCAGCCCACGGAAGGCATGTTCCCACGTCTCTCCGTGTGTCTCAGTGCAGAGACGCGGGTGGTCCACGTGCACAGCTCAGCACACGCCAGCATCTGCCCCTCTGGTCACACCCGCACGAGGAAGGAAGAGAGGACTGTTGTGGGGGGCAGAGGAGGAGCGGGGGTGCGAGCCCGGCGCTGCTGCGGGTGCCCCCAGGGCCGGGCACTCAGCGACACAGCTGGCCATGGCTGTGCCTGGCCAGGGAGAGCACGCCGTGCACCCGGCTCCTCTGCATGGTTGCTGTGTGGACGAGGGGCTCAGTGCATGGGAACCACAGTCGCCTCCTTCCGACAGGTGGGCCCACGGGAGGAAGACGCTCCAGGTCTGCTCTGGCGCTGCCGGGCACGTGATGCCAATGCCATAAACCCCAGGCCCTGGTGGTCTGCACTGAGGCTGCCCGCTGGCCAGGGCCACAGAGGCTCCTGGGCCCACCTCGGGACAAAGCACAGAACTTGCTGGTCGGCCACCACCATCTCGCCCTGGCGGTCCTCAGCCCACCATGGCGCTGGGCTCCTTCTGGGCTGTGTGAGGTCACTCAGTCCTTTCCCTCCGTTGCCAGGTGAGCACACCGGCAGTGGAGGCCACATTGTCCTCTTTGATTTACAGAAAGCTTGTTTATTTGAAAGTCAGAGAGAGAGAGAGAGACAGACAGACAGAGACAGAGAGACAGAGGAAGAGAGAGAGAGAGAGAGCTTCCATCCGCTGGTTCACTGCCCAGATGGACGCAATGGCTGGGGCTGAGTCAGGCTTCCTCCAGGTCTCCCATATGGGTGCAGGGGCCAAGCACTTGGGCCGTCTTCTAGTGCTTTCCCAGGCGCATTAGCAGGGAGCTGGATTGGAAGTGGAGCAGCCGGGGCTTGAACCGGCGCCCGTAGGGGATGCAGGCGCTGCAGGCTGCAGTTTTGCCCACTGCACCACGGCTCTGCCTCCCCCCTCCCCCGTTCTCTTTCGATTAAGGCTTCCTTTGGGTCAGGAGTCACATTTTCTCTCAGCGTGTATCACGTCGCCTCTCTGGGGGCTTCGGAACCATTCTGCTGCTCCTCTAATGAGGAGGTCGACAGCCACACAATTGTTAATAACTTCGAGAGAGAGAGCGAGAGGGAGAGAGCGAGAGAGAGAGAGAGAGGGAGAGAGATAGAGAGAGGGAGAGAGAGAGAACGAGAGTGAGAGAGGGAGAGGGAGAGAACGAGAGAGAGAGAGAGTGAGAGAGAGAGAGGGAGGGAGAGAGAGCGAGCGAACGAGCGAGAGCTAGAGAGAGAGAGAGGGAGAGAGAGAGAGCGAGTGAGAGAGGGAGAGAGAGAGAACGAGAGAGAGAGGGAGAGAGAGAGAGGGAGAGGGAGAGAACGAGAGAGAGAGCGAGCGAGCGAGAGAGTGAGGGGGGAGGAGAGAGAGCGAGCAAGAGTGAGAGAGAGAGGGAGAGAGGCATCTTCCACCTGGTCATTCATTCTCCAAATGGCTGGGCCAGGCCATTCGGGTCTCCCACACGCAGGGCAGGGCCCTGGGCACTTGGGCATCCTCCACTGCTCTCCCAGGGAGCTGGACCGGAAGTGGAGCGGCCGGGCCTGAGGTGGGTGCCAGTGCCTCCAGAAGCGGCTTAGCCGCTGCCCCCAGCGCGGGCCCCCGAGGGACACAGTCGTTCTCGTCGGCAGGAGGCAACTGCGCTCTTCGTGTGTGCGTAGTTCAAACACCGTCTTCATTTTTAAAAAACTGTGCATTTTTTTGCCACGGTGTTCAAGCTGACGTTGGGAGAGTTTGCTCCTGGGTGGCAGGTGGATTGCTGTTGAGTGCCTACAGCACCATGCGTCAGCACAGAGGGAGGCGCCGAGCACGGGAGGCCCAGCTGTGCCCGGTCCCCTGTGGCACGTGTGCGGCTGTGACGGGAGGCTGGGCAGGTGCCATCCCCGCTGCCCACGTGCCCAATACGAGGAGCTTGCTAGGTGCCCGTCTAGTGTGTGCTTGTGAGCTGCCACCGCCCCCGGCTGTCCCTGCAGACCGTGCCGTGTGCCGGGGCTGTGCCAAGAGGGCAGTCCCCAGCTCAGTGCCACACAGGGTCCTCCCCTGGACGCCTGGGGTCCAGGAGGGCGGAGGCGCTCACCGTGATCAGTTATCACCACAGGAGCTTCATCAGAGGCCGCCACGGCCCGCGAGGGGTCCAGCTCTGCGTAGCCGGACTCGCAAGAGGTCAGCAGGGAGGTCTCGGGTCGAGCCGTGGGCAGGGAGCCCTCACTCACCGTCCCCGCCTCCATGCATGGCAGCGGCTGCTGGGACCAGGAAACGCCTCCCTGAGCTCCCACAGGCTCGCGAGGCACCTTTGTGGAGAGGAGGGGGCCCAGCTGCTGGTCCGTGACAGCCGACCGCCCCCAGGCCCCTGCAGGACGTGGCGACTGGACGGCAGCTGTGGAAAACCCCCGGGAAGTGACGGAGCGCGCAGGCCAGGATGAGACGGGGAGCGAGGAGCTGAGTGTGCGCCCGACTGGCTGTGGGTGGTCAGGTTTCTTTTTGTTTGTTTGTTTGTTTAAGATTTATTTATTTATTTGAGAGGCAGAGTTACAGACATAGAGAGAGAGGTCCTCCATCTGCTGGTTCACTCCCCAGATGGCTGCAATGGCCAGGGCTGGCTAATCCAAAGCCAGGAGCCAGGAGCTTCTTCCGGGTCTCCCACATGGGTGCAGGGGCCCAAGGGCTTGGGCCATCTTCCACTGGATTGGAAGTGGAGCAGCTGGGACTCGAACCGGCACCCAAATGGGAAGCTGGCACCACAGGTGGAGGATTAACCGCTACACCACAGCACCAGCCCCCTAGTGTCCAGGTTTCTGCTCCCACTAAGGCTGAGGTGAGGATGCCCAGCCGAAAGAGGGGGTGAGCAGTTTGCAAGGCAGTGCGGGAGGAGAGCTGCACCTCTGCGGGCCGCTCCTGCCGCTCGGCGTGGACGCCGGCCTCCCGGCTCTGTCCTGGCCAGCCTGTGTCAGCAGGAAGCCAGGAGAGCGCGGGCAAAGGGAAACGTTGCCAGGAGACGCGACGACGCACGCAGCGCTCGCCAGACGCCCATAACCTTCAGAAACGCACGCTCCACGCGGGAGGGACAGGGTTCACACACACATACACATCCTGCGTGCATCACAGAGCTTCCGGGTCTTCCAAAAGTGCATGGACGGTGTGCATCCTGGAGAAGCCGCGTGGGTTCAAAATGTGTTTGCCTCAAAATAAACTGGTTTTATTTATTTGAAAAGCCAAGAGACAAAGTTCTTCCATCCATTGGCTCTCTCACCCCAGTGCCTGTAACAGCCGGGACTGGGCCAGGTTGAACCCAGGAGCCAGAGACTCCATCTGGTGGCAGGAACCCCTTACGTGAGCCATCACCCGGTGCTTTCTAGGGTGCACAGGAGCAGGAGGAGCGGAGCGAGGCCCCGAAGCCCGGCGCTCAGCACCCCGGGCAGTGCGTTAACCACCGCACCGACGCCCACCCCTACGCTTGCCTTCTCAGCCACTCTGGAGTATTCTTGTATAGAGGTGGAGACAGGGATACACAGTGCCAACTTAGATATAAAATGCAGATACAGATGCAAACCTTTAAGGTCAAAAGGGACAAATTCTCAAGAAAGAAACCTGGGAAGAAAGCGTGCCGGCAGCGCCTCCTCCAGCAGGGACGGGGTTCTGGGAGCCGGGGACAGCAGGGTGCCCCCTCCCCGGCTCCCCACGGCTCTCACCACCTTTTCAGGGGTGCCCCCCCAGCTCCCCACGGCTCTCACCACTTTTCGCATGGCAATGGCCTTGATGGTGGGATTTGTTTTTGCCGATGCTGAAAGCTCTTTGCTGGTAATTTGCCGTAGAAGACTTGGGGAGACAGCTTCTGCAGCAGCACCGGCACCTGTACCGGGAAGAGGGTGCCGGCTCTTGCCGTCTGCACTGGGCCCTGGACTAAGCCAACAGGGGAGCGGTGTCTTCAGGATGTTGGAAACGCACACTGCGGAAACACAGTGCAAGGAGTTCAGACCGTCTGCAGCCAGCTGAGCTGAGCTTTTCGTTTCGCGTTCCCACGGTCGTGTGCGTGGAGTCGCTTGGTGCGTTCCTCTGAGTCGGCTGCACGATGGCCACACCCAGAGGCCATCACAGAGGCCCAACGCAGCACCGGCTGTGAGCCCCTGCTGGTCGCAGGGCCCTGTCTCCGTCCTCCACGGCACTCGTCTGCCCAGGTGAGTGGGGGTGAGCGAGGGGCCCAGCACAGGAGACCCCAAGGCTGAGGCGCAGGGGGAGAAGCCAGCCTGCAGGAGGAGGGCCCAGGCCTCAGCAGAGGCGGAACCCACAGCAAAGCCCTCATTCTGAGTCACGGGGCCAAGTTACAAACCTCGGCTTCCTGCCCTGTGAAATGCAGGTGTTGTCGCGTTGTGGACACCAAATGCGGTGTCGTGAGGCAGGTGCACAGAGGAGGTGCCAGGCAAACACCACCAGCAGCTCCCCAAGCAGGGCCCTGGCCCCAGCACCCTCCTGGTAAGGCATGGACAGCATCAACCCTGGGGGCTGGGAGGTCCTGCAGGATGCTGAACTGAGGGGCTGTATGCCAGGGGCCTTGCACACCACCGCGGAGAAATCTTGGCTGACCCCAGAACCCTGATCGTCAGCCCCAGCCGGCAGGAAAATCCGGAGTGGAACACCTCCAGCCAAAGGCCCTCCCCAGGGCAAGCTGCGCGAAAGACCCCAATTTCCTTCCCCAAAACACAGAACAGCACCGGGCTCCTCGGCTCTCATCAGAAAGCTGGAGTTGGCTGGCGTTGCGTTAGAAAGAACTCCCCTCTCCTTCCCAGGGGAGCTGTTCTGAGTCACAGAAGCTGTGATCCCAGGATGAAGGGGCTGCACCCCTCCCTGGGACCCCCGTGGCCAAAAGAAGTCTCGCCGCTGTCCTCCATTGGCTGTCGCCACGACTGTCAATCAACCCAGTCTTGTGCCCTGGGAGACTCCACCCCCACACACGGCCAGGTCAAGGGGCCTGGGGTGGGCGGTCCCGCAGAAGCTGGGCTGAGTTGCATAATCATTACGCCAATTAATCCGCACCTCCTTCCCGGCCCCCAGCCGCCGCCCCCCGCCCCCCCAACGGCATTTCCTGGGAAGCCAAGGAGCAAACTCATGTATAATTTAGTCCTTTTCCAGACCGAGGCCCACAGGACATTAGCTGAGTTGTGATGCAAATGATGTCAGCGGCCACTAATTAAAGAAAGAAAATATTGGGCTGAACGACGATTTCCAAATGCCTCTGCTATTGAAGTCTCGTGTCAAGGCCACTCATTAAAATTAATAGCACTTAGTGCCCATAAAGACAGTTTGGATTTCACAAGTCTCTTTCCCATCGTGGGGGCTCCTGCTCCACCGCGGGGTCGGGGTGCGGAGACCCGGGAGTGGGACGAGGGCCTCCGGGGAGCCTCGGCAGGCCTCCCAGATGGACTCAAGCTCCCTCCGCAAACGCCACGCACACGCGTGTGCACGCGCACACGCAGCCGGCGGCGCAGGCCTCCAGCCCTGACTGTGCACCCTGATGAGCGAGGAGCCCCTGGAAAGCGAGGCAGGAGGCAGCCGGGCCCAGGGTGCCACCGGGATTGGCCCCTGTTGGCAGTGGGCTCCCCCGTGGCCCCTGCTCGGCAGATGGGAGCCCTGGCCGGGGCGTGGCTGGCGAGATGGGTGCTGAGGACCCAGCGGAGGGCAGGCAGCTGGAGAAGGAGGAGGAAAGAGGAGAGAAAAGGCCATGCAGAGGGCGCAGTGGTGCGGCCGGGGCCGGAGGCCGCGCTTCTAAATTGCCACAAACCTTACTGCCAAAAACGCGGGATTCCAGGTGAGCTCGTGCCTGTGGCATCTGTGGCTTCTCCTCGCTCTAAGCACATGAAACACTGCTCTTCGGGGGCAGCCCTCTCAGCACACCTGGGGCCATCCCCAGACAGGCCCGGTCCTCACAGCAGGCGGGGTCGGGGTGGGGGGGCCGGGGCCCGGGGTGCTGCCTGTGCCGCACAGGCGACGCGGGCTCAGAACACACAGTGCAAGGAGGCGCCGTGGCTGCCGCCGTCCACTGAAGCCAGTGGGGAGCTTGCAGGAAACCCGCGTCCCCTGCAGGGCCACTGGGCTCGCCGTCCACACTCAACTGCTGCATTGCACAGCAGCGCGAAGACCCCACGACCCCCAGGAGAAACTCTGGAAGCCAGCTGAGCTGGAAGGGGGCACTTCGGTGACCTGGCACTCACCACTGCACCGTGGCCGCCGCCCTGTGCTCCGAGATGCGGCTGGCCCTGGTGGCTCCCACGCTCCCCGGAGCTCAGCCAGAAGCCCCACGGGCAGAGCCGGCGCTCTGGGGGCCCCCCGTCGGCGCCCACATTCTCACGCCGGGCAGCAGACGCTGCCTGGGGGAGTGCACCCTCATTTCCCGTGTCGGCTGCAGGTCAGTGCCAACCCAGCAAGACCTGCTTGGCCCCAGGGGACCGGGAGCCCCAGTCCTCGCAGAGACGCAGCCTCTAGAGGGGTGCAGGTCACCGTACTCCAGGGGCCCCACTCCCCCTGCACGGCTTCCCTGCCGCCGGGCTGCCGTCTCGCCACGCCACTGGCTGTTTTCTCAGCTTTTTGAAGTGTGCCCACACAGAGGGTGACACGGGCGGGCACCGGGGGACAGGAGGAGGTCGCGTGACTGCGACCTTCGCCCCCGGTGACTGCCGGCAAGTCCGTGCCGCGTCCGAGCGGGCAGCATTCCCTCCCAGAATGTGCACGGCCTAGGAACAGGTCTTCACCCGGGAGAGCGGCCATGGGGGAAAAGGAGAGCAGAAAGCCCCCCGGGCGTCCGTGCCCATGCGCAAGGTCTGCCCACGCCCCCTCTTGCCATGCCACACACGCCTCCATCCCCCCGTGAACAGCCTGCTGGTTGTGTGAGTTGTGTGAGCAGAGCTGTGTGTTTCTTTAGTTGTGCGAGTTGAGTTGTGTTTAACTGTGTGAGTTTAATTGTTTGAGTCGAGCTGTGTGTTAGCTTAATTGTGTGAGTTGTGTGTTTTAGTTGTGTGAGTTCAGTTGTGTGTTTAATTGTGTGAATTGAGGTGCATGTTTGTTTAATTGTGAGTAGAGCTGTGTGAGTTGTTTTTGTGAGTTGTGTGTTTCTTTAGTTGTGTGAGTTGAATTGTGTTTTAGTTGTGTGTGAATTTAATTGCAGGTTGTGTGTAGTTTGTGTGTTTAATTGTGTGTAGTTTAATTGTATGAGTTGTGGTTCTTTAGTTGTGTGAGTTGTTTATGTGAGTTCAGTTGTGTGTTTTAGTTGTGTGGGGTGAGCTGTGTGAGTTGTGTTGGTGTAGTTGTGTGAGTAGAGTTGTGTGTTTCTTTAGTTGTTTGAGTTGAGCTGTGTGAGTTGTGTGTGTGAGTTCAGCTGTGTGAGTTCTGCTCCAGAGGCCAAACTAAGTAGGAAGAAAAGTCTTACTTGACATGTATTTTATTTTATCTTATTTTTTTTCGACAGGCAGAGTGGACAGTGAGAGAGAGAGAGACAGAGAGAAAGGTCTTCCTTTTCCATTGGTTCACCCCACAATGGCCACTGTTGCCGGCGCACCGCGCTGATCCGAAGCCAGGAGCCAGGTGCTTCTCCTGGTCTCCCATGGGGTGCAGGGCCCAAGCACTTGGGCCATCCTCCACTGCACTCCCGGGCCATAGCAGAGAGCTGGCCTGGAAGAGGAGCAACTGGGACAGAATCGGGCGCCCCAACCGGGACTAGAACCCGGGGTGCCAGCACCACAGGCAGAGGATTAGCCTATTGAGCCACAGCGCTGGCCACTTGATATGTATTTTAATTGTCTCATTAATATTGAGGTTTTACAAATGAAAATATGAACGCAGGTCATATCTGAATTACAGACAAGCAACAGAAGTCTGCAGAGTACCCCCCCCACACACTTAATGAAAAGCATCCACGTTTGTCCGGATCTGAGCTGCAGCCCCAGGGCCTGTGTGCACTTAGCGACTGTTTCCCGTTTGTGGGGACACACACGCACACTCGTGCCCTACCATGCGCTATTCGTGTTCTTTGCATTGCGCACTAGCTTGGGCGTCATTTCTCCCGCCATCTGCGATGCACCCCTGGAGTCAGGGCCGGCGGCTTCTGTGCTATGGAATTCAGGCCCTGGGCAAGCTCTCGGCACGGGGGTCAGGATGCCGAGTGGGACCTCGGCCTGGGCTCCACCTCCAGCTGCCCTCCTACCCTCACGGGAAACCTGGGCTGAGGCCCCGGGGCCCAGGCATCTGGGGAGTAACTCAGCAGGGAGACAGCCCTTCGCTCTCACTCTCCCTCCCCAAATAGCAATTCTTCAAAAATAAAACTTTTAAAAAAATTTAGAGAAATCTTTTAAAAATGCACACACACCTAGAATGCACAAGACCAAGAGTGAACACTAAGATAAGCCCTAAGCTTTCGTTAATATCGGTAATAATAGATGGATATTGGTTCATCAGTTGTCACAAACGCACCGCGCTATTACGAGACGCTAGAAACTATGGAGGCAGGGGATGGGTCCTGGGACTCTGTGTACTTGTCAGATAATTTTTCTGTCAGCTGAAAACTGCTCTAAAAAGTCTACTTAAAGCCAGCGCCGTGGCTCGCTTGGCTAATCCTCCACCTGTGGCACTGGCACCCTGGGTTCTAGTCCCAGTTGGGGCGCCGGATTTTGTCCCGGTTGCCCCTCTTCCAGTCCAGCTCTGCTGTGGCCTGGGAGGGCAGTGGAGGATGGCCCAAGTGCTTGGGCCCTGCACCCCATGGGAGACCAGGAGGAAGCACCTGGCTCCTGATCAGCACAGCGTGCCAGCCATAGCGGCCACTTGGGGGGTGAACCAATGGAAGGAAGACCTTTCTCTCTGTCTCTTTCTCTCACTAACTCTGCCTGTCAAAAAAAAAAAAAAAGTCTACTTAACAAATAAGGCACTCAGCAGGTGCAGGCGCTGACCTCCTTGGTCTTGGACACGATGCCTGCAGAAGCCAGCCACTTCTCGGCTCTAAGGCAGGACAGGGACAGCAGGATGCGCTGAGCCCAGGCCGGCTTGGGTGCCCCCTTGCTCCTGGTGAATGCCCCAGGGTACCCGCGAGGCACTGGTGGCGCTGGGTGACCTCCTGAGGTGCAGGCCAGGACTCACTGTGACCAAGAGGCCACGGGGTCCCGGGGGCTGCGTGCAGGCTGAGGGGCTGGGCTGACATTCCCCGTCCAGGGAAAACTGCACTCCATGCCCCCACCCCTCACGGCCTCCCAGGGCACCACTGGGGTCTGTCTGCCCCGGCCTCCGCCCACCCTGTGCACACCCCTCATTTCCGACCCCATGTGTCACTGAAGCCACGGCCCCGGTCGTCCCAGCAGGCCTGTGCTCACCTGGCATCTCATCTTCCCAGGGGCCCCTCCCTGGGGAGGTTGCTGTGCCCTCCCCAGGTGCTCATGGGAGAACGAGGCCGTCAGGGAGGCCCAAGTCCGCTCCCCGAGGGCCCTGGTGCAGCGCTTCCGGCTGAGCGTGCAGGCTCCCACACGGATCTTCTTGGTCTTGGAGATTTATTTGAGGGGCTGTGGTGTAGCAGGTAAAGCCGCTGCCTGAGGCGCCGGCATCCCTTATGGGCGCTGGTTCCAGTCCCGGGTGCTCCACTTCCGATCCAGCTCTCTGCTAATGCCCCAGGGAGAGCAGCAGAAGACGGTCTGAACACTTGGGCCCCTGCACCCACGTGGGGGACCTGGAAGAAGCTCCTGGCTCCTGGCTTCCGATGGGCCCAGCTCCAGTCACTGTGGCCAATTGGGCGTGAACCAGTGGATGGAAGACCTCTCTCTCTCTCTCTCTCTCTCTCTCTCTCTCCCTGCCTCTCTGTCACTCTGCCTTTCACATAAATAAAGGTAGAGTGACAGAGAGTGAGAAGCAGAGAGATCGTCCATCTGTGGGCTCACTCCCCAAGTGCCCACAAGAGCCGGGCTGGGCGAGGACAAAGGGACTCCACTCAGGCCTCTCACTAGGGGGGTGGGGACCCAGGTACTTGGGCCATCACCTGCTGACTCCCAGGGTGTGCCCGAGGAGGCTGGATCAGTGTAGAGCAGCCGGGACTTCACCCAGGCCCTGTGACGTGTGATTGGGGTGCCCCAGCCAGCAGCCGCACCTGCTGCTCCACACGGCCGACCCCCTAGGCTACCTCTGCCATCTCTAGTGCTACAATACAGTATCATTGAAAGAGTTATTTATTTATCTATTTATTTAGAGACAGAATGACAGAGACAGGGACACACACACACACACACAGATCTTCCATACGCTGGTTCATTCCCCAAACAGCTGCAAAGGCTAAGGACTGGAATAGGCTGAAGCCAGGAGCCTGTACCTCCATCCGGGTCTCCCACACAGGGGCAGGGACCCAAGCACTTGGGCCGTCTTCTGCTGTGTTCCCAGGAGCATCAGCAGGGAGTCGGGCAGGCAGTGGAGCAGCCAGGACTAGAACCGGTGTCCATATGGGATGCCAGCATGGTAGGCGTTGGCTGAATCCATTGTGCCACAATGCCAGACCCTGTTTTATTTTAAAGGTTTTATTTAAATGGTTGATATTTATAAATCATGCTGTACATTTTGTCTTTGATGGATAAGTGAATATTTTAGAAGAAAACTCTTGGAAAACCACAATTTAATTATTTTTATTTCTCAGTTCTGATTGCTCTACAGCCGCTGCTGAAAACCAGTGTAAACGCGCACTGTGAGTGGAGTTACACCTGATTTGGGGGTTACTGTTGCCGAAGCACAGATTCTGTGAAAATCTCGGTGACTCCAAGGTAGAGACCGTGCTCAAAGACAGCAGAAGAGTGGTAGATACACACAGAACTTGTGAACTACACTGTCGTCACGGGAGCACAAGTGCGGACGTTGTCAGCCTGTCGGGATAGAGCGCTGGCTGCGTAGCGGTCAGCGTGCAGGCCTCCTGGACGCCGGTGACGCCGGTAATGTCCACGCACAGTCTCGCTCTGTGCTCACTTTGCCATTGTCCCCATCTGAAGGTGAGCTGTTCGGGGAAGAGATTCAGGCACACAGCACCGGACAGTTCACAAGCCTGGCTCACACGGTCCGGACTCAGGGCCACCAAACGGGCCTCGGCTTGTCCGTGCTGCCACCCCACACCACAGGGGGCAGAACCCACTGGCAGTGGTCGGGCCGCGGGGACTCCAGGGCTGCCCGGCCCCCAGCCTGCTCCTGCCCTCCAGCCCTAAGGCCCGAAGCCCCACATCGCTCTGCTGGTTCAGGAGAGCCGCCCGGTGCTGAGCGGGGCCGTTCCAGTGCCCGTGAGTGGAGGCCCCAGAGGGAACACAGAAAGCCCCCCGCGTGTTCAGCGCGATTTCTCCCAGGCAGAGGGAGCCACAGGTGCGAGTGGGCCGAGGAAGGAGAGCGCTCCCAGGTTTCTGTCCCCAGGGACCTAACTCGGCAGGGAGTGGGGGCGTTGGCAAAGCCAGTGGGAGCACCCTTGCCGATGCCCTGAGCGTGGCCCCGGAGGCCACTGGCACCGCCCAAAGACCCAGGGTCATGCAGGTCACTGGGGGGCACCTGTCTCCAGGATGCATCTACTGCCTGCTCCGCCCCCCGCTGAGGAGGGGGTAGGGGGTCCACTTCAGACACTGCGTGCTCCCATCTGTAGTGGCCCCCATCTGCCCCCAAATTTCCGCCCCAGGCCCCTCCAGGCGTTCACACCACCAAGGGACCATGGGTGCAATGCGCATCCTTCCTGGGAGCACCCCTGCCCAGGGCTGGGGCCCATAGCGCACCTGCGTGGAGCCTGCGCCTGAATTCACCCCACCTCTGCTTCCGGTCAGGAAAAGCTGTTGGACACCTAACCCGTCCGCAGGGTCTGTTCACCGCCTCTCCACGCACAGCCTGCGGGCAGCCCCTGCCCTCACCGCCCCTTCCCCGCGCCTCCTGGCCCGCCCCAGGCGCTCCCTGGGGGCGACAGGTGGGGCCCTTGCAGTAACTCCCGCGTGTGGCACAGCCCGGGGTCACCAAGCTCACTTCACTGGAGCGCGCAGGCTCGCAGGAGCGTCATGGAACAAATTGCTCTCCCATCACCGGAGCGGCGCAGCACGGGGCTGGGGCCCCAGACCCAGGTCGCCCACCTCCCTAAACCGCAGAGCGGGGAGCCCGAATGCCAGGGCCCGGCGCTGGAGCCGTCCTGGGGCTCCTGACCTCTCTCTGGGCCAAGTTACTCGGGGTGCCCGTCAGGGCCCCTCAGGGCCACAACTTCCCCCAGACCCCACCTGGGGTCCCTCACCCCCCCCCCCCCCCCGGGGCGGCTGCTTCCTGGTTTGTCTTGGCTTGAGCTGCCCGCCCCGACAGACTCAAGCCAAGGACGCCTGTGCCCCTGGGAGGACGCGAGGCACAGGCTCCGCCTGGCCGGGTGGGGAAGGCAGCCTCTGTCTCGGGCTGGGACGTGGGCGACCCCCGTCCCGGCCACACATCACCTCCTCCAGGCAGCCCTCCAGCCTGATTGTCAGGAGGAGCGCCGCGAGTGGGACTGGGCAAGGGAGTCCAGGCCTTCCAGGGGTTGAATTGGCTTTGCTGGGAAAGATCCACATCGTGGGCCTGCGCACGCGGGGCCTGCGGGGCCACCCTCCCTCCGCGCGCGCGGCCTGAGCGCTTCCCCGCAGCTCCCACGGGAATCCCGCACTCCGCGCCGCACGCAAGGGAATGGAGCCCCGGAGGAGGGCTGGCCTGCGGCTCCCGGCGGCTTCAGCCTGGACGGCGCCCGCGAGCCCCGAGCCTGCCCTCGCCGGGCCGCTGCCGCTTGGCCCCGCGCGCTCCTGTCCCTCCCCGGGGAAGGAGGCCGCGAGTCCTGGGCCGGCGGGAGCGACGGGGCGGGAACGGGCCTGCGTACGCGGAAGGCCGGAGCTGGGCTGGGCGGGGCAGCGGGAGTGGGTCCCGAGCGGGGCTCAGGAGCGGGAGCCGGGCGGGCAGTCCCGCGGGCGTCCAGGCGGCCCCGCGGGCCTGGCTGAGGCCTCCAGGGAGGAGCCTTGGAAGGGAGCCCAGCCGAGGGGCCCGAAGGCCGTGTCGGGAAAAGCAGCAGGCGGCCGGGCCCCCCAGGCACGGGGGCGCTCCGCGCAGGGCGGGCCGGTGCAGGGGTCCCGGTCCGCCCGGCCCTCGGGCGCCCCACCGCCGGCTCGTCCCGCCAGCCCCTGCCTGCCCCTGCGGTTTTGTCTTTCAGGGCCTGGACGTGACCAGTCACGCGGGCACGTGGCTGCGTCGCGACGGACTTGGGTCTGGGGGTGTGAGCGCGACGGCGGGGCGTGGGGGGCGCGGCAGGCAGGGGCTGGGGCACCGCTGCGGACCGCGAAGACGCCCGGGGGCTTCAGCGCCAGCCGCCCGGGCTGCCGTGGCACAGGGAGCACTGGGCGCCCGCGCCTCTTCGTCCCGCGCTCCGGGTGGGTGTCAGGACGCCCCTCCGTCTCCCTCGCCCCCAGCCGCCCCCCTCCCCCGGGGGCCACGCGCTGGTCCCCACCTGTCACTCACCTGTCAACCTTTCCCTTCGCTCCCGCCCCGCCTCGCCCGAGCAGCGGGTGGGGTGCGCGGGAGCCGGGTGCCCGGGAGCGCACCGCCGCCCAGCCCAGGTGGCCCGCGTGCCCGCGTGCCCCTCGGGCGTCCAGGGTTAAAACCTTCGCTTCTGCGGAACTTGGGGGCGGGCGGGAACGGCGGGCACAGGAGCGGCCCCCGCCCTGTCGCTGGGCGCAGCCGCAGAATTCCAGCTGCTTGGTCTTCCTCCGCCACCAGCGCTTGGGGCCCAGGCGGGGTGGGGAACAGCGGGGGACCGAGCCCGCTGGGGGCTGGAGGCGAGCAGGTGACCCGGCAGGGGGGGGCGCTCTCCTTAAAGGTCGCGAGGAGCAGCTCTGGCGACCTCTGTGCCACCAGGAGCATTAACTAATTACCAGACCGGGGAAATGAAAAAGCAAATATTCCTTAAAACGAGAGAAGGTGATTATGACCCTGCTGTTGAAACCAGCGATTAATAATTGATCGGGAGTTACACGCAATAAATCGACAATTTATCTGCCCACAAACACGCCCGCGCGCGTGGCGCCCGCGTTCCGCTTCTCCCCGTGGGCGTCTCGGCTGAAGATCTCTCGCCGCCAGTTCGTGCAGAATTTGATTTAATTTGTTTTCAGCTCCACACAGAACAAGACAACATTGAGACACCTTAGGAAAAAAAAAAAAGAAAGAAAGAAAGACTGTGCCTTATTATCTGGGGGCCAAACGGCACCGTCGTCCTCTCTCCCACCTGGGCTTGCAAGAGAACAGACGCCCCCGATTTCAGAACGCAGCCCATTTTGATTTATTCGTGTTGCGTGGCCAGCACAGGGCTCCTAAGCAACATCTTCTTAGAAAGGGGGGACGCGGCGCCCCGGGCCAGCAGCCGGAGCCGGAGGGGCGCCGCCCCCTCCCAGGTGAGGCGGGGAGCGCGCACAGGTGTGGGCGCCCGGCCCGCCGGCTGGGGTCCCCCTGCTTTCACTTTCGCGCGCCCACGCGAGGGCCAGGGAGAACGCTCGATCCGGAAGCCACTTGGAGCCTCTGGAAAATCGCACTGTTGTCGAGAACTCCGCGCACTAAGCCTTCCGTACTGGTGGCGATGTGCCCCTTGGGGGACAGCCGAGGGCCAGGCGGGGACGCCGGCCGTGGGAACCCGCGCCGCCCGTGCGCGCGCCACGGACCCCGAGGGCCAAGCCCACCCTTTGGGTTACTGCGTTGCAAAAATAACTAGAAAGTTATTTTTAGGAAAGAAATTCGAAAACAAGTAACGGACTGATCCGCCCATGTGTTTAGCTGGTCAGCGACACGCGCGTTCTCCGGGCCTCTCCGCGCCCAGCGGCTGAGGACGTGGCGGTCACGGGGACCCCTCCCCAGGTGGGGGGCGTCCTGGGCAAGCCGAGCCGCGGCAGCGCCAAGAGCCCGGCCGCTCCCCGCGCGTTCACTCCGTGCGGGAAAGACCTGCGCGGGGGTGGCACGGCTGCCCGGGCCTTCCCGGCTCAGAGTCTGCGGAAGTCGGGGAAACGCCCGGGGACGCCGCCGGCCAAGCTCCGGGCTCCCGGGCGCGGCGCCCCAGCCTCCAGGCCGCCCCGCAGCTGCTCGCTCCGCCGCCCGGGCCTCCCGCCTCACGCCCGACCGACCGCGGGACGCGGAGTGCCGGGCAGCCCTGCACAAAGAATAACTCCCTTATTGGGAACAAATGTTGACATTTGACGCGCGCGGGGCAAGCGCCCCCCCCCCCCCGCCCCCAGGGCCCACCTGGGACGGGAGCGCGAATTCCGATACAGCAGCTTCCGCGGGGCCGAGGGCCCAGGGGCTGGGCGCGCACCCGGCGCCACGTCAGTGCCTCGCAGCGCCTGGAGATGGCAGCTGTCCCGGGAGACCCCAGCGAATGCGGGCCTCCTGGTCAACACGTGCATCCTTTCTCTCTAACAAGTGGGTTTTGGTGAGCTCCTGTGAAATCCAGATATAAAACCCAGACGCCTTAAGCGTGGTCCCTTCCCCTGGTTAGTTTTCGCTCTTTCTCTCTGGCTCTGTCTCTCTCTGGCTCGCGCGCGCGCTCGCACACACACACACACACACACTTTAAATCGACCCCCGCAAACACCTGCAGGTTTTCTGTCCTTATGTATTTTGAAATCAAGTCCTGCAGAAAGCAGTTCGGGTCAGCTGACAGGGTGGGTAAGTTATGGAAATCTCTGATGATGTGTTGTGTGTAGCAACATCAAAGAGGCTTCTTGTGCCTTGCTAATCTCCGGAGCAGCTCCGGGTTGTCGCCGGTGGAGAGGCCCCCATCATCCCGGAGCATGGCGGGGGAGAGGGGCAGGCACCTCGTGGCCAGCCAAGCGGTCTTCCTGCGGCGGAGCCCTGGCTTCCGGGTCCCAGAAGGCACACAGATCCATTTTCCTCGGGGTGTCTGTGGGAAGGTCTTCTTCCGGGTCTCCTTGGTTTGCCGCGGCGAACGTCTTTGGGTGCTCAAGGTCACCTCTCACACACAGAGACTGCTGCTCTGTGAGGCTGGAGGTGTGCACAGTGTTCGTCCACACCCTAGACCCTCACCTTGAAGGCACAAGGTTCCTCAGGCATTGTCTGTATGTATTCTTGATGGCTTTGTGTCTAAAACCAAAACAGGCACACAGTTAGCACTCAGGATCGCTTCCGGATCCCCTGTGCTCCCAGGCACACCGCCCCTGCCCCTGCCACGGAGTGGGTCTTCCCTTGGGAGAGGCCGTCCCTCTCCCACCAGCTCCCTCCCAAACATCCCCGCCTCCATCGGGAGGGGGGACACACAGCCCCTGGGCCCCCGAGGAAACCGCAGGAAACCGAAAGCAGCCGCTCCCCCCACCAGCAGGGCTGTGTGTCCAGTTGTCTCCTGGCTGTGCCTCAAGTATCGCGATTACTTCCAAATACCCTTTTATAACAAGACCCCAGCAAGAGGCCACTCTTTTCCAAGGCACAGAAAGCCACTGGAGAGAGATCCGTTTGTCAATATCAACTGCTCTAGCAATTTCCCAGCCTCAGACACGTCGGCCTATTGGAGCTGGCAGATGCTTAGACAAGATTTTATAAATTGTTCAATATCAGCCCATAATGAACCCCAACTGACCACTCCCAAGCAGCTAAAAGCACCCGCGACCTCCCCCGCTGGTATCCAATAATGCTCTCACGCGGCACCGTTATTAATCATGGAATAAAATAGATGAACCTCTTGAAAAATAAGTGTATGATTGATTAAAAGGCAATCTACGGAGCCATTATTCTTGTTTTATAACCGTCACTTATATTCACTCAATTTATCTTTGGAGAGGAAATAAATGATTGTTCATTTCTTTTCTGAAATTATATTATGTGGATATCCATATAATTTTGTTGAAAATTAAAGTGACAGGTTTGTTGCTTTTATGATCCTAATCAAAGAAGATATGTTACTTGTCTACAAACCTCAGACTTGTCCTGTAATTAGAAAGTGAGTGAGGTAATAAAGCAGCCGGGTCCAGGACTGTTCAAACTTCTCTCCCCCGGCCCCCGGGGTACGCGAGAGAGCGGACACACCACTCCCTGCTGCCCAAGGATCGTCCCCGGCGTTCACCGCAGCTGTTGGATAGGGCAGCCCAGAATCCTTCCAAGATTCCGAATTCCCCGCGCCCAGCGGCGTGGGCACCGGGGCTCTGAAAGCCACGGTCAGGGCCATGGGGGGGGGGGTCCACCCTCACCACGCTCCAGCGTCCCAGTGTCGCTCACTGAAGAGGACCAGAGAGCAGCATCGGAAAGGAATGCAAAAGGCGCAGGCAGGGCAGAGCGTTTTATTTTTGCCAAGTTCTAGGATTTTACACAGCAGACATGTTGCATATTCAGAGCACAGAGACCTTAATTTTCTTGCCATACATTCTACAGGGATCAGCGAGGGCAGACGTCTGTCCGTGGCTCTCCTGCCAGCTGCACTTCCTGCTTTTCGGAGCGTGAGAAAGGAGAGTTTATTTCACACAGCTTCTGACTCACGGGGGAAGGCGGTGGGGTGGGGGGAAGGCAGTGGGGTGGGGGAGAAGGCAGTCGCCAGGGGGCTGACAGACAGCACTGGGCTCTGTACCCAAGGCTCACTCCCCGGGAAAAATGAGCCCCAAACACCGCGTTCATTGTAGACTAGGCTGCTTTTATTTACAATTTGAGATATAAATTAGTAAAGAATCAGTGTTAAACAACCAACAAAGATTGTATAACCAGCAATGTCCAAATAAAAACCAGGCAGAATTTATTTACAAAAAAAGTTTCGATTCCATTGCAATACAACTTGCATAAATTACTAGCTTTATATCATTATAAAAATAAATATCAAATTTGTTTCCACTTCTTGCAGTACGTAACGTCTCCAATCACGTGGTATTCCTACTGTGTACATCTTTTACAAAGAACTCTCCCAGTCCGTCCTAGCACACCTAGAGAATATAGACCGTGGCAATGAAGTGATGGATGCGAGGGATCCTGAGAAAAACAGATTGTTCCCGAAAATCGCACGTACATCTGGAAGCTACACTACGCCAACACGTTACGCACGTCCCACAACACAGCTCTGGCCGCACAGTCCCGGGGGCTCTGCTCGCTCACAGCGGCGAGAGATCGGTCCGACCCGAGAGATCTGGGCTTCGCAGCTGTGGCTTTAGGAGCTCGGCAAGAGAAAACGGGCTGCTGACTTTATTATTTTTTGTTTCCAAAGCAATTGTGACACCTACCTGTGGACCAAGGAAAAAACCAAATCATCCCAAATCCTTCTGCGGCGCACCAACACCATCGCACTACAAGAACGAGTGAGTCACTTGAAAGGCTCGCACCGCGTCCCCGTCTGCTGGCTCTGTGACCGGTGACTGTGCCTAGTGGTAGAGAACCGTGGCCTCTGACGCCCGCAGGCCCGGCCGCTGCGGCTCTAGCCGGCTCCGGGTCGCGCCGGCAGCCCCCTCTGCAACACCGCCGCGTGGAAGCAGGTGTCCGCGGTGACAGCGGCTCCACACCGCGCGCACGCGCCCAGACTGAGCGTCTAGGACCTTGTCTCAAGCAGAGAACCACGGCGGTGCGCAATCGCGACACAGGGACAGTGCAGCTCTGAGTGCTTCTTCAAAGAGCAGCTGGCGAGAAGGAAAACGGGGATCCAGAGCAGAGGGCCCCCCCTTTGCCGGGAACGAAGACCCGAGCGGGCCGCTCTACCCTCAACCCCGGGACAGGACGAGCGAGTCACGCACGGAGCCGGCGTGCGGGCGCGCGGGCGTCCACTTACGTGCGTCGCCGTGCGGCGTTCTATAGGTAGGGCTGGACGCCGCCTCCAGCCACGGTGCAGCCCTCGCTGGCATCTGTCGGGGGAGGGGCAGTGAGTGAGACCCCAGCCCTGCCAAAAGACGCCCTGGGCCCAGGTCCCCGGCGCCGCCTCCGAGGCTTGGCCTGCCCGGCAGCTTCTCACGTCCTCTCTATATGTTTAGTTCTCGGGTAGCCCGAGTTACGAGGCGCCGAGGCCGCGCACCGCAGGGCGGAGACGGGGACAAAGCCCTGGTTTTCTGCTTACAGGCAGGAGCCTGCGAGAGGCGCGCGCAGCTGCCCTCTTCGGAGACCCCGCTCGGGCGGCGCAGCGAGGAGCTCAGCCCGGCCGTCGACATGCGTTCGGAGGCCGTTTGCCTTGGCCAAAGCCAGTCTGGCGCCTAATACCAGCAGCCACAATAACGGTGAACTGGGGCAGCAGCAAGCGACGGCCACACCTCCGCTCCCTCTCGCCCCCGCTGCATGCAGGGCCCGCACTCCCAGCCTCCTTCCCCAGTCCCCTGCGCCAAATCCCTGGGCGTCCCTTGCCCCCACCCAGACTTTCCCGGGACGTGCCGCCGACCCTCCCTCCCCACAGCCCCCGCAGCCTACCTTTCTTGGGCTCATAGCCGCCGCCCGGGGGCCGGTAGTGGGGCTCCAGCGGGTGTGCGCCCGCCTTTCCCGCGTCGCTGGCCGCCTTGGGCGCGGCGTGCAGCGCCTCGCTGGGGGCGGCGGCCGCCGAGTTGTAGCGCAGCAGCCCCTGGCCCTGCAGCGCGGCGTTCAAGTTCCCGTAGTTTGTGTAGCTGCTGTAGAAGGGCGCCGTGTAGTACAGGTGGCGGCCGAGCAGCGGCGAGGCGGGGTAGGGCGAGCCGCTCGGCGGCGCCCCGGACGGAGCGGGCGCAGCGGCCGCGGGCATCCCCGGCGGCCCGCAGCCCGGGCCCAGGCTCGGCTGCTTGAGGTCCGACGTGGCGATCTCGGCCAGCGACCACAGCTTGGGCTTGCTGGCCTGCGGCTGCGCGCCAGGCGACGTCCGGCTGCCCAGGGGCGGCTTGCCTCCACCGCCTCCGCCGCCGCGGGGTGCGGCCTCGGGCGGGGGGCTCAGCAGCGGCGCCTCCACGCCGGTGAGCGGCGACGAAGTCACGGGCTTGGGCGGCGCCAGGTCCTGCACGCCCTCCTCCTCGTCGTCCTCCTCATCCTCCAGGTCGTCGTACTTGTCCTTGCACTCCGAGCCCGATTCGCACAGGGGGTCCCCGGCGCGGCACGGCAGCTTCTCCCCGTCCGACTCGGCCGAGCAGGAGTGATCCGTGAGCGAATCCACGTGCAGGCTGATCCCTGCGGGGGCGCGGGCACGGTCGGTGGGCTGCCGGGGATGGCCGCCCCCGGGGCCCTCCCCTCGGCCCAAGCCCGGCCCCGCCTCCGCGACCCTGGCCTCCCCGCCGAGTGCCCTGGAGGGCAGCGCGCGCCCCGCCTGGGAAGAAAGCGTTGCGGCTCACCTTCGTCCTCCGCCGAGGTCTCCGCGCCCTCCTGCGCCTTGTCGGGACTCCCCTCCTTGGCCCTCGCCGCGTCGCCCTCGTCTTCGTCCTCGTCCTCGCTTTTGTTCCGCGGCGCCCACGTCATCTTGTTCTCCTTCTTGAGGCGCCGGCGCGCGTTGGCGAACCAGGTGGAGACCTGCGTGAGGGTCATCTTGGTGATGATGGCCAGCATGATCTTCTCGCCCTTGGTGGGGTAGGGGTTCTTGCGGTGCTCGTTGAGCCAGGCCTTGAGCGTGGCCGTGGCGTCCCGCGTGGCGTTCTTGCGGTACGCGGGGTCGTTGAGCTGGTATGGGTAGGCCGCGCTGCCATACGGGTGGTAGCTAATGGCGCCGGTCATCCCGGTCGTGTGTGCGTCGTAGGGCGCGCCCTGGAACCGACAAGAGCCATGAGTGGAGGCGCTGGCGGGCCAGCGTGGGGGCCGCCCATGCGGCCGAGGGGCCGCGCCTCTCCCGGCCAGCGAGCAGGAAGGGCAGCGGGGCCTAGGGGCCAGCTGTGGATCACAGAAAGTACTGCGGCTTCATTCTGGAATTTCTGAACTATTTCACTTTCCTAAGAGGATAGGTCTCCCCCTGGACGCCCCCGAGCCGCGCGCGCGCATGCACAGGCCCACAGGTAGTGTTGCAGCGTCTTCATTTCTGCGGGCGCTCCGAGTGCCGCTGCCTCGCTGCCTCCCCCCGCCCGCCCTCATTTGGTTAAAGAAACAGCCGAGCCCCCACCGCCATTCACACTCCAAAGCTGGGCAAATCCAATTTGCGACTCAGAAGCCAGTCACCGTTTCCAATTCTTCAAATACGCGGTAATTAGCATTTTAATTCATCCTTTAACGTTTAAATTCGAGACCTTAGCAGCCTTCTCCCAGGCCGCGCCTACTCCTCCCGTGCCTGGGATCCCACCGAGGGCCGGCGGCGGCGGCCACCAGCCCCGGACTGGCCTCAGTCGCCCGAAACGCGCTCGGCCACGGCCCGGGCCAGCCCAGCTGCCGGCCGCGGGTCGCGGGAGCGGGAGCTGCTCCGGCGAGCCGGGGCTTCGGGCGGCGCTCGGCGGGCCACACGCGCACCGACTGCTGTCCAGACTGGTCCGCGCGGCGGAGCCAGGCCGAACCGGGAGCCGCAGCCGGAGGCTCCCCGGGGAGGACCCGCCGAGCCCCAGCCCCGCAAGTAGGGGCGAACGGCCCGAGAGCCGCCCCGGAGGCCCAGCGGCGTCGGCCCTCGCCCCACGCCAACGCGATCGAGGCTGCGGGGGTGAGCCAGGGAGCACCCACCGCAGACCCCGGGCCCCGGGGGAGCCGGGTTTCCCGGGCTCTCCAAGAAGAAGACCCCGGGAGCCGAAGGGGAAGCGGCGCGGGTCCCGGCGCCAGCTCAGAGCCGCTCCTCGCTGGCCGCACTGCCCCTGCCCCCTCGTTCCGCATGCGGCGACTCCGCAGCCGCCCCCCGCGCTCCGTCCCCGGCGAGCCCCGAGCCTCGGCGCCCCGCGTCCCCACCCTGAGCGGTTACCATGTAGGACGGGAAGCCGGCGGCGGCCGCCGCGTCCGCCGAGTACTGCAGCGGGCTGCCGAAGCCGGTGGCCGCCTGCGCCGTGAAGGCCGCCGAGCCCGGGTACGGGCTGAAAGCCGAGCCGGACGCCGAGCGCGCCAGCTCCTCGCTGCGCGGCGCGGCCAGCGCGGACGCGCCGTACGCCGGGCACGAGTAGAGCGCCAGCGAGCCGGGCGCTTGGTACAGGTAGCCCTGCGGATAGGACATGGTGGGCGCGGGGCGCGGGGCCCGCGTCACGCCGAGCAGCGGGCAGGGCGCGCGGCGCCCTCCATCCACGCCCGGCCGGGGCGCGGCGGCGCGGCGGCGGGCACCCGGGCCGCGGGCGGAGGCTGGCCCGCCCGGGCACTAGCCTGGGCGTCCCGCGAGCCGGGGGGACCGCGAGGCGGTGGCGGCGGCGGCGGCGGCGGCGGCGCGGAGCCGGTGGGCGCAGCCGCGCGCCAGGCCGGCGGTCGGGGTTTGGGGGAGTCTCGAGCCGGGAGTGAGGAGTTGAGGAAGGAGCGCTCGAGTTTCCGAGGGACATTGGAACGCGGAGCTGTCCGTCACGCGCTCATCTGCATATTCGGGCGCCCGCCCCTCCCCTGCTCCGCCCGCCGGCCCGGGCCGGGGGCGGGGCGGGGCGCCGCGCGGGGCGGGGCGCGGCGCGGGGGCGGCGGGCGCGCGGGCGGGGCGCGCCGGCTTTTGTGGCGCAGCCGCCGTTCTCTGCGCTCCGGCCCCGGCCCGCCGAGCGGCGCCCCGCGCCCCGGCCTGCGGGGCTGCCGGATCGGCGCGCGCCCCCGCCCGCTCGCACAGGCTCCCGGCCACCGCCCCCCCCACCCCCCATCCGGCCGGCCCCCCGACCTCGCCCGGGCCGCCCCCCGCCCGCCCCAGGCGGCCGCTGCCCCGCCCCCAGCTCGGCCCTCGCGGACTCGGCAGAGGCCGCCCGCAGTCGGGCCGGGCCGGGTCCACTCGGGGCACGCGCGACCCGTGTCCGCCTCTCCTCCCCGAGGAGGCCGGCCCGGGTCCGAGACCGGAGCCCGGGAGGATGGGGGCGCCTCTCGCCCGCACCCTCCCCGGGCATCGCGGCCTCGAGGGCCCAGGCTCCCCGCGCGGCCTCGCTGCCGGCCGTGGAGCGCGGACCTGAAGTCCGGGCGCCCGGGGTGTCGACTGCCCGGGGGCCCTGAGTGAGCCTGGGCGGGGGCTCCGCGCCGACGAACGCCGCCCCAAAGCAGGTTTGTTTTGTTTTGTTTTGATCAGTTGATGCCTCTTCGGATTGAGTTCAGGAAACGCGGGAAAGAGTGGACGCGGACGAGCCGCCTAGAGCACGGAGGGCGCCCCGGAGAGGGACGCGGAGGCAGCCGGCACCGCAGGTACCTCGGCCGGCGCCCGCACAGCCCCGCGTACCCACGCCACGCGGCTTCCTCCCTGCCCCACCATAGCTCCCGGAGGAGGGCATCTGTGGACCGGGCCTCAGGGTCGCCGGTGGGGGGCGCTCGGGGGGTTGTTAGGGGTTCAGGGGTGTGCCGGTCCGGGTGCCGGAGCGCACCCAACAGGTGCCCGCTGGGCGTGCGCGGTGATGGGGTGGGGCGCGGGGGCTGGGGCGGCCGGGGCGCAGGCCTGCAGCTGGCGGCACGCGGGGCTCCAGGGGCTCCAGCCAGGCCACGCGCGCACCAGGGCCGCTCCGAGCAGCCGGGCTGTCTGTGTCTCTCTCCCCAGGTCCAAGGGACTGGCGAACTGCGGCATTGGGAAGACATGGACGCCGCCTCCTCGGCCAGCGGGCGCGTGGCCCGGCAGGTGCGGTCCCGGCAGGCTACCCCTCTCCCTGTCCTGTCCCCCCCCCCCGCCCCTTCCCCTACACGCCCCTGAACCCCAGGCCTCCAACATCCGGATGCACGCACCCTGCGTCCCGAACTCCGGGCTCCTCGTGCGCCTGGCAGGGGAACCCCACCTGGGGCATCCCAATTCAGCTCCGGCTGGTGTTTTTATTTTGGGGGGTAGAGTGGGGGGGGGGGGAGGGAAAGGGGGAGAGAGAGACCGCCGCGCACACAGTCCGTGACAAGTTTGGGCTTCTTGGGAGCGAATTCCTCCCGGAGGCCGCGTTGCGTGAGATGCCCGCACGCTGGGACCCGCACAGGTCAGGCTGCAGCCTTTCAGGTTCGCTTCCAATCAGATTAAGTGGGGGGAAAAAACCGGGTGTAATTTTTGTCGCTGGGGAGCGCGGGCCTGGAGCCCTGCCGAAGCCCGGCTCCTGCTGCGCCTTCGTGAGCTTGGGGTGCGGCCCCTCCTTGGGCCTGACCTCCGCCAGTGGCCGAAGGGAGAGCAGCGGCTCCAGATACAGTCGGTTTTGACATCAATTAAATACACAAGCAGACGCGCGCACGTGACCGCCGGCCCCGCGGCCGCGCGCACCCTCCCCTCGCCCGCAGCTCTTGGAGACGGCCTCCTCCTCCGCGGTGCGTGTTTTCCGCAGCAATTATTCCCCTGCATCGAAATCTGGGTTTTCCATACTGCTGCCTGTGCCTAATAAAACCCGTCTACCGCGCACCGTCGCACAGCCGCGTCGCGCTGCGTGCGGTTTTTATTGGTAGTGACTGTGGCAAATTAAAACGCTTACGCGGGAACATCAGGACCCGTGCCGCTGGAATAGGTAAACTCCGCTTCGCTTTAAAAACAATTTTATTAAATCACTTTTTATTGGGTTGAAGTTGGCCTCATCCTCTTCAAAACAATCCAGGAGCCAAAAGGCAGGCTCCGAGGGTGGAGGCCCCGCGCGGTGTCACCGGCCCGACTGCCCGCCTGCGAGCGTGGCCCGGGCTGGCCGGGACTCCAGCTCGGGTCCCCGCGGGGAGCCACGGGGCCCTGGGCGTTTCGCTCCAGGGCGAGGCGGCGTTCGGGCATGCAGGGTCGAGGGGGCGGCTGGGCGCTCGGCTCCCGCGGCTACCAGTCGCCATCCCGCCTACCGGGAGCAGAGGGAGACAGAGGATGGGCGAGCACGCAGGGAAGGGCAGCCGCTGGCCGCTGTCCCGACCCTTCCCGCAGCGGCCCCCCTCCCCCGCGTGTGCACAGCAGAAAGGAAGCCCGCGCTATTGCTATCCTGCTCCTTGTCCCCGCAACCAAGAACAAGCGGCCAGTATGCGGGCCCCAGGGTCTGGTGGGGGCGCGATCCGAGCCGTGGCCGCCACAGCGGGGTCCCGGGGCTCTCCGGGGCGCGGGCAGGCGAAAGAAGCGACGAGGCCAGGAGTCGTGCGCGCGGGCGGCGAGGGGGCGCTGTGGCCCGCGCCTGCCGGCCTAGGCCCGGCCACCGACGGGCGGAGACGCCCCTGCGCCTGGCGCGACCCGCCTCCTCCCGCATTGGCTCACGGCTGGGAAGAGGCATCGCGACCCGGGCGTTTCAATAAAAGTGCAGCCGCGCCGGCCGTCTCTGCCGCTGTCCTAACCGCTCCGGCCCCCGGTGGAGTTCCGTGGGAACGCAGCGACTGTCCGGGGCGTAACTGGGCCGCCGAGATGAACGCGCGCCATCTCCCGGGTCCCGCCCTGCGCGAGATGCACGCGTTTCCAGCGCACCCGGCCACGCGGCTGCTGTGTTCGCCGTGCCCGACGCCCCCGGCCGCGGACACCCCGGCGCGCCCGCCCTTCCGCGACCACCGGAACGCGTCCTTACGAACTGTGCCCAAGTTTCCTAAAGTGAAACGCAGACCGCTCGCACTCCGGACGCGCGCGAGTGCTTCTAGACTCCCGGCCGGCTGCAGGAGCCACAAAGTCTCCCTGAAAACCACGCGCGGCGGAGACCCCGCAGGGTCCCGCTCGAGGCTTCCGGGGGGCCTGGGCGACCCCCGGGCAGGGCAGGAGGGCGGCACCAGGGGCCTAAGGTTCCCCCGGGCAGGGCAGGAGGGCGGCACCGGGGACCTGGCGTCCAGGGCCCACGCGCGCGTTCTCTTGGGCACCACGTCCTCCTGGGCGGCTCTTCCCCGACCGCTCGCGCCTCCCGGCTTCCTTTGGGGGCAGCGGAATTCCCCGTTGTCCCGCGGATGCCCCGCCTCCGACGTGCTTCCCGAAGTTTCTCAGGGCGCGGGGCCGGGAAAGCCCCATTTGCCGGTGGCTCCGCGGCCCGCAGACCCCGGCCTCCCGCTGCGCTCGCGCGAACCCCAACCCTTGCTCCCCGCCGCCCCCGACCCCGTCCCGGACCCCGGATCCCGGATCCCGGCTGCGGTTCCCTCCCGCCGCGCTGGGCCGTCGCCGGCCGGGGCGCCTGGCGGGGAACGCGGCGCGGAGACGGACCCAGGCCGTACGGGATCGCAGTGAGAGGACGCCCGCGGCGGGAGCGGCTGCCCGTGGAAACCCACGCGCGTGGCCCGCCCTTCGGCTCACCGGGGCGCGCGCGAAGACCGAGGCTCCGTACGGCCCGGAGAGGCCGCGGCTCGCGGCGGTGGCGTGGCGTTCCAGCTTCGCTTTTCAGCGCGTCCGGGCGAAGAGGCGGCCGGGAGAGGTGCGCCCCGACCCCCGCACCTCCAGGCCGCTGCGCGTCCTCCTTGGGAGCGGCGCAGCGCAGGCCGCCGCCCCGGCAGGTAGGACCCCTAGCTCTCAAGCCGGTGGGCGGCGGCGAAGGGAGTCTGCCACGAGGCCTGGGCTCCTGGGGGGCCGCGGTTGGTACCCGTTGCCAGCTCCCAGTTGGGTAGTGTACCGGGCGGCACGTGGGCGCCCCTGCGCGCACCGCGCACCTCGCCGCTGCCCCGCACACCTGCGATGCCAGAGGCAGGGCCGGAAGCGCAGAGGCCAAGCAGGTAAAGGTGACCGCATTCCCAGCCGGCCATCAGCGGGGGATTCAGGCTGGGCTGACAGGGTGCAGCCGGCCGGGCGCGGCGGGGGGCGAAGGCAGGGCGTGAGCCCAGCGAGCGGGCGCAGCAGGGCCGCGGGGGCGGCAGGCAGGGGGCCCGGGATGGGTGCTGTGTCACACTCTCTGGGCGACACCAGCCGCGAGTTCTCAGGTGTGGGGCCAGGCGGTCCCAGACAAGAGGATGCCCAAGTCGGTCTGGGAGGCGAAAGGCCACGTTTAGCCCTGTTTGCGGGCCTGAGCCTAGGTCTCTTCCAGGCCCAGGGAAGCTTCAGGGTCTGCGGTGCCGGGGATGCGAGGTGAGGCCTTAGCTCCAGCAGCAGTGTTTCATTTGTGGAAAGCTTGTCTGCAATAACGTTCTAGAATGTCAGCCTCTCAGCTCGGAATGGCGTGGACGTGGGATCGCATGGCTCCACACGTCCATGTTCTGAGATACGTTGATGGTTCTGGAAACGAAAATGAAAAATAAGTCCTAGCTCGTAAGAGAAGCCACATCGCCCGCAGTCTTCCAGGCCACTCTGGGAAAACGCTCCACTCCCAAGGCCCCACGGTCTTCCACGTTTTCTGTCCTCTTTTTCCTCCGCCCACACTTGGATGAAGCAGAAGTTGGCTTGGACTTGCAGCGTAGCCTTTGCTACTTGGGTCTGTGTCTTTGTGCCATTCTCCCAGGCGTGGCAGAGAGAGGCAGGCTTGGTGCTCCCTCAGCCCCTGGGCCTCCCAGGAGGTGCAGCCAGGGGCTCCCGGGGGTGCAGGGCCGAGCCGGACACAGCCAGGTGCCTGCACCCCTGGGGGAGGCTTGGGCTGGGACAGTGCCCGTGGCTCTGTGGCTGCTCTACACCACAGTGAGTGTATTTTAGAAAATTCAAGTAAAGATTGGAGAACCGGCCCAGGGAGCCAGAGGCAAGGGGAAGGAGCCTGGGAAAGCACAGGATGCAGCCAGCAAAGGCGGGAAGGAGAGTGTCCTGCCAGGCAGAGGGGGACAGGAAGGGCCTCCTCCCTCTGCTCAGCTGGGCTGCAGTGCCCAGCAGGCCTTTGCACACTTCCTCTCACGCCCAGCCCCGAAGCTCCTCTGGAAGCAAGCCCCTCTGCCTTTCTGGGCACTGCAGCCCCGCGAGACCTGGAGCCTCGCTAACTCCAGTGTGCTTCCAGCCCTGGCTCAGAGGGAGAGGCCGGCAGGGCTGCTCGGTGATGCCGCGGTCTCCATGTTCTCTTTTCCTCACCTGCTCCGAAGCGGGCAGGGAGGAGGGTGCCAGGCCTGGGCCGGTGCAGTCCCAGAGGCCTCCCTGGGCTCACTGGCCCCTCTGAGCTGCTACAGCGTGCAGCTCAGTGCTGGGGACACTGGCCAGGCGCCGGCAGCCTGCAGCCGGACTCGCTCCCATGTGGGGCCTCCACAGGCTTCCTCCTGTAGGTCACAGCATCCCGGAGCCTGGGGGTGGCGGCCTCCACCACCCCTCACTGCCTACCTGGGCGTGGCGCCCTCTGCCCACCCTCACTGCCTACCTGTGGGTGCCAGACGAACACTGATTCCCTGAATGTATGCGTGAACAGTGACTCTGTGGCTCATCCACCTGTCCTAAGAGGCACAGCAGGGAGACCCATGGGGACACTGGCCTGCGTAGCCACTCCCGCTGCTCCCCACACCTGATGGTGGTAGATGCCCTAGTCCAAGCCGACCACGGCACCCCTGGCAGCCCCCACTCCCGAGTGTAAAGCAAGGTCCATTTCGGATGCTGACAGTTAAGGCTCACTGGATACGGACATTTTAACAAAACGTCATTTAAAAAAATCCCTAGTGATTGTCATCCCCAAACCATGTATTCCATTTCCTACACAGTAACCTACACAGTTCCCAGGACCCGGGGGTGCTCGGTGGCGTTCACTGAGCAAATGAATGTGTCTATGTTGATATTTGGGGAAAAGGAAACTTTAATCAAAGCTGACTGGCCTTTCATGGTATTTTCGGTGAGAAGTTCAGAGTGGGGAAGAGTCATAGACACCATATTTAAAAAATAAGTTAGGTCCCAGCGATGTTTTTGTAGACATAGATAAGCTCATACCAAGATGTATATGAATGGGCAGAGGCCTTGGGAGAGCTAGGATAATTTGGAAAAAGAGTGAAGTGGTAGGAATCAGACTTCTCTGTTTCTAGAACTGAGAGAGAGAGGTGCTGGTGGAGGCGCAGACGCACAGACCGGGGCGGGGTGGGGCACCGGAAGTGGAGGCCACAGGTGTGTGTTCCGCACAAAGGCGCAGGAGCGAGCCGTGCAGGGGCGTCAGCCTTCAGCCGCTGGGCCTGGCACCGCTGGCCACTCCAACCTAAGTCTCACGCCTTGCCTAAAAATTAGCTGAAAGTGTGGGCCGCGACAAATGCAAAATTATAAAACTTAAAAACAAAATGGGAAGAGAGGCTGGTGTTGGGGGCTAAGCCACCGCCCGCCGTACCAGCATCCCGTGTCCAGGTGACAGTTCTACCCGGGCTGCTCCACTCCCCTCCAGCCCCCTGCTAATGGCCTGGGAAGGCAGCGGAGGACGGCCCGAGTGCTGGGGCCCCTGCGCCTGGGTAGGAGACCTGGGTGGAGCTCCTGGCTCCTGGCTTTGTCCTAGCTCAGCCCCAGCCATTATAGCCATTTGGGGAGTGAGCCAGCAGATAGAAGATCTCTCTCTCTCTCTCTCTTTCTGTATGTGAGTCTTTCAAGTAAATAAATCTTTAAAAAAATTGGAGAAGTTCTTTGGGACCTGAGGCTAGGTAGAGTTTTCCATCAGATACCAAAAACTCAATCAATAAAAGCAAGATTTTGCTTAACTGGATTTCATCCAAATTTAAAACCTTTGCTTGTGAAGGAGCTTGTTAAGGGAACCACATGTATCAGAGTGAAACAAAGAACTGTTGTCAGAATTTACAGGGTGAGGGGGAAGATGGCGATGTGGCATAGCGGGTGAAGCCACCACCTGCAGTGCCGGCATCCCATATGGGCACCGGTTCAAGTCCTGGCTGCTCCACTTCAGATCCAGCTCCCTGCAAATGGCCTGCACCCGTGTGGGAGACCTGGAGGAAGCCCCTGGCTCCTGGCTTTGGGCTGGCTGTTGCAGCTATTGGGGAGTGAACCAGCTGATGGAATCTGTCTCTCTCTCTCTCTCTCTCTGCCTCTCTCTTTCTCTCTCTCCCTCTCTCTCTATCTCTGCCTCTCTGTAACTCTGCCTTTCAAATACATATATAAATGTTTTTAAAAAAAGAATGTATAAGGGTTAGTCCAAAGTGAGCCATGCAACAAAACCAGAATTCAGCTGGAAAGTGGGGAGAAGATGCGAAAGGCCATGCATCGGTGAGACGACAGGTGGTTAAAAAGCGCGTCACACAGATGCTCACCGTCTGTAAACACCAGGATTCGGACCACAGTGGGTGATGCTCACCTGTCAGAGTGGAGAGACACGAGAGCCGTGATGGCACCCAGTGCTGCGGAGGGCGTGGTGTGGTCTGGGCTGGCAGAAGCCGCGTGGGGTCCACTCTGGAAGACAGCCAGGCCTGTTCCTCTGGGACTGAAGACGCGGCTGCCGCACAACCCAGCGCTCGTGTTCTTGGTGTTGGTTGTAGACACGCTGAAGTACATTCACAGGAAACCCTGGCCGCCAACAGCTGTGGCCACCTGATCCACGGTAGACAGGACTGCAGCAGCCGGGTGCCCAGGCTTGTTCCTTGTGAGCATTCGGAGAGTGGGCCAGCGGATGGGAGCGTGCTCTCTCTCTTTCTCTCTCCTCTCTCTCTCTCCCTCTCCTCTCTCTCTCTCTCTCTCTCTCTCTCTCTCTCTGTTTAATTAAGTAAATTTAAAAACAGTTAAACATCCCAATTTTTTTTGTAGAAACTATTAAGTGGACTCTAACGACGTGGAATTACAGAGGCCTGGAGTAGGCAGAGAGATTTGAGAGAGGAGCCTGTGGCTTGGTGTCAGGCCCTGGGTGCGGTTACGGTGACTAGGACAGTCGGCTGCTGGTGGCAGGTGAGCCGTGCAGACCGGGGCGGGGCTTGGACACCTGCGTCCCCCATCAGGCTGCCTGTGTTCAAGTCCTGGCCCCCTCCTGACCCAGCTTCCTGCTGGTGTGCATCGGCGCATGACGGCCCCGTGACTTGGTCCCTGCCACCCAGGGAGGGGCTCTGGCTTTGGGTTGAGTTCCTGGCTCCTGGCTTCAGCCTGGCCAAGCCCCTGCTATGTGGGCAGCTGGGGAGTGAACCAGTAGATGGGAGGTCTCTTGCCCAGTTGCTTAAAAGATACCTAACACCATCAGCCGCAAGGAATGAGATACTCCACGCGTTAGATGGCTCCTGGCAGCATCCAGGGCCATCCCTGGTGGCGGCGTGAAGAGACAGCAGTGTCTCAGAGCCTAAGGTTAAGCATCGCTCGTCGTTGTGTGAGTTCGATGTACAGATGTGGCAGGCATGGCTCCTGAAAAACTGAGGCCCCCCTCCCCCGGTGTCTGCCAACAGAGACGATGGGGTGGCCTGTGGTCCTCTCACACTATGGGGAGGGGAAGGCGGGGACGACATGGCACAGAGGGAGCTGAGAACCCAGAGACCTTGGTGAGCTGATGCTTGTGCCGTGCCTGGGCAGCAGGGATCCCTGGATCCACGGGGATGGAAGTGGCCAGGGACTGAGGCTGGGGCCTGCGCAGGGCCAGGAGGATTCCACGGGTGATGACATTGCGTCCTAGGCTGTCATGACGCAGAGACGCGAGTTTGAAAGCCGCCACGTTGTGCGCGAAACGTCCCGGTTAGTGAAACGCATGCGTCTTACGTTTCCACTGAAATGATAAGCGGAGATTTGAAAGACTCACTGAGATTTTGTTACGTCACAGTGCCGGTTGGCAGACTCCGTCTGGGAACTGGTACTGGCCCTCACTGCACCCTGCCCAGCCCAACAAGTGGTACGTAATGTTTGTTCCCAACTCTCCTTTGTTTTTCATTATATTTGAGGCTGGATAGCATTGCACATATTTATTTCTCAAATTACTTGTCTCTGTGAAATGCCCTCCGGTTCCTTAGCGTTGATTCTCTCTCCGGTATTAATAAGAGATTTTGTATTCCTTGATATTGAGTCTCGCATCCACATACATTGAGATTATTTTACTCATTTGAAAAAAAATTTATATGCGAGGCAGAGAAGAGAGAGAGCAGACAGAGCTCCTGTCCACTGGTTCTCTCCCCAGATGCCACAGGGCTGGGGCTGGGCCAAGGCTGAAGCCAGGAGCCAGGAATTCAGCCCCAGCCTCCCACATGGGCGGCAGGGACCCAGCTACATGCGTGGTCGTGTTGCCCCCCAGGGTCTGCTCCAACAGGAAGCTGGAGTCGGGAGCCAGGGGCTGAGGGGGCCCAGCCTCCGGTGGGGAGCGCAGCGTCCTAACCACGAGGCCAAGTGCTGCCACCCCTGCATTTTTGTCTCTCAAGTCAGCTTAAAACATCCTTGACTTTAAATAAATTCTGATTTTTTTTATCAAATTTTTAATTTTTTTTTATTTTTGACAGGCAGAGTGGACAGTGAGAGAGAGACAGAGAGAAAGGTCTTCCTTTTGCTGTTGGTTCACCCTCCAATGGCCTCCGCGATAGGCGCGCTGCGGCCGGCGCACCACGCTGATCCGATGGCAGGAGCCAGGTGCTTATCCTGGTCTCCCATGGGATGCAGAAATTCTGATTTTTTAAAAATATTTTATCTAATTGGAAATCAAAGTTACACAGAGAAAAGAGAGAGAGAGAGAGAGAGAGAGAGAGAGAGAGAGATCTTCCATCTGCTGGTTCACTCCCCAAATGGCTGCAACAGCCAGAGCTGAGCTGATCTGAAGCCAGGAGCCAGGAGCTTCCTCCCGGTCTCCCACGTGGGTGCAGGGGCCCAAGGACTTGGGCCATCTTCTACTGCTTTCTCAGGCCAAAGCAGTGAACTGGATCGGAAGTGGAGCAGCCGGGACTCAAACTGGCGGCCGTATGGGATGCCGGCACTGCAGATGGTGGCTTTACCTGCTATGCCACTGCACCAGCCCATAAATTCTGATTTCTAATGGGACAGTTTGTTAGTGTTCTATGACGTTTTGATTGACTAAAAACATTTTTTCTAAGAATATAGAATAAAAATATGTACTTTTTCTTATGTCTATGGGACTTTTACATTAACTTTTTTTATTCATTTGGAATTTATTTTTAATGGTGTGAGTTACATTTATTAACAAGATAGTGGGGCCAGTGCTGTGGCATAGCAGGTAGGGCTGCCACCTGCGGTGTGGGCATCCATATGGGCGCCGGTTGGAGACCCGGCTGCTCCACTTCGCTCCAGCTCTCTGCTTTGGCCTGGGAAAGCGGTAGAAGATGGCTCAAGTCCTTGGGCCCCTGCACCCAGTGGGAGACCAGGAGGAAGCTCCTGGCTCCTGGCTTCGGATCAGCACAGCTCCGGCTGTTGCGGCCATCCGGGGAGTGAACCAGTGGGTGGAAGACCTCTCTCTCTCTTTCCCTCTCTCCCTCCCTCTCTCTCTCCCTCTCCCTTTCCCCCTCCCTCTCTCTCTCTCTCTCCCTGCCTCTCCTCCTTTGTGTAACTCTGACTTTCAAATAATTAAATAAATCTTTTTTTAAAAAAAAAAAAAACAGGATAGCCAGTTTTGCCAGGCCTCTGAGTAGCTCACTTCCCCTGCTGATTGATTATTTGCAGTGAGCTCCCACCTGCTCATTCACGCTCCGATGACTGCGGCAGCCAGGGCTGGGCCCGGCCACAGCCAGGAGCCAGGGCTTCTGTCTCGGTCTCCCGGGCGGTGTCAGGGATGCAGCACTTGCCGTCTTCCACTGCCTTCCCAGTGCGTGGGCAGGAAGCAGAATTGAGAGCAGAGCAGCTGGGATTCCGGGGCAGGCCGGCAGGGGATGTGGCATCGCGACAGCAGTGTCCCTGCGGTGCCCAGCCCTGGCCCCCCCACTGCTGTTCCACTGCTAACTGCTTATCCCGGAGCTGGCGACAGTCCTGCCTGGCAAAGCTGCACGTGAAGCCGGAACACCTAGGCTGTTTGCATGTGTCATTCATATTATAATTTTTTACTATAACATTTCCCACCTCTGTTTATTTAGAAACATTTTGCCTCCTTTCTCTTTCACACTGTTAATATTTGGAATTCACATAGCTGATGTGGATAATGCTGAGTATATACTTTAACAAATTTAAAGCAACAGAAAAAATATATACAGGCAGAGTGGATAGTGAGAGAGAGAGAGAGAGACAGAGAGAAAGGTCTTCCTTTTTGCTGTTGGTTCACCCTCCAATGGCCGCCGCGGCTGGCGCATCGCGCTGATCCGAAGCCAGGAGCAAGGTGCTTCTCCTGGTCTCCCATGGGGTGCAGGGCCCAAGGACTTGGGCCATCCTCCACTGTGCTCCTGGGCCATAGCAGAGAGCTGGCCTGGAAGAGGGGCAACCGGGATAGAATCCGGCACCCCAACCAGGACTAGAACCTGGTGTGCTGGCGCCGCAAGGCGGAGGATTAGCCTGTTGAGCCACGGCGCCGGCCAAGCAACAGAAAATAAATGTGTGTGTATTACAAGTGTTTCAGGAAGTTGAGACAGTGATGAGATCTTCTGATTTACTTATTGTATGAATATATAAACACGTCTAAATATGGGCTATAGCTTAGTGTTCCCTTCACTGCACACATTCTGGTGTTTGTGTTGTTTCTGGCACAGTTGGGAGCGGACAGAAGCTCCGTACGTGTAGCTCTGTGTTCTGTTTAATTTCCTTGTTATGCCTTCTTTAATGTTATTTGTTCTTGTGGGAAACTTGTCTTCTCTCCTGCAGAATATTTTTTAGGGATTTGCCTAATGAAGTCTCATTGGTCTGATTGTCCGCCCTTTTCCCAGAAAGCTCATCTCTCGGGATGTGTGATCCGGATTGGTTGTGTTTTTCAGCCCTTGGAGAGGCTGCTGACTTCCTACTGTTCTCCACCCTCCGCTGTCATCCGGAGAGATCCGCCTTCGGCCCGGCTTTGCAGGAGTAGCGCGTCTTCTCTCCGGCTGCTCTCAGGGTCCTCGCTGGTGTTGTGTGTTCCAGCTCCCTGTCAGTGTGTCCAGAGAGAAATTTCTTTTCATTTTCCTGTTCTCGAATTCGTTAGCAGTCCTGGTTCTAGAAGTCGTATCTGTTTTCACTTAGGAATACATTGTAGCCATTGTCTTCTTAAAAGTTGCTGCCCCAGGCCAGCATTGTGGCTTAGCAGGTGCAGCAGCCGCCTGTGATGCCAGCATCCCATGTGGGTGCTGGTTCGAGTCCCGGCTGCTCCATTTCTGATCCAGCTGCCTGCTGTGGCCTGGGAAAGCAGTGGAAGGTAGTCCAAGTCTTTGGGCCCCTGTATCCACTTGGGAGACGCGGAAGATCCCGGCTCCTGGCTTCAGCTTGGCCCAGCCCTGGCTGTTGAGGCCATCTGGGCAGTGCATCAGTGGCTGGAGAATCTCTCTGTGTCTCCTCCTCTCTGTAACTCTGACTTTCAAATAAAGAAATAACTTTTTTAAAAAATGTTTCTCTGGATTATTTTGGAAGTTCAAGGAGATACATTTCGTAACTTTTTATTCTATCTTCCCGGCCTGCCCCCTGTCCTATTTTCTACCTCGTTCTCTGCTATGGTAGGGGTACTTTCTTTTGGATTTGTCTTCTACGTAATCTTTCCATCTATGTCATACATGAGGATATTTCACAATTACTGTGACAAGGCGAGTTTATTTATTATTGGCACGCGTGGGGCCAGGGAGTGGTGATGAGCTGGTCGTTCCAACACACTGTCCCCCACTCTGGCAAGACATCTCGCCGGCCGACGGAGACGCCGAGGCGCAGTCTTCAAGTTGGGTGAGCAGGCAGTGAGACTTCAGCTGGCTCCCTTGCGTTCCTGGAGCCCCTCGGGGGAAACCGAGGCTGCCGCGAGTGCTGCACTGGCGTGCGGCTGTACCGCAGCCACGCATGTGTGGCAACCTTGTGCAAAGAAGCTTCACGCATTGAGTTTCCGCTGAAGGATCGAGAGCTCTCCTGCCGACCTTGCCACACTACTCGCTGCATGACATGGTGTTGCACAGAACAGAATCGCAGAGCAGGAGTTCCAAATCTATTGCATACCAGGTACTCAGAAGCTCATGGAAAACGTGCATTATGGGAAAATAAAAACTGTCCTCAGATTTCAATTTTTCTGCATCCAAATAAATGTATCTTTAAATTTTGTTTCTCTGTGATTTTTTTTTCTGAAGTACTTGCCTGTGTATTTATTATTTGAAAGGCAGAGTTACAGAGAGGCAGAGGCAGAGAGAGAGAGAGAGAGAGAGAGAGGGAGAGAGAGGTCTTCCACCTGCTGGTTCACTTCCCAAGTGGCTGCAATGGCTGGAGCTGTGCCACTCTGAAGCCAGGAGCTTCTTCTGGGTCTCCCAAGTGGGTACAGGGACCCAAGGACTTGGGCCACCTTCTACTGCTTTCCCAGGCCATAGCCGAGAGCTGGATCAGAAGTGGAGTAGCAGGGGCTCGAACCAGCACACATATGGGATGCCAGCACCACAGCTGGCAGCTTTACCCGCTGTGCCACAGTGCCAGCCGCCTATGTGGCTTTTAGTCAAGTGTGGTGCCCGCACGGTTTCTGGTCTGTGTTTGTATCATGTGGTGTTGACGGTGGAGCACTGAGAGGGGTGGGTGTCCTGGTGGCCCGTCCTCTTACCTGCTGGGTTCCAGGCTTGTGTTCAGGCTGTGTGCACACCTGTGTGCAGGGCAGCCCGGGCCCAGGGAGCACAAGGCTCAGGTCCCTGGGTCAGGGCAGGTGTGGACAGGAGTCAGGGCAGGGGAGCGGTGTGTTACAGAAAGGCCAAGAGCAGAGGTCAGTGGTAGCCGGGCTGGCCCAAGGCCCCAAGAGGCATTCGGTGTTGAGAAGGCAAAACCTGGGGCAGCGGTGGCAGTGGTCTGCTGCTGGGGCGCAGCGAGGCCGACACGTGGAACCTGCTTTGTGTCGGCACCGAGTACATGAGCCCTGGCCTCCCGCTGTCTCAGAACCAAGGCTTGGTGTCTCGGGGAGCGAGCAGGTGCTCCAGGAGGCGGGGCCAGTGACCAGAGGGGGTTACTTGATCCGTGTCCTTGGGGGGAGGCCATGCCGTGAGGGAGCCTCCCAGAGACCCCGGGTGGGGGTGTCTGCCCAGGGAGTGTGGGCTTGGACCCGCAGCGTCCTAACCCATGGAGCTCATTTCCTGTGGCTCACGTGAAAATGGCCACAGAGCAGGGAGCTGGACACAGCAGGAAGGCTCTGCAGGCTGGGAGTCTGACTCAAGGTGTCCCCGGGGCTCTGCTGCCCTGGAGGCTCCGGGGAGACCGTCTGGCTTCTCCCAGCTTGTACTGGCCCCAGGTGTCCAGCCCACCACTGCCTCTGTGTCTGCCTCCCCTCGTCTGGAGAGCGTGCCTCCCATCAGACTGCCCGTCGCCCTAATCCCAGCCGCCAGGACCTCCTTCCATAGGAGCTGGACTCACAGGTTTCAGGTGAGAACATGCGGACGCTGGGAGGGATTCTGAATATGGGCAACCCCCAGGGGACAGCATCCATCCCTGCTCTCCGTGAGCCCCTCCGGGGGTAGGCAGAGGGCGGAGGGGCTGCACCCCAGGCAGGCAGACGCGGCTGGAATCCGAGAGGGGCCAAGGGGTTCACAGTGACGCTAGGGCAACGGACGCCAGCAGGGGAGCTGGGCAGGAGAGCAGGCACCGTGGGCGGGGCCCAGGGTGGGGGTGGAGCATCTGGGCAGGCTGTGGTCCTCTCGTCCTCACCTTTCCCCTGAGTGCTGGGATCCTGCCCTCCCACCCATGGCTTCCAGGGTGCTCTGCTGCCGCAGGGCGGCCCGGCCTCCAGCCCCTGCCCCGCCAGCCCCCAGGTGCCTCTCTCCACCTCCACCCAGTCCCTGGGCCTCAGGGCTGTGGGGCCCAGCCACAAGTGGGGGCGGATCCGGCGCGGCACTGCAGCCCAGGCATGCATGAGTGTCTTGGTCGATGTGGGCCACCGTGCCAGGGGACCACAGAGCGGGGGCTGCAGTGTCAGGCACTTGTGTTCCCTGGAGTCAGAGATGAGGGCATCATCAGAGCTGTGAGAGGGGATGGGTCCCAGGCCTCTGTCCTTGGTGTGCAGATGGCGTGTCCTCCCGTGGTAGCCCCTGTGCTGTGCCTGTGCCCTAACCTCCGTGCACGTGTAGATGCCACTCAGAACCAACACTGCTGCTGCGTCGCCCTGAGCTCTGACTTCCCACCCTGCAGCCTCCCTGGACCCGGAGCCATCCCAAGGCCCGTTCTCCCTCCCATCCCATCCCGGGGTCCGGCGCGCATCAGCCCACGGCAGCCCCAGGTGCCCCTGGAGAGCGCAGTCTGCTGAGGGTGGTTGGGTGACTCTGCCTGTTGAGCAAGACCCAGGCCGCCCACTGGCTGACCGTCCACCGGGCCCTGGGCGGCCCGCACTGCTGGAATGTGCCTGGGGTTGCCGGCGGTGCAGGTGAGAGTGACTCCCGCAACCGGTTCCACCTGTTTCCCCCTGGGCTGCAATCAGCTTGTCCAGACAGGGCCAGTTAATGAGGCCAGGGTCCTCCTTGGCCCACGGCACTGGGGCTCTGGGCCCTGCCGGGCCGTAGGTCCTGAGAGGCTTCGGGGCACAGCTGCGGTGGGTGGCAGGTGCAGGGAGAGAGAGGCACAGGGCACCTGGTCCCCGAGGCGCTCCCTCTCCCAGCTGCCGGCCTCTCTGCTCCTCCTCCTGTGGCATCTCCCAGACTCCAGGGTGCACTGGCAGGGGTTTCCTGGAGACAAAGGCAGAGTCCACCAAACGTGGGGACCCCTCCCAGAGCATGCTCCTCCCAGACCCTGCCCCGCCCTCCCACCTTGCCGGGAAGAGCACTGGGCTGCGTGGGCAGCAGCCACATCTTACAGTGTGTAGAAGGCTTTGTGCTGGGGAAGGTGATTTCCTGTCTACGAGGGAACCTGAGCGACTGTGAGCTGATACATTTTATATCACGTACAGAAAAATAGCTGCCGATGAAGTACACAGAGGGTCCTAAAAAGACGTGTATCTTGCAAAATTATTTCACAGATCCCCAGGTAAAAAAATACTGGTACAATAATACCACAAATGAACAGCAAAGAACCCCAGATGGATCACTTGGAAATTAACAACCCTGGCAGAGACAAAAGTGGAGTTCAGATTGCGTGAAAACGCGCTGTGGGCGTGAAGCCAAACAGAAGCCGCACTTCTGCCACAGATGCAGGCTGGGTAAGTGTTTTCCACGGCCTTTTTTCAGACATGCGTCAGAATTTACACTCTGGGTAATCCCTCACGCAGCGAGTTTGTTTCTAGAAATGCAAACGATAGCAACGCCCCGCGCTAAGTGTCCGGGCGTTTAGCGTCGAGGGTTTGCAGCAGCTGTCAGTGGCAATGACCGACACATCTCCAGGGACGTCACTCGGGAGAGCGCTCGGTGGCTGAGGCCCTGGCAGCTCTGCCCGTCCCTGGAGTGTCTGTTAAGACCACCCTCAGGGTGAGAAGTGTTGCGTTTCTGACCAACGGAGTGCTGGGAACCACTGCAGTGGGCACACTGGCTCCGTCTCCTGGGGTTTTATTGGTTTTAATCACAACTGTGCTCACTTTACGACGGCAGCAGCAGGAGCTGCCCGCTCAGCTGCTGTAAGGAGGAGCTGTGTAGGGTGCAGCCGCGCGAGGGCAGCTGGGGAAGGCGGCACGGAAGGCGCTAACCATGTGTGGGGCCGGCGCTGGGGCGCGGTGGGTTGATCCTCCACCTGCAGTGCCGGCATCCCATCTGGGTGCCAGTTCCAGTCCAGGCAGCTCATCTTCTGATCCAGCTCTCAGCTGTGGCCTGGGAAGGCAGTGGAAGATGGCCCAAGTCCTCGGGCCCCTGCACCCACGTGGGAGACCCGGATGGAGCTCCTGGCTCCTGGCTCCTGGCTTCAGATCAGCCCAGCTCCAGCTGTTGCTGCCATTTGGGGAGTGAACCAGTGGATAGAAGACCTTTTTCTCTCTCTCTTTCTCTGTCAAACTCTACCTCTCAAATAAATAAATAAAATCATAAAAAAACCCAGACCCCTGACGCAGCGACTGTGTGCCATCCGGGCACATACGTGTGTGGAGGTCTGGCGTGTGAAGGGCAGCTGCTGGCCCGCCCACGTGGCGTGGCTCCTGGCGGGGGCCTCGTGCTTTGTCCTGATCCAGCCTTGCCTGCTCCCCAGCTCGGCTGTCCTCAGTGGACGGGGCTCCAGAATGGAGCAGTGACCGGTGACAGTGTGGCTCAGGACCCTGCCGGCAAACTCCGTCCTCCCGGAAATGCCCCTGCCCCACAGCAGCTCAGACCATCCTGGTCTCCAGCTGAACACGTGGGCACCTCCCACAAAGCGCTCAGGTTCCTTTTTTAAAGATTTATTTATTTACTTGAAAGGCAGAGTTACAGAGAGGCAGGGGCAGAGAGAGAGAGAGAGAGAGAGAGAGAGAGAGAGGAGAGAGAGAGAGAGAGAGAGAGGTCTTCCATCCGCTGGTTCACTCTCCAGATGGCCATAACGACTGGAGCTGTGCTGATGCAAAGCCAGGAGCCAGGAGCTTCTTCCAGATCTCCCATGTGGGTGCAGGGGCCCAGGACTTGGGCCATCCTCCACTTCTTTCCCAGGCCATAGCAGAGAGCTGGATCAGAAGTAGAGCAGCTGGGACTTGGCACCCATTTGGGATGCTGGCACTGCAGGTGGCAGCTTTACCCGCTACGCCACAGCGCTGGCCCCAAGTGCCCAAGTTCCTTGCAGCTGAGGTGTGGCTGTGTGGGTTTTGGCAGAAGGATGGGGCACCTCCCTGCTGGGTTCCTCAGAGGTAGATGCGCACTTCTCCCCCCACTCCGTGTCCTTCGTCCCAGCTGGACGCCAACACAGTGCCAGCAGGCTGCCTAGGGGGCCCTGTGCCTGCAGAGTGATGGCCTTGAGTGACAATCAGAGGCCTGTGGGCCCCGGATGGAGCCGCAGCCCAGCCCTCCCCCTGAGGCCGGCAAGGCCCTCGCTCACAAGCCCCCTGGCTGTGTGTCAGACAGAACCACAGCGGTTTGGGTCTCCATTGACAGAAATTGTTCCCAGAAGCACCCTCACCACCACCAGTGCAGCGGGGGCTCCTGGGAGGCCGTAACAAACAGCACCGATGGGTGATGTGGCCCTGGGAGCGTGTCCTTGTCCCCCTGGGGAGGCCAGAGCCCGATGCCCCATTGTGGGCATGGCAGCTCCCTCGAGGCTGCCAGCGAAGCCCGTGCCCCCTCCCTCGTGCCTGGCTTCCCTGGCTGGGGGCCCGGTCACGGCAGCCCTTGCTCCGTCTCCACGTGGCCTTGTCCTCTGCCTGCGCGTCCTCCGCCAGCCCTCCAGGACAGTGGCCTCTGGATCTGGGACCTCACACAGATAACTCGGACGGCTTCATGTCACAATACCCAGTCCCACCTGCGAAGACCTCTCTCCAGAGAAGGTCTCACCGCCCCCAGTCCTGGGGGTGAGGACACGCACCTGTCTGTTGGGGGGCTGCCACTTCACCCCGACAGACCACTCACCGTCTCCTCCCATCACAGAGCTGACTGAGCACACAGACCTGCTGCCACGGTAAGACACTGTGCACCTGTCTGTGCCCTGACAGACGTGCACGGCCTGGGCCCATGTGTACATGTGTATACACATGTGTAAGGACTGTGTGTACAGGCACATGTACCTAGAGACACATAACATCTATGTGTGCACACGCGTGTGCCCAGGGACACGTAACGCAAGGCCTAGATCCACGTGTATCCACACGTGTACACAGTGTAAGGTGTAGGTATACGGGCAGGTGCACACAGAGACACATACAGCTACATGCGCGTGTGCCCATGGACATGTGGTACCCGTGAGGGCCTGCAGACATGCAGGGTGATAAGACACCCACACACGCACATACACGAGGCGTATGGACACGTCAGACATGAGTGTGGCCTTTGCTGGCTCACCTCTGGTGAGCACAATACATCAGAAGTCCAAGTTCAGGTCTCACAAGCTGACCTGCCGTCTGGCTGTGTTTCCCTGGAGGTCCCGGGAGTGATCAGCAGCCAGGTCACGGGGCCACCCTGTGAGCCATGTCCCTAGGTGAGGCCAGGCCCTGGCAGCATGGAGTGAGCACACTGGCTGCCACAACCTCCCGGGACACGGAGACCCTTGGGGTCTCTGAGCCGCCCAGTGCCGGGCCACTCGGGTCTCTCTCACTAACAACATCACGGACTTTTTATGTCCCCCATCCCCCTGCCTTCTGTTGTCTGTGGAGTGGTCCACTGTCAGACTTGTCCCCGGTTCTGAATAACTGGGCATTTATAGTTCCAGGATAGTCTAGTTATGTCTGGGCTTTACACGTTTTTTTTTTTTTTTTTTTTTTAAAAGACAGGCAGAGTGGACAGTGAGAGAGAGAGACAGAGAGAAAGGTCTTCCTTTGCCGTTGGTTCACCCTCCAATGGCCGCCGCGGTAGCGCGCTGCGGCCGGCGCACTGCGCTGATCCGAAGGCAGGAGCCAGGTGCTTCTCCTGGTCTCCCATGGGGTGCAGGGCCCAAGGACTTGGGCCATCCTCCTCTGCACTCCCTGGCCACAGCAGAGAGCTGGCCTGGAAGAGGGGCAACCAGGACAGAATCCGGAGCCCCTACCAGGACTAGAACCCGGTGTGCCGGCGCCACAAGGCGGAGGATTAGCCTGTTGAGCCACGGCACCGGCCTTACACGGTCTTTACACAGTTTGGGCGCGGGTGCCTTCGTGTCGCTTCCGTCTGAGCAGGCTGGCTCTTTAACTTCTGACTGATGCCTGCCACCGTCTAGGAAGGGACAGCGCACGGCAGCGATGCTTCATCTCCTGGCTGCAGTGGGATTTCTGGAGCCGTCGTGGCCGTGCCGTCGTGACAGCTCCAGGGGAGGGAGCGCGCGTCTCCCGCTGCTCGACTCCAGGACTGAAAGACCACCAGATCAAGCTCGTTAAACGTGGCGCTCAGCTCTGTGCTTCCTGTGTAATCTGCTTCTCTCCACGTGGTCCTGAGCCATCGCGCGTGTCGTGAGGGCCAGGGGTTTCCAGCAGCGGCGTCTTCGTAGCACTCTTCTCCTTTTGCTCCCTGAGCACCCACGATCTCGCTCAGCTTTGCTGTTTCCCTGGATTCTAGTTTGTTCCGTCTCAGCAGCTGCGGCCACTTGCTTCGTAGGAGCCTTGATTGGAGCGCGGTTTTCCGGCCCCTTCGCTTTAGCTCACGTGAAATCTGAGCGTGCGTCTCTCCTGCTGGGCGCGAGTGGCGTCTGCAGCCGCCCGCCGGCCTCGCATCGATTGCAGGCGCTGTGGGCTCAGCCTCCCCGCCGTGTTTTCCCGTTTCTTCTTTCCGCCCTTCGCCTCTCGGCGCTGACGGGATCACGTTGTCTCAGCCAGTCCTGCCCCGGCTTCCTCACTGAACACTCAGGTAGGGGCTGAGAGGTCGGAACTGGTGTGACAGCCACGCGTGTGCCTGCGTGTGAACGCGTTTTCATGTCTTGTGAATGCATGCTCCAAGCCAGTGGGGGGCTGTTGGGCCACGTGGCAAGTGCGTGTTCTGTTTTGTGAGGACCTGGGGGCGACTGCCCCTCCCCCGGGCTGCGATGCACCTTCTGTCTCCCCCAGGGAGGTCAGAGACCCCGCGGCCCACCTCCCACCAGCGCTTGCTGTGCCCTGAGAGCCGCGTGAGGCTTCAACGTGCATCTCTGTAACAAGGCAAACATCTCCCCATGTGCTTATGGGCGTACACTGTCGTTTGTAAACAGCGCGTTAAAACATTGGTCTCACTTTAGCAAAATGTGATGACTTACTTTCTTATTATTGACTTATTACAGTTGTTTATATATTTTGGATATAAATCCTTGCTCTGCATCCTGTGTTAGCGCCACTCTCCCCAGTATCGGGCTTGCCTTCTCATTGTTTTCAGTATCTTTCCAAGAGCGGAGGTTTTAACTTTTATTGAGGTTCACTTTATCAGTCTTTATTGTGTGGAGTCTGGGCTTTTTGCTTCCGGTCCAATAAATCTTTGTCGGCCTCTGTGTCACAAAGATTTTCTCTTATTATTTCTCCTAGAAGTTTCAGAGTTTATTGTCTCATATTTAGGCTTAGAATCCATTGCAACTTGATTTTTGCCTGGATTTTTTTCTTTGTTTTGTTTTTGCTGTTTTTCCTTAAATTAATATACAGTTGTCCTAGTGTTTTTTAAAGTTTTATTTATTTATCTGGAAGAGTGACAAAAAAGAGAGAGAGAGAGAGAGAGCGAGAGAGAGATCTTCCATCCTCTCATTCACTCCCCAAATGTCCGCAATGGCTGGGCTTGGCCAGGCCACGCCAGAAGCCAGGAGCTTCATCTGGGTCTCCCACGTGGGAGGAGGGGCCCATCTCCTGTTGCTTTTCCCAGGTGCATTAGCAGGGAGCTGGATGGAAGTGGAGCAGCCGGGGACTTGGACGGGTGCCCATGTTGGATGCCAGAGTTGCAGGCAGTGGCTTAACCCACACCAACTCCTAATTCATCCCTTAATCCTACCAACTTTTGTATAGACTTAGGACTTTCTGTATACAGGATTCTCCTACCCGCAAAGAGAGACGGTTTTATGTCTTCATTGCTCCTTTTCCTCGCCCTGCGCTCGTTAGACCCTGCAGATGGTGGGGTGCTCAGGGGGAGAGGCGCCGTCGCCGCCCTGCAGGCCGAGGGGCAGCTCTGCATCCACCAGCATGCCCTGCCAGTGGCTGCAGAGCTGCAGGTGCTGCATGTGGCTCCCACCTGCTCCCCAGGGTTTCTTCAGTTTTCGCCTATTGGCGGTGTTGCACCTCCCAAACGCTTTTCCTCCATCTACAGAGATAATTACAGACTTCCATCTTTCTTTGTTAATGTGATTAACTCGACTGATTTTCCAATGCTAAGCTAATCTTGAATTCTGAGAAGGAGCTCCATGCAGCTGTGTTTTTTAACTGCTGGAGTTAACTCGCTGCGTCTTTTCTCATGTTGAGTATTGGCCTCTAGTTTTCCTTTCTTATGACAGTTTTTGTGTGGCTTTGGGTATCTTGTGTAAAGTAGTTGTGTCCTCACACAATGAATTTGGAAACACTTTGCTCCTCTGCCTTCTAAAACAGTGGTGGATTAATATTTATACCAAACCATTGATAGGATTTGCTGCTGAAGCTGCTTGGATGTTTTTTGTAAGATTTTAAATTCTGAACTGAACTCCTGGGCAGACACACAGCTGCTGAGATGTTCTGCTATTTCTTGTATCGGGGGCCTCTCAGAGCATCTTGCTTTTACCTGAGTGGTTGACTGTGTTGGCGTAAAGCTCCCTGAACCCTCCCTAGTGCCTCGAGGTTCTGTACCCATGTGCCCTCCCTGAATCCTCCCTAGTGCCTCGAGGTTCTGTACCCATGTGCCCTCCCTGAATCCTCCCTAGTGCCTCGAGGTTCTGTACCCATGTGCCCTCCCTGACTCCCTAGTGCCTCGAGGTTCTGTACCCATGTGCCCTCCCTGAATCCTCCCTAGTGCCTCGAGGTTCTGTACCCATGTGCCCTCCCTGACTCCCTAGTGCCTCGAGGTTCTGTACCCATGTGCCCTCCCTGACTCCCTAGTGCCTCGAGGTTCTGTACCCATGTGCCCTCCCTGACTCCCTAGTGCCTCGAGGTTCTGTACCCATGTGCCCTCTCTGACTCTCTTAGAAATTAATTAATTTATTTGAAAGGCAGAATTACAGAGGAAGAGAGACGAGAGAGAGAGAGAGAGAGAGAGAGAGAGAGAGAAGCAGAGAGAGGCACAGAACCATCCTCTGGTTCATTCCCCAAATGGCCAAAACAGCCAGGGTTGGGCCAGGCTGAAGCCAGGAGCCAGAAGCTCCATCCAGGCTTCTCACATGGCTGCAGGGACCCAAGCACCTGGGTGTCCTCCACTGCTCTCCCAGACGCATTAGCAGGGGGCTGGATCAGGAATGGAGCAGCTGGGAATGGGACCAGCACCCATATGGGAAGCTGGTCCCGTGGACAGCAACGTAACCCGCTGCGCCACAGCTCAGGCCCCGCCTTTGACTCTTTTTTAGAATTTATTTATTTAAAAAAAATTTTATTTTTTATTTTTATTTTTAATCATTCTATTTTTGAGAAACTTAATTAACTTTGAAGAGGAACTCAAGAATGACCTTTTGTGAGCACTTAGACATAACTATAATTCGTGTGACATGAGAATGTCCTCCACTTAATACACTACAATGAAATAAACCTTGAGAACAAGTTTTACAGTTAATCCTCATACTACAACTCATTGAGGACAGAGGTCCTGCATGGAGAGTTAGTGCACAGTGATACCTGTTGTTAATTAACAATGAACACTCTCATGGATGCCGTCAGTGACCACCCAGGGCTCTTGACATGAGCTGCCTAGGCTGTGGAAGCTTTTTGAGTTCACAAACTCCATCAGTATTCAGACAAGGCTATAAGAGAAGTAGAAGTTCTCTACTCCCTTCAGAGAAAAGTACCTCCTTCTTTAATGGCCCCTTCTTTCCACCGGGGTCTCACTCACCAAGGTACTTCATGTAGGACATTTTTTACCACAGTGTCTTGGATTTCCAAGCCTGAAATACTCTCTGGGCTTTTCAGCCAGACCAGAATTCCTTAAGAGCTGATTCTGAGATCAGAGTGCTATTGAAAGTTATTGTCATTCTATGAGTCTGCTGTGTGGACTGCTTCCCATAATGGAATTGGGATTAAAAATTCCTTTTTAATTCTATCTATTATTCTTACCAGACACTTAGTCCTATTCACATGCTCACTTTAACATGTAAAATGCTTTTTTTAAACCTTTAGCTTAAGGGGATACTGGTTGTTTGTATCTTCTCTTGCTGTTCAACTGGCCAGAGACTCATAAATTTAATTGATCTTTTCCAAGAGTGACTTTTTGGTTTCATTCATTTCCCTCTGCTGTTTGTCTACTTTTGACTGCATTGACTTCAACTCTGATGATTGTTACTTCCATTCCCCTGTGTTGGGCTTTCAACTTCTTAAACTAGCTGCTTAGGTGACTGCTTTGAAAATTCCCTACTTCTAACATGAGCACACAATGCTGCGAATTACCTTCTAGTCTAGCTTAAGCTGAAGCCTGCAGTTTCATATTCCATTTTTATTTGTTCCAAATATTTGCTAATTTCCCTTTTGTTTTTTCTCTCTTATTTGACCCATTTGGGTTATTTAAACATATTATGCTTAAGTTCAAAATACTTGAGAACTTCATTAATATATTTTATTGAGTATTTCTCATTTAACACCATCATGTCAAAGAACAATTTCTGTATAAGTTCAGTCCTCCTAAGTTTGCTGAGACTTATTTCATGGCCTGGCATTGGTCTGAAGTGGGAAGGTGCTGGGACTGCCTGGAAGCCTGGATTCTGCCAAGCTGAGACCCTGGGACGTCCGTTTGTTTGAGCTGTCGATGGCCGTCTGGGTTTCTGTCCACTGGCTGTGGGTGCTGAGGAGGCAGGAGTGTCGACACCCCCAGCTGCACTCTGGGATGCTCTGTGCTCTTCCTGTGTGGATTCCAGGCCTCGTGTATTTGAGCACGGCATGCTGGGGTGCACCCAGGTTCACGCTGCTGTGCCTTCTGGAGTAACAAGCCTTTTAATCATTATGGAATCCTCCACATGCCCTTCTCTGGGCAGTGACATTCGTGGTCCTCAAATCCACTTTGTCTGATTCCAAGATGGCTACTCAGCATCCTTAGGGTCGGCTTCTTTCCATTGTTCACCAATCTCTGTCAGTTTTGTTGTAATCTAGCTCTGTTCTGGTATTTGAAGCTTATTTCCTGAAGGCAGATATGGCCAGTCCTACTTCTCTGTCAAGTCTAACAATCTCTGCCTTTTAGTTGGCATTTTAGTTCATTTGCATTTAATGCAGCTATTGTTATAATTTGCTTTAAGTCTACCATATTTGCATCCGTATGACTGCTCTTTTCCTTGGTCTATCTTCTTGTGCCGTTTCAGATTGACATTTAAAAATATTCTGTTGTGGCTCTGTTATTGGTTAATTTTCTATATTTCTAATTATTTGTAGTAACCTCTAGAGTCTACAATAACCAACTTAATAGCATATACCTGATATTTATATTTACCCTAAATACACTTCTGCTTATATAGCATATGACCTTGTAAGAAGGTGCTTCTATTTTTATTGTTATATTTTTACTTATGTATATGTGTACACATAATATAAACCTCATTATCTATTGTTACTTTTTTCTTTAAAAGTTCAATTATCTTTTAAACATTTAAAAATTAAGAAAGATATCCTCAATATTTTATGCACATATGTGTCATTTCTGGAGTCTTTGTTTCTTTTCTAGATTTAGATTCCCATGCAGCATTGTCTGACTTCAGCATGAAGCTTCTTGTTACTACCCTTATTTGTCATCTGTGTTTGCTGGCAATAAATTCTCTTAGATTTATTTATCAGGGAAAATTTAATTTTCTTTATTTTTTAAAGGAATTCACTGGACATGAATTGCAGGTTCGCTTTATTTAGCCCTGGATCTTTTTAGAAGTTCTTCCAGTGCCTTTGGCTTTCATCAGCTCCTGTGAGAAGTCTGTGGTCACAGGTGACTCTCTGCCTTGGGCACAGCGTTTTTCCCCCCATCCCCTACCCCCAGGGCCTGCAGGGTTTCCTTGGCCTTGCTCTGACCTGGCTCTGAGAGTTTCCTCCCTCTCTGTGCTCAGTTTGCATCACTTTGGGTAAGCCTGGACCATGGGGTGTGTTTCTCACCCTCTCTGTCTTCAGATTGTGGGGTCTTCTCCCAGTGGTCTCTGGGGCTCAGTCCTCTCCCTCCCCTCCCTCCCCTGTGCTCTTTGGTTACAAGGTGTTGCTAGGTATTTAAATTCCCCGATCTGTCCTCTATCCTGTGACTCTCTATCCTGTGACTCTTTCGAAGGGTGGATTAATTATTCCATAGTTTGAAAACAGAATCTAAAATTTACCCACCCATCTTCTGAATTAAGGGCGCTGTGTCATCGCCAGCTGTTGCCATTTGCAAGATGGAGTTCCCTTCCAAGGGCCTGTGTGTTCTCTAATTTAAAAATTGTCACCTGATATAACTTTCCAAATATTCTGTCTTACACATCCGTATTTGGTCGTCCACATCACATTCCCACAGAAGTCGTTGATTAAGGGGTGGCCTCGTGCCCTCTGCGTGGCTCTCAGGGTTCTGTCTCCCTGGAAGAGAATTGTGTACCTGGTGTAGATGAAGATTTCCTGACATTACGTGTCAGTGTGGCAGCCACAGAGACACCGTCCACTTTTTTTTTTTATTTGACAGGCAGAGTTAGACAGTGAGAGACAGACAGAGAGAAAAGTCTTCCCTCCATTGGTTCACTCCCTAAATGGTTGCTACGGCTGGCGCGCTGCACCGATCTGAAGCCAGGAGCCAGGTGCTTCCTCCTGGTCTCCCACATGGGTGCAGGGACCCAAGGACCTGGGCCATCCTCCACTGCACTCCCGGGCCACAGCAGAGAGCTGGACTGGAAGAGGGGCAACCGGGACTAGAACCCAGCGCCCATATGGGATGCCAGCGCTGCAGGCGGAGGATTAACCGAGTGAGCCGCGGTGCTGGCTCCCGACACCATTCACTTTTAATGCCACAGAGAAGTGTGTCAGTGATTCAGTATTTCCCAGAAGGGAGAGGGGCAGCACCGTCCGCCCGGGAGGATGATGTGCCGGGTGCCCCAGCCCACAGGTCACACTCCACGGTGGCGTCCTTGGGCCCCGCCATGCCAGCAGCCGGGTGAGAAGCTGTGTCCCTGGACTCACACTGGCACGCAGGGGCCTCTCAGGAAGCCTCCACTGCTGAGCCCCGCCTGCTGGGTGCTCCTTTGACACGGCATCATGTGCACCCCAGAGGGTGTCTCTGGGGACAAACGTTCTCCCCCTGCGTTCTGCACTGACAGGCGACAGGCACTCAGCCTCACAGACACTGCCCTCCTGCCGCACCCGGCACCAGCGAGAGCTTGGCTTGGAGGAGGGTCTCGGTGTGAGAGTCAGGAGCGGGTGCCCTGCAGGGGCCGTGGGCCGAGCACCACCCTCTGGGGAACCCACGGCGTTAGGCTCTTTTTGTTTCAAATTTGCATCATCTTTGGAATGAACGAGAAATCTCTCCATCGTTTTCTGATGTTACCCAAGGCACGGGGCAGGTGCGTGGGGAGCCACGCTGCTCTGCATGTCCCGTCCTCCCTGGTCTCGGGCACAACCCCTTCTCTGGGGCTAGCCGGGACCAAGGAGCCCCTCTGGGAGTCCCGGTTCACGCAGCCGTGGAGAGCAGGACCGAGCCCACGGTGCTGGGGGAAAGGCAGGACACCTGGGTGGGCGGAGGCAAAATCAAAAGTAAAAGCTCCCAGGGGTCAAGGGGGTGGTGACTCATGAGTCTCCGAGCAGGAATGTGTGTGGAGAGGATTTGGGGCTGCGACTAAGAAATTCCCGGTAAGTCAGCACCGATGAGACCCTACCACGCTCTGCTGCTGCACGTGTGAGCAGGGATGGAGCTCTGGAGAAGCCGGTGCATGGACAGCTGGAAGCAGGTAGAGCGGCCTACAGGAATGGTGACTACCGCAGCCACGTGCCAAAGGCTTGGGTCGGCCGGCGAGCGGCTCACTAGGCTAATCCTCCGCCTGCGGCGCCGGCACCCCAGGTTCTAGTCCCGGTCAGGGTGCCGGATTCTGTCCCGGTTGCCCCTCTTCCAGTCCAGCTCTCTGCTATGGCCCGGGAGGGCAGTGGAGGATGGCCCAAGTGCTTGGGCCCTGCACCCGCATGGGAGACCAGGAGAAGCACCTGGCTCCTGGCTTCGGATCAGCGCGGTGCACTGGCTACAGCACACCTGCCACAGCGGCCATTGGGGAGTGAACCAATGGAAAAGGAAGACCTTTCTTTCTTTCTCTCTCTCTCTCACTGTCCACTCTGCCTGTCAAAAAAATTAAAAAATGAATAAAACAAAGGCTTGGGTCAACCCTTCCTCTGCCGTAATTGTGGATATGGGGTTTTGTGGTGGCTTTTTATTTTAAAGATTTATTTATTTATTTGAAAAGCAGAAAGAGAGAGAGAGAGAGAGAGAGAGAGAGAGAGAGAGAGAGATCTTCCATCTGCTGGTTCACTCCCCACATGGCTGCAATGGTCCAGGCTGGACCAGGCTGAGCCAGGAGCCAGGAGCTTCCTCTAGGTCTCCTATGTGAGTGCAGAGGCCGGAACACTTAGGCCTCTGTTGATTTCCCAGGTGCATTAACAGAGAGCTGGATCCGAAGTGGAGCAGCCAGGACTTGAACTGGTGCCCAGATGGGATGCCGGTACTGCAGGTAGAGGCTTAACCTTCTGTGCCACAATGCCGGCACCGGGATTTTGTGTTTTAATACAACGAATGTGTGTGTGCATCTATGTGTGTGTACATTGTGTGATGGTGCAACACGGTCATGGAAATGGACTTAGAATATGGGTTTGTTTTGGTGAAATATGAAATCCACACGCAGTTTTTTAACATTTGCATTTTCCATGAGCTGTCTGAGGCTCTCTCGTGCTTGCCGAAACTCTGACAGAAGCTGAAGCCCAGGCGTCCCTCAGAACAGCCACAGCTCATTCTCCAAGCAGGGTGGGATTCCGGCTCGGCGTGAAGACCGGGAGGGCCTCAGGCGTCGGCTGGCGGCCGTGCGGGGTTTGCCCCCGTGTCGCCCCTGCAGAGATGGAGGCTACGTCTCAGCGCCGAACGGCCTCACCCGATTGCTGCTCCTCTGTCCAGAGCCGCCGGGGTTGTGTCACCAGGAAAGCCAGAGCCTGCATCCGGCGGGCTCCCTTCTCTGCCTTGGCGGCAGCCCCCTGGCTGAGCCGGCCTCTTGGCCGTGTCCAGGTGAGCATCCGTGTCCAAACGCCCCGCGGGCACAGGACAGAGTGATGGATTCTCCAGTGGGAGAGCTGGAAACCAGCCACACAGCAACGCAGGACCGAGTGAACCAGCGATCGAGGAAACAAACCGCTGGGTCCCTCGCGGGGCCGGGGAGGCTGTTTGCCTTTTTATTTTCCAGGACTGAGAATAGCTTCCTTTTTGTCCTCTGTGGCTACAATAGATCCCCTGCCCCTGCCCCCCCAGGCCCGCAGCAGCATCAACCATAATTAGAATCTCAGCAAATTTTTGCAACTGTAAAACACTGCGTTTGAAAGGAAACCCACTGCCCCTCCCCAGAGCAATCCCTGCTCGGCTGAGGCTGTGAATTCCCGGCGCCTTCCCCACCCTGGGCGCCCGGCTCCGGGAACTTCTTACTGGGGCGATTTATGATGGACGCCATCTGGTCTGATAGAAGGAAACAGGTATTGATTTTTAATATTTTCTCCCAACTTGTTTTCTCTGGGACACTACAGCAGCTGTGTGGCAGCTTGTCTCGGAGTGGAAAGGACTATTACCACTGCCCCGATGAGATAAATTACGTAGGATGACTTGAATGGCGAAAGGGTGTGCTTTGATGTTATGTCGCTTCATTTACCCTTATGACTAAATGATTATTGATTTTATATTTTTAAGCTCTTGAAACGTGAAAATAAGTTGGTGGAGAAGCCCGGCTGTGTTAGTTTTATTAATTTATTTCTGCAGGGCATAATTTACTTTGGACCAAGTTGTGAAGGTTTTGGGTTCATGACCGGCTGCAGATACAGTTGCAAAGAAATGGCTTATTTATATAGTCATTGCGAGTAGTCCCAAAATCAATACAGTCTGGGATTGGGTGATTAAACTCGGCCCCTTTGTGGGATTCATTCCTGTGGCTGCTGCCCACGTCGTGTGGACTGCCGCAGATGCATGTGCCCGAGCCTACAAACAGCAACTTTGTTCAAGTTGAGATATTTTTCTGCTCATCACTTTTTTTATCTGCTCTGTTCACTCCATGACATCTTAGCAGCCGGGGGTGGGGGGAGGTTGACTGACTACATCCGTGACGTCACTGATCTGCCCCTACAGAGTGGCCTCTGTGGACTTGGGAGTGTCCGTTCCGGGGACTCAGGGCGGACTTTTGATCAGAGGGCCCAGCCTGTGCTGGGTTTGGTCCTGGAAGTTCAAAGCCTGCTGGCCCTGGACTCCACGTGGCTGGGGCTGAGGCCGGGAGGCCCAGACGTGCCCGGGTGGGGGCTGCCTCTGCCATCACCCATGGAGGCCCCTGCGCCCCTCCTCCACCCAGGCCTCTGAGACACCGGCCGGTCACGTGGGTCGTTCCCCCCAGTGTATTGTCACAGACTTTTGAGCCGATTGCCCGCGTCACGTCCCCTCCTTGTCCGGGCAATATTCTGAGACTGAACACCGCCTCCCCTCGCCCCGGCCCCGGCCCCAGGACGCGAGCAGCAGGAAGGACCGGTTCTCTGAGCCGTCCTCAGCCCCCGGAGGACCCGAGTCTGCCCCGGGAGGTGGGGGGGAGCGGTGGCGGGGCGGTGACTCAGGCCCTGCTTTATTTTAGCGAAGTTCTTCCGCCTGCCAGTCTCCCTCCCAGTCCGCGGCCTCCACTGTGGGCTGCTGGGCCTTGGAGCAGAGGCCTCGGGGAGCGACGGACATGCCCCGCCCCGGGACGGTCACTTCACAGCCCAAGCTGTGGCAATTCTACTCCTGACCGCCTGCCTGGGGCACCTGCACCCCGCTCCCTGGGCCGGCCGCGGGGGCTGTCTGCAGCCAGGAAGCAACTGAGAGAGGTTTGGTTTCCGGACAGAACTTCTCAAGTCACGCGGCGTGTTCTCAGAGTCACGGAAGGCGTAGCGTGCTCCCCCTCTCGTCAGCATACATGCATAATTAATGTGCAGTAAATTACCGGCTCCAGTTTAAAGCTTGTTTAAATGCATAGAATTTGAAGTAGAAGGAAGAAATAAAATAACTTTTGGAGCAGAGCACTGTAATACGTTGATCAATTTTATAGGGGAGTGGTGAATATTTAATTAATCCCCTTTTGACAATCATTCACTCTGGTCGGAATCAAGGTCTCCATCACAGGCGAAGAATGGCTTCATTACAAACGACCCATAAAGGTGTCAAGCGCCGGCTGCCGGGACTCGGCGTCTCTCCTCCGAAGCCCTGGGCTGGGCCGGTGGGGGCGGGGAGGGTGATGGAGCGCCTACCCGTGGGATGGCAAAGAGATGCTTCCACAGCAAATGTGACGGCTCTGCCAGGCGTGATCAGGGGCCGGCTCTGGGAGGACGAGGGTGGTGGCCTTCTCTGTCCGTCCCGGAACGGGATCCGAGGGCAGAGGGCGCCGGTGCCCAGCAAGCCAGGAGGCTGCCCCTGCAGGTTGGCCTATGGGATCGGAAGGTGTCTGGACAGCCGAAGATGGCCCATACATCACCGAGCCAGCGCCATGTCCCCACCTGGCATCCAGGAGCAGAGCAGAGGGACCATCCGGGCTCCTCCTCAGCCTGCACACGCACTGGGACGTGGGTAACGGCTCGTGTCGCCGGGACCCTGCGCCCACCCTACCTCTCAGTCCTGGCCCAGAACCCCCGGCACCGATCAATGTCCAGGCGTCAAGATGGCTCTCAGGGTCTCACGAACTCGTGTAGGTTTCTCACTGAGTGAAAAATGTTTTCTTTCCCAAATGACTCAGGGGAGAAACTCGCTTTTGAGAATGCCGGGATTCCACGGCCTGGGGGATGTGCTCCAGTAGACTTGCTCTTGGCACCGAGCTGATAAGGATCCAGGCTCAGCCTTCGGGGCGCTGCACGCCCAGCCCGGGGAGCACGGCCCACGGGCGGGAAAGCTTGGACACGTGCGTGTCATTGCCATCGTAGGTGGCTCGTTCGCTGTGAGAATCTCTCTAAAATCCAGAAACCGGCATCAGCCCGTCCCGGCTTCCACACACACAGAACGTGAAGACCCTGGTCCTCAGGGCGTGAGTGCGACCCCCCCACCGCGGTGTGCTCCTGGAGCCGTCGCCCGGCTCTGTGACGCCCCAGCTCCTGCAGCCCTGGGCGGCCTGGCTCTCGTGCACACGCAGTACAAGGGGCCACTTGGAGAACTGATGGCTATTGACTGTCGCATGGGCCTGGGCGATGCTATCTGGCCGTAACGACGCTGGCCTGCCGCTGACACTGTACCCGGCGACTGTGTAATCACCGTTGATTTTCCTGTGTGTGGGACCCATGTCAAACAACCCAATATATTTAAATGTGACTGTTTCAGTTACGTATCTACTATTAGGTAAGATCAAAGGGATGGGGTGGGGGCAGGAAGACGGCGTCGTGCGCTTGTGCCTCTGCCCGCACCAATCGAGGGGATGATTAACCCTGGGAAGCGTGTGGAGATTCGGGGCCGCCAAAGAGTGCGGCCTGGCAGGTGGAGTGGAGCGGGGCCGCGGCTCGGGGGTGCAGCCGGGGATGAGTGGCTTCTCAGAGACCCTGGGAAGGCAGCCTGCGTGCCTGATCACGCTTTGGTTTTGTACAAATTCCTGTGAACATGAGAAGTAACCCGAGATTGATGTGTCCTTTCCCCCGGATGTAATCCTCAGCTCCCAAGAGTGGGGTTCATGGGGAGCCCCCCGAGCCGAGGCTCCTTCCCAGGCCAGCTGCAGGTGGCGAAGGATTAGCCACGTGAGCTGTGGGCTGGCCAGATACTGTCTTTTTAAAAAAAGATTTGTGTATTTGAAAGGCCTAACAGGGGAAGGGGGGGTGTCTTCCATCCATGGGTTCACTCCCCAGCTGGCTGCAGCAGCCAGGCCTGAGCTAGGCCACGCCGGTGGTCAGGGGCTCCATCCCGGCCTCCCACACGGGGCAGGGGCACGAGTACCTGGGCAGCGTCCACTGCCTTCACAGCACGTGAGCACGAAGCGGGTTGTGCATGGAGCAGCTGGGGCTGCAGCGGCGCTGGGATGTGGGCTCCTGGCATTGCAGCATCAGCTCCACCTCTGGTGCCACCACCCGCCCCCTAGAAGCCGTCTGTCACCCATGGTGCCGCTTTCCCGAGAGCAGTGCCCCGGGTGGCTCTCCAGCCCAGGGCGTGTCTGCCGCAGACACAGTGGAAGGCAGGCGGAGCAGCCCGAGGAGGAGCAGGTCCCTCTCCAAAACGAAGACGTCCTCATGGGAGAGCAGGAGAGACCCGGGGACTCGGGAAGACGCCCGTGTGCTGGCAGCTGCGGAGCCTGAGTGACGAGCTGCACGCCGAGGAGCCGGCCCGGTGATGCTGGCCACGCTGGAAGCATGGGAGGCCAGGCAGGGTCCACCCCCGTGGGCTTCCAGGGCCCTGGGATGCTGCGGGCGCCTTGGAGGACTTCCAGCCTCCAGGGGCAGGAGCCAGGTCTCCGTGGCTTTCGGCCGTCAGTGTGTGGTCCATGGTGCGGCAGCCCAGGACAGGAGCGGACTTACTGGACGCATTTGTCCCCAGAGCACTCACGGATGGACAGTGACGATGAGCACCGTCAGAGGGGCCCGCCTGGCAGGAAGTGGGCTCTGGGTTGTCCTGGAAGGCAGGCGAGGACAGCACCAGCTTCCAGGGGCCCCGTGTGCCAGGACGGGTCCCTCGCCGCATCCCCAGGCCGCGGCACGGCAGGCGGAGCCGAAGATGCCCCGGGCCCCACTGTGTCCCCGAAGTCGCAGAGCGCCGGAGCCCCTGTGCAGCCACTCCCCGGCCTGGAAGCTAACCCACCCCGTGCCCCAGTAAGGGGTTCCGCCTGGTGTGCCCTGCTTCAAGTCACTTTAAGGAACGAGCTGCCGCTCTCTCAGGTTTCTCCAAGGCCCACGGGTGGTCCCCATGAGACGAAAAGTCCACTTTGTCCTCAGGAGCTTCCGTCTTCCTGCGTAAGCCCTTGTGGGGTCTGGGGCACCGCCTGCCACCTCGCTCTCGGCTGCAGGGATTGGTGTTACTTGTGCCACCCGCAAGCGCTCACGCTTGAAGGCTGACGTGAGCCGTTAAATCGAGACTGTCCCTATCTCCCACGCGAGGGGACCAAGGGCCAGCGTGACTGAGTGACCCCAATGCTCCCCGTGCCGCAGGTGAGAGGCAGTCCAGCCCCGATCCTGAGCTCCCCTAAGGTTGAATCTGGGTCCTAGCGCTGTGCACTGCCAACTTCAAGCATCTCCTTAAAACAGCCTCGTAGATCTGTTGGATTGCAAGGAAGCGCCCTTCATGCCGCTGTCACGTTTTGTCAGAACCACAACTTGAATCACGTTTAGCAAAGAAACCCAGAGCATTTCATGTCTAAAAAATCTCGTTGAAATGTTTTTACTGTGTCATGTCTTATTGCATTGGCCTAAGTTATAAAAACAAACTGAAATAATGCAGTAACAGATAATTCTGTTTTTATTCTAATTTTAAGTGTGTTCCTCGTGTTGGGAGATACTTTTAGTTTTGTCCATTGATTTATTTTTAAGGTTGCATTCATTTATTTGAGAGGCAGAGTTACAAGAGGGAAAAACAGAGAGAGAGAGAGTGAGAGAGAGAGGTCTTCCATCCGCTGGTTCACTCCCACAGGGCCACAGCAGCCAGAGCTGCACTGAGCTGAAGCCAGGAGCTCATTCCAGGTCTCCCACACGGAGCAGGAGCCCAAGAACGTGGGCCATCTTCTACTGCTTTCCCAGGCCACAGCAGAGAGCTGGATCGGAAGAGGAGTGGCCAGGACTTGAACCAGCGCCCACACGGGATGCGTGTGCCCCAGGCAGAGGCTTAGCCTACCGTGCCACAGCGCTGGCCCCGCCCATTGATTTAAAATAAAGTTTCCACGTTCATCCTCCCATTTGGAAGAAATCTGAATTTTATCCAGTGCTGTTTCTCCACCTATTATTGTGTAGTTTTGAACTTACACGTCTTGTGTGGCACAAAAACAGCACTTTCTTACGTAGATGACTTGACCTGTGCCCTGTGAGACAGGTGCATGTGGAAGACCTGGAGCTGGGGGCAGTGTTGGGCACGCGGCTGTGCCTGGGCTGGGCTCGCGGAGAGGCCACACACTTACCAAGTGCACAGTGAGGTCCCCGCGGTCTGGCCTGCTCAGCGGGGAGGCGCAGGCCCGCGTGACTTTATCTGCACGGGGTCCCACCCACAGGATGACCAAGCGATGCGGCTGCTGGGCAATTCGTTTTTGGTGCTGCAGGCAGAGAAGTGGAATCCGGGCTGGAGGCCTGAGCCTTTATGTTTTGTGGGTAACAGTTGCGTCTCGTGAGCCACTCCCAGAGCCCCGTGTCCGCAGAGGGACTTGAGCCGGTCTGTGCCCTCAGGCTTTCTGGGGCGTCTCCACAGCACGAGACAAGTCGTTCGCGATGTCTCTCCAGATATTTGCTAGTGTTTCCCTAACTTACTGCTGTGCTGTGATAAAAGTCAAAGGCGCTGGCCCAGATTGCCAGCTGGCTTCCCCACTGCTGTCCAAAACAGGCGAATTTGGCCGTGATGGCTAAATATAAAGGCTGCAGATGGCACCCCTCGGCGGCATTGATAAAATGCTCCTCCTCTCCACAGTGAGAGCGGCAGAGGCCTGGTTCTGACACCAGCAGAGAGCACACGAGGTCCACACCAGTGCCAGGCGTTCCGAGGCTGGCCGCGTCTGCTTCAGGCTCACGGAAGCCCTGTTGTGCCGTGGGATCTCTGTGTGTCTCAGTGCTTGGTCTCTACCAGGGGAGGCAGAAGACAAAAGATGGACGGCTGATCCTTTTACCACTTGGACACTCGGAGGAAACCCAGCGCTACCTCTGCTCCTGAGCTTCCCCTGGCCTCCCGGCGCGGGGTCTTCCGTGGGATGTCTGCGTCGGCCCTGCGTACTCCACCTGACGTCCCAACACAGCTCTCGGAAAGGAAATCATGGCACTGTCTTCTTTGCCGGGTGTCTTGGTGGGCGGAGAGCTCTGTCTGTTCTCAGGGGAGATTTCCACCCAGGCTAACAGCTGCTAGCACGAGACAGACCCCCTTGTCACTTTCTGCTCCCGGTAACCTTTCAGACCGCTGAAGGACGGCTTCCTTGTAAAACTGTATCTCACCGATTCGCCCCATTGTTTCGCCTTGCTTGAGCCACCCTGAACCTGAGAAGCAACAGGGGAAAATAGTGTCATTTTCTCTCGTACCCACAGACCTCTGGGCCCCAACCCAGAGCACACAAATGAGAGGACACAACCCATCGGGGGTCCTGGGAAAGCCGGGTCCCGGCATGCCCCAGCGGCTGTAGTGGGTGCCCTGAGGTCGGGCGGTCGCTACGGCTGCGGATGGTTGAAGTTTCCCTGGGAGACCGGCACCTGGCACCTGGCGTGGAGGGCGGCTCCTGGTGTCCCAGCGCACAGCTGGCAATCGCACAGGACCCGGTGTTTCTGGGGTTTCACAGAGCCAGGGCAGCCACAGGGTCAGAATCCACACCTGCGAGGAAGGAGGTGACAGGTGGCGCCTAACAGGTGTCTGTAGGACAGGCAGGGCTGGAGGAGGGGCTCTGGAGGGCAGGGGGGTGAGGCGGTCCAGGTCCCCGGGGGCCTCAGGAGAGCCCGCGACCTCTTCCCAAGAAGCAGGGGCGCTCAGCTGCCTGTGAGCCCGGCAGGCGCGGTGGGGGAGGCTGGGGCACCCGACTCCGTGTCCATGAGAAGTGGCAGCTCTGTGTCTGTGTCTGGGGGGACCACCGCCCGCTCCAGCCCTGCCTGGGCACTCCCAGGCCAGACAGGGATGTGAGGGGCGCCGGAGCTCAGGCCCACAAGCATCTTGGGAGCTGATGCTGGTTTACGTGGACCCCTGAGGGTTGGTGCCCTTGTGGACAGAGCAGCGTGGTGAGGGCAGGGACAGGCTGTGGGCCCAGGAAGAGGCCCATGGCGAGGTCGGCCTGAGCGTGGCAGCCACTGGCACGTTCACCAAGAGTCGTGGTGGCACCCGAGAGGCCCAGGACTGCTAGGCTCGGCCAGGCAGCTGGCTCCTAAGTAGGAAGAGGAGCCCCGTTGTCCCCAGAGTCGGGGGCTGGGTGCTGACCTGCAGGCGGGCGCCTGGTGTCTGTGGAGTCGATGTGGCCACAGCAGACTGGACTTCCTCTGCCCTGCGAACCTAGGCCCGTCACCTTCACTGCGAGAGGCAATGGGACGTGAAGGCGTCATGAGGTGCTTCCTGGGTGTGGGTGCCGGGTGGGGGTGTTTCCTGGGTGTGAGTGCCGGGTGTGGGTGTTTCCTGGGTGTGAGTGCCGGGTGTGGGTGTTTCCTGGGTGTAGGTGTTTCCTGGGTGCAGGGGTTTCCCGGGTATAGGTGTTTCCAGGGTTTAGAGTGTTCCCTGGGTGTAGGTGTTCCCTGGGTGTGGGTGTTTCCCGGGTGTGGGTGTTTCCCGGGTGTGGGTGTTTCCTGGGTGTGGGTGTTTCCAGGGTTTAGGTGTTCCCTGGGTGTGGGCGTTTTCCAGGTGTGGGTGTTTCCTGGGTGTAGGTGTTTCCCGGGTGTGGGTGTTTCCCGGGTATGGGTGTTTCCAGGGTTTAGAGTGTTCCCTGGGTGTGGGTGTTTCCTGGGTGCAGGTGTTTCCCAGGTGTGGGTGTTTCCCTGGGTGTGGGTGTTCCCTGGGTGTGGGTGTTTCCTGGGTGCAGGTGTTTCCCGGGTGTGGGCGTTTTCCAGGTGTGGGTGTTTCCTGGGTGTGGGTGTTTCCCGGGTGTGGGCGTTTTCCAGGTGTGGGTGTTTCCTGGGTGTGGGTGTTTCCCGGGTGTGGGTGTTTCCCGGGTATGGGTGTTTCCAGGGTTTAGAGTGTTCCCTGGGTGTGGGTGTTTCCTGGGTGCAGGTGTTTCCCAGGTGTGGGTGTTTCCCTGGGTGTGGGTGTTCCCTGGGTGTGGGTGTTTCCTGGGTGCAGGTGTTTCCCAGGTGTGGGTGTTCCCTGGGTGTGGGTGTTTCCTGGGTGCAGGTGTTTCCCGGGTGTGGGCGTTTTCCAGGTGTGGGTGTTTCCTGGGTATGGGTGTTTCCAGGGTTTAGAGTGTTCCCTGGGTGTGGGTGTTTCCTGGGTGCAGGTGTTTCCCGGGTGTGGGTGCTGGGTGTGGGTGTTTTCCAGGTGTGGGTGTTTCCCGGGTATAGGTGTTTCCAGGGTTTAGAGTGTTCCCTGGGTGTGGGTGTTTCCTGGGTGCAGGTGTTTCCCGGGTGTGGGCGTTTTCCAGGTGTGGGTGTTTCCTGGGTGTGGGTGTTTCCCGAGTATAGGTGTTTCCAGGGTTTAGAGTGTTCCCTGGGTGTGGGTGTTTCCTGGGTGCAGGTGTTTCCCGGGTGTGGGCGTTTTCCAGGTGTGGGTGTTCCCCGGGTGTGGGTATTCCCCGGGTGTAGGTGTTTCCTGGGTGTGGGCGTTTTCCAGGTGTCGGTGTTCCCTGGGTGTGGGTGTTTCCCGGGTATAGGTGTTTCCAGGGTTTAGAGTGTTCCCTGGGTGTGGGTGTTTCCCGGGTGTGGGCGTTTTCCAGGTGTGGGTGTTTCCTGGGTTTAGAGTGTTCCCTGGGTGTGGGTGTTCCCCGGGTGTGGGTGTTCCCTGGGTGTGGGTGTTTCCTGGGTGCAGGTGTTTCCCGGGTGTGGGCGTTTTCCAGGTGTGGGTGTTCCCCAGGTGTGGGTGTTCCCCGGGTGTAGGTGTTTCCTGGGTGTGGGCGTTTTCCAGGTGTGGGTGTTTCCTGGGTGTGGGTGTTTCCCGGGTATAGGTGTTTCCAGGGTTTAGAGTGTTCCCTGGGTGTGGGTGTTTCCCTGGGTGTGGGTGTTTCCTGGGTGTGGGTGTTTCCTGGGTATGGGTGTTTCCAGGGTTTAGAGTGTTCCCTGGGTGTGGGTGTTTCCCTGGGTGTGGGTGTTTCCTGGGTGTGGGTGTTTCCTGGGTATGGGTGTTTCCAGGGTTTAGAGTGTTCCCTGGGTGTGGGTGTTTCCTGGGTGCAGGTGTTTCCCGGGTGTGGGTGCTGGGTGTGGGTGTTTTCCAGGTGTGGGTGTTTCCAGGGTTTAGAGTGTTCCCTGGGTGTGGGTGTTCCCCGGGTGTGGGTGTTTCCTGGGTGTGGGTGTTTCCTGGGTTTAGAGTGTTCCCCAGGTGTGGGTGTTCCCCGGGTGTAGGTGTTTCCTGGGTGTGGGCGTTTTCCAGGTGTGGGTGTTTCCTGGGTGTGGGTGTTTCCCGGGTATAGGTGTTTCCTGGGTTTAGAGTGTTCCCTGGGTGTGGGTGTTTCCCTGGGTGTGGGTGTTTCCTGGGTGTGGGTGTTTCCTGGGTGCAGGTGTTTCCCGGGTGTGGGTGCTGGGTGTGGGTGTTTTCCAGGTGTGGGTGTTTCCAGGGTTTAGAGTGTTCCCTGGGTGTGGGTGTTCCCTGGGTGTGGGTGTTCCCCGGGTGTAGGTGTTTCCTGGGTGTGAGCGTTTTCCAGGTGTGGGTGTTTCCTGGGTGTGGGTGTTTCCCGGGTATAGGTGTTTCCAGGGTTTAGAGTGTTCCCTGGGTGTGGGTGTTTCCTGGGTGTGGGTGTTTCCCGGGTATAGGTGTTTCCAGGGTTTAGAGTGTTCCCTGGGTGTGGGTGTTTCCCGGGTATGGGTGTTTCCAGGGTTTAGAGTGTTCCCTGGGTGTGGGTGTTTCCTGGGTGCAGGTGTTTCCTGGGTGTGGGTGCTGGGTGTGGGTGTTTTCCAGGTGTGGGTGTTTCCAGGGTTTAGAGTGTTCCCTGGGTGTGGGTGTTTCCCGGGTATGGGTGTTTCCAGGGTTTAGAGTGTTCCCTGGGTGTGGGTGTTTCCTGGGTGTGGGTGTTTCCTGGGTGCAGGTGTTTCCCGGGTGTGGGTGCTGGGTGTGGGTGTTTCCAGGGTTTAGAGTGTTCCCTGGGTGTAGGTGTTTCCTGGGTGTGGGCGTTTTCCAGGTGTGGGTGTTTCCTGGGTGTGGGTGTTTCCCGGGTATAGGTGTTTCCAGGGTTTAGAGTGTTCCCTGGGTATGGGTGTTTCCTGGGTGTGGTGTTTCCTGGGTGCAGGTGTTTCCCGGGTGTGGGTGCTGGGTGTGGGTGTTTTCCAGGTGTGGGTGTTTCCAGGGTTTAGAGTGTTCCCCGGGTGTGGGTGTTTCCCGGGTGTGGGTGTTTCCTGGGTGTGGGCGTTCTCTGGGTGTAGGTGCCAGGTGAGCCACTGCGTTTCGCAGTGTGTGGCTGTGCTTGCCGGGTGTCACAGGGACACGCTGAGCTGCCCTCACCAGTCCCCTTCTCCAAGAGGGGCCGTTCTCCTCGGGCGCAGAGGACGGCCCGCGGATCACGTACTCACGATTGCTGCTAATAAGTCCCCATAAAAGTGCGGACCGCGTGTGCTGGGTCTCCTGAGGTCTGCACGGTGTTCAGAGGCTTCCTCTCCTGAGCCCGCAAAGCCGATGGGCGTGCACGGCTGCTGAGTGATTGGCGTCACAAGGACACACCCCCAGCAGGGCGGGGCAAAGTCGCACGCCTGTGTCTGATGCCGTGATGACTGCCCATTGCACTGGCGGGCCAGCGCCTTTGACTTTTATCACAGACGACCCCAGAAAGTCCGTTTTCTGGCCCTGAGGGCCTTGGCTTTCTCAGGATCCAAGAGGCAGAGCAGGGGACAGTGGCTTCTCCCAGCGTGGGACCCCTGTAGGGAGGCGCAGCTCCGCGCTGTGCCATTAAACAATAATTAAGTCCTCCCGGCTCAGCCCTCCATGCTTGCTAATCTTGGCGACTGTTTACATGCTACTATTTGTTTAATGGCAAAGTTTATTGATTTGGCAAATTCAGTCCCACGTTGTAGATTTCCGCAGTCTGTGCTCCTCCGTGCAGCTCAGCATTTTTAAATGTCAGCTGCGGAGGTTCATTGATCGCAATTAAAAGTGTGGAGAGAATTAGCACAGCAAAAGCTTCCGGTCATTAGTGGAGGGCGCGGGAGGTTTTTAGCACGTTTTCACACTTATTTTCCTTCCTATTATTGACGTAGAGTATGATGCTTGCTGAACAGTTTTTGTTTTGCTAAAAAGGAAACTTTTCACATCAATAAGAATTAATGACACGCAGTTGTTGTCTGAGGCTTGCTGGCCCTGGCCGGAGCTCGGCGGGCGTGCGGGGCCTCCGGAATGGAGCCGCGTGGGCCCTGTGGGCGCCAGGTGAGCGTGCAGACCTGGCCCGCACAGGGCGGAGGCCGCTGCCTAGGCGAGGCAGGGAGGGGCTGGGAAGGGCAGGTCCCCCTGTCCTCAGAGGCTGGCAGGTCTCTACGCACTGCACTACTGCCTTAAAGGGGCCTTGCGACAGCCACCGCGCACGCAGGAAGTGGCATCGCTCACAGAGCGAGTGCCCTCAAACCCTGCCCTCTCATTAGGTTTAAAAAACGAAAGCACAAACGGCCACACTTCTGTGCTGGCGCGTGGGGTGATGCTCCAGGTAGGCTGGAAAGGGAAGGTGGGAGGGGCTGCAGGGCCGGGGGGGACCTTGCCTCCCGGGGGGGCGTCCCAAAGCCTCCATGCTTGGAGGAGAACGAAGCACATGCAGGGTCGTTGAGACCCGGGGCTTGGGCCAGAGGTGAGAGGCAGTACACGGTTAGGTTCCGTTCCAGCCCTGGTGAATGACTGGGAATACTAAGGTTTCCTAAGATACAGTCATGGGGTCACAGGTGCATGGTCAGTGGTGCCTGGTGGACACTGGTCATGGCATTAGGACTGGAGGACTGTGCGTGTGTGGCCAGAGCGCCATTGCCAAGGGCAAAGAAGTTAAGATTACATTGTGATTTCTACCACCTGGATGAAGGAGACTCAACATGGAGCAATTTATGTTCTCTTCTGTCTCCATCCATCCATCCAAGCGTCCATCCATCTCTCCATCCGTCTATACCTCCTTCCACCCATCCGTCTATACCTCCTCCCATCCATCCACCCAATCCATCCAACCACCCACCCACCAAGACATCAGCAGTCACCCAACAGAGCGTTGCACTGCCCTGGCTCTGCTGCTGGGTCCCGGGTCACTACTGAGGAGCCCACGGTGGCAAGCTCTCCAGGGCAGGCCACGCCGTGCCGCCGTGGCAGGCTGCATGCATGAGAGCCACGCTGCCTGGGCTGTGTGCGTGCTGCGGCTGGGTGGGTGCAGGAGTGACCCTCCTCGTCGGGGGAGGACAGTGGTGCTGGGCACATCCCAGAGTCGGGGAGCTGAGGTTCTGTGGGCGCCACCAGTGCTGGGGCAGTGGCAGGGCAGCATGGCCAGGAGGGGGCGGGGCAGGGCTCTCCAGGGAGGTAACCATGGCATGAGCGAGGGCAGGCAGCAGCAGGTGTTTCACTGTCCCACCCATCACTGCCTTGAGGTCGCCATTGCGTGTTTTCCAAGACTGGAAATTTGGTCACTGATGCCCAGAAACTGGAAGGGTGGGGTCCGAGTCCCTGGGCTGGTGGGAGGTGAGAGGGTCAGTCCACCATCTACCCGCGGAGGACTGTGGAAGTGTCAGCAGCTCCAAAGGAGGCCGTCAAAGTACAACTTGGGGACAGGGACAGAGAAGCCCGGCTCCAAAGGAGAGGGCTGGAAACCTGAGAGCCACAGTGGAGGTGGCCCAGGCAGAGACCCGCAGGGACCCTCACCACGGAGCAGCATCGTGCAAGGAGACGCTACCATTTAATAATTCAGTGAGCTATTTTTTAAAAGAAATGAAATCTATTAAAAGCCGTATTTTCATTTGATTAATAAAGGCTATAAAGGAATAACAAATAACCAAATAATTAAAGCAAACCCAATCTCTTAATGCAAACATCCTCTAAACAGTCCTTAATTTGCGTTTAAATATAAATATTAAATAATGCTAAACATGCGCGCGGCTCCCTCTGCCCCCGGCTAGCTTTGCAGCTCTGGTTTGCTGAGTACAGACTTGCACCACAGTGGCAGCTCCCTGCTCTCTGCCCCAAGCGCTCCAGGGCGCCTCTGCTGTGCGAATGAGACCGGACACAGCGAATTCAACTTTTGGACCAAGGGTTATGAGAAGAGTGGAAGGGTTGCCTGAAACTTTGGCCACAGGACGTACTCAAGCATTCTTGTTTGATTGCTCCAATGTGTTTTTACATCGATGTTTCCTTTTTTAAATCATGCGACCTGTTATTCGGGTGCACGCATGTTTAAGGAAACGTTTTGTCACAATAAGCCACATCCTCACGGGCTACGCGTGTACTGGATAGGTGAGCAGTGCGCACGGACCCCAGCAGGGCCGCCCGGCACTTCCCCTCCGTGACCCCACTTCGGGACTGCACACTTGGAGCTTCCTTCTTCCACGTGTCCAGGCAGCACCCGTGGGTCATGAACTCCGGCTCCCCCGTGTGCGGTGTGACCCCAGGAACTTGTTCCTGCAACCTGACTGATCGGGTCCGTTCTCCAAACCCCCTCTCCCGCCCAAGCCTCGGTGCGCTCCATCCTGGGTTCAGATCGAGGGCTTCTGGTCTGTTCTGTTTGCTGTCTGAGCTCCCACAGGGGAGGGGGGTTTGTGCTGTTTCTGTGTCTGGCTTGTGTCATGTGACGTGAGTCCTCCGGTCCCATCCATTCCACTGCACGTGACAGAATTTCATCCTTTTTATGGCTGGATAGTACTCTGCTGTGAGTGTGTGTGGGTGTGTGAGTGTGCATGTGTGTGTGAGAGTGTGTGAGTCTGTGAGTGTGTGTGTGAATGTGTGCGAGTGAGTGTGTGTGAGAGTGAGCAAGTGTGTGAGTGTGTGTTTGTGTGAGTCTGTGTGTGAGTGTGAGTGTGTGAGAGTGAGTGTGTTTGAATGTGTGAGTGTGAGAGTGTGTGAGTGTGTGAGTGTGTGAGTGTGAATGTGTGTGAGTGTGAGTGTGAGTGTGTGAGAGTGAGTGTGTTTGAATGTGTGAGTGTGTGAGTGTTTGAGTGTGTGAGTGTGAGTGTGAGTGTGTGAGAGTGAGTGTGTTTGAATGTGTGAGTGTGAGAGTGTGTGAGTGTGTGAGTGTGAATGTGTGTGAGTGTATGTGTGTGAGTGTGTGTGAGAGTGCATGTGTGAGTGAGTGTGTGTGGCATTTTTCTGTGCTCCCTCCTCTGGTGATGAGCCTGTGGCTGATTCCACACCTTTGCCCCTGTGTGCAGTGTGTGTGAGTATGTGTGAGTGTGAGTGTGTGCATGCATGTGAGTATGTGTGTGAGAGTGTGTTTGAGTGTGTGTGAGTGTGCATGTGTGTGAGAGTGTGTGAGTCTGTGTGTGAGTGTGTGTGAATGTGTGTGTGAGAGTGAGTGTGTGTGAGAGTGAGCAAGTGTGTGAGTGTGTGAGAGTGTGTGAGTGTGTGTTTGAGTGCGTGTGAGTGTGAGTGTGTGTGAGAGTGAGCAAGTGTGTGAGTGTGTGTGAGTGTGAGTGTGTGAGTGAGTGTGTGAGTGTGAATGTGTGTGAACGTGTGTGTTTGAGTGTGTTTGAGTGTGTGTGAGTGTGAGAGTGTGTGAGTGTGTGAATGTGTGTGAGTATGTGTGTGTGGGTGTGTGAGTGTGCATGTGTGTGTGTGAGTGTGTGAGTCTGTGTGTGAGTGTGTGTGAGAGTGAGTGTGTGTGAGAGTGAGCAAGTGTGTGAGTGTGTGAGTGTGTGAGTGTGTGAGTGTTTGAGTGTGTGAGTGTGAGTGAGTGTGTGAGTGTGTGAGAGTGAGTGTGTTTGAGTGTGTGAATGTGTGTGAGAATGAGTGTGTGTGAGAGTGAGCAAGTGTGTGAGTGTGTGAGAGTGTGTGAGTGTGAGTGTGTGAGAGTGTGTTTGAGTGTGTGTGAGTGTGAGAGTGTGTGAGTGTGTGAGTGTATGTGTATGAGTGTGTGTGAGAGTGCGTGTGTGAGTGAGTGTGTGTGTGGCATTTTCTGTGCTCCCTCCTCTGGTGATGAGCCTGTGGCTGATTCCACACCTTTGCCCCTGTGTGCAGTGTGTGTGAGTATGTGTGAGTGTGAGTGTGTGCATGCGTGTGAGTATGTGTGTGAGAGTGTGTTTGAGTGCGAGTGTGTGAGTGTGTGCGAGTGTGAGAGTGTGTGTAAGTGTGAGTGTGTGTGGCACTTTCTGTGCTAGTCCTCTGGTGATGACCCGTGGCTGATCCCACACCCTCGCCCCTGTGTGCAGTGTGTGTGAGTGTGTGTGTGAGTATGTGTGAGTGTGAGTGTGTGTGTGAGTGTGTGTGTGAGTGTGTGTGGTACTTTCTGTGCTCATCCTCTGGTGATGACCCGTGGCTGATCCCACACCCTCGCCCCTGTGTGCAGTGTGTGTGAGTGTGTTTGAGTGTGTGTGAGTGCGAGTGTGAGAGTGTGTGTGAGTGTGAGTGTGTGTGGCACTTTCTGTGCTCGTCCTCTGGTGATGACCCGTGTCTGATCCCACACCCTTGCCCCTGTGTGCAGTGTGTGAGTGTGAGTGGTGATGTGTGAGTGTGAGTGGTGATAACCCGTGGCTGATCCCACACCCTCGCCCCTGTGTGCAGTGTGTGCATGTGTGTGAGTGTGAGTGTGTGTGAGTGTGTGTGTGAGTGTGTGTGTGGCACTTTCTGTGCTCGTCCTCTGGTGATGACCCGTGGCTGATCCCACACCCTCGCCCCTGTGTGCAGTGCTGTGGGACGCGTGCGGAGCAGGCATCTGCTACAGCGACCTCTCGTCACTTGGCTGTGAGTCTCCTGCACCCAGCGCCGGGCTTGCTGGGCCCGCGGCAGCCCCGGTCTGCTCTGTATGGCGTCTCGGTTCCGTTTCCACGGCGACTGCACTGATTTACGTTCCCAAGGCCAGGCAGGAGTTGCTCTTCCTCCACACTGCCGGCGTCTGCTACTTTCTGTCCCTTATAGTGACCTTTCGGCCAGCAGCTGGGTCACATCTCATCTGGTTTTGATTTGCATTTCATAAAAACTTGATTGTTTTTTCATTTATTTGTTGACTATTTGTATTTCTTTGACAGCCATCTATTCAGGTCCTTTCCTCATTTCTTAATTGGTTTTTTTGTGGTTGTTGATGACTTTTTTGGGTTCCTGTAGATTCTGGTATGAATCCTTTGTTGGATGAGTTGCTTGCAGATATTTTCTCCGCTCTATGGACTGATTTCTTTGCTGTGCAGAAGCGTCTAAATTGGGTGTAATCCATTTGTCAGGTTTTGACTTGGTTGCCTGCAGCTTTTTTTTTTTAAGATTTATTTTATTTATTTGGAAGACAGAGTTAGAGGTAGAGAGAGAGAGAGAAAGAGAGAGAGAGAGGTCTTCCATTCTACTGGTTCACTCCCCAAATGACTGCAACAAACAGAACTGCGCCAATTCTGAAGCCAGGAGCCAGGAGCTTCTTCCAGGTCTCCTATGCAGGTGCAGGGGCCCAAGGACCTGGGCCATCTTCCACTGCTTTCCCAGGCCATAGCAGAGAGCTGGATTGGAAGAGGAGCAGCCGGGAATTGAACCGGCGCCCATGTGGGATGCCAGTGCTGCAGGCTGGGGCTTTAACCTGCTGTGCCACAGCGCTGGCCCCTGGCTGCAGTATTAAGGTTTGATCCAAAAAAGAAGTAGCTATGCCCATGTCTTGAAGTGTTTTCCTTGTTTTTCTTTCAGCAATTTCATAGTTTCAGGTCTTATGTCTGTACCTTTGATTTGTCTTGCATTGATTTTTGTATATGTTAAGAGGTAGGGATCTAATTTCATTTTTCTATATAGGTGTATCCAATTTTGCCAACACCATTTATTGAAAAAAACTATCCTCTCTTCAAAGTGATGTTCTTGGCGTCTATGAAAATCAGGCAGGTGTGTGTTTGCAGTAACTCCTGGGCGCTCTGTTCTGGTCCACGGGTCTGCGCGTTGGTCTTTGTGCAGGCAGCGTGCAGGTTCAGTCTGTGGCTTTGCGGGACGCTCGCAGGCAGGCATCGTGACAACCCTGCTTTCCTTCTTTCCTTCTGCGTCTACTTAGACGAGGACCACTCGGGTTATTCCGGGTCTTTTGTGTTTCTCTATGAATTTCAGAATTCTTCTTTCTGATTCTATAGGAATGGCATTGGAATCTGATGGAGAATTGCACTGAATCTTTACATTGCATTAGGTAGATGGACATCTTGATGACATTAATTCTATGAATACATTAACAAGGAATATCTCCATTCTGTGTGTGTGTGCTGGATGGTTTAAATGTTTATTTATTTGTTTGAAAGAGAGAGAGAGAGAGAGAGAGAGAGAGAGAGAGAGAGAGAGAATCTTCCATTAATTCACTCTCAAAATAGCAGCGAAAGCCCGAGCTGCGCCAATTCTGAAGCCAGGAGCCAGGCACTCCTGGTGGCGGGGACTCAGGTACTTGACCACTGAGCCACCGTGCGGCTCCTCTGAGCATCAGAGGTGGAGCAGCCAGGACACTCCCCGGCGCTGGGACACGGGTGCAGGTGTCCCGGGCCACAGCTGAGTCTCTGTGCCACAGCGCCCGCTCCTTCCCGATGGCTGCTGTCCCCAGTGGTTCCCACTTCTCGTTGCGGAGCTCTTCCGCTTTGGTTCCGTGTTTTCCTGACACCTGCTTCTGGCAGCGGTGATGAGCAGGAGCTCTTCCTTGATTTCTCTTTCACAAAGGTCAGCATTGCTGTGCTGGTCTCCTCCTGTGCTGGTTTTGAGTCCTGTGACTTCTCTGAGTTTGTTCCTCATGGCTGACAGGTTTCTGCTGGGGTGTGTAGGTCTCTCCACATACAAAGTCGTCTGCCGACACAGATAATCTGACTTCTTCCTTTCCAATGTGATGCCTGCCTTCCTTCTCTTCCCCAGCTGCTCTCGCTGATGCTCTCGATACGGCAGTGAATAGCGGAGGAAAGAGTGGACGTCCTGTCTGTCCCGAGCTGAGGGGAAACGCTTCCACCTGCCTGTGTGGTGACTGCAGGTGGACACAGGCGTGCAGGACTCGCCCAGTGCTAGATGTACCAGCTGCTGGAAATCTCGCTCCCCACTAAATTACCCGGAAATGCAGGCAATCCAGATTACTGATCTTCTATTGATCCAAGACTAAAGAATGGTTTTAAATCCTTGTTTTATGTTTGGTAAAATACGATTATTTATCACAAAACACATCCTGTATGTGAATGTGTAATGAATATATTATCATGAATGCTTTTAAAAAAGATTTATTTTATTTATTTGAGAGGGAGTGTGGGGGGGAGGTGGAGGGGGGAGAGAGAGGGAGAGGGAGAGGGAGAGGGAAGGTCTTCCATCTGCTAGTTCGCTCCCTAAACGGCCATGATGGCTGGAGCTGAGCCAATCCGTAGCCAGGAGCCAGGAGCTTCTTCCAGGTCTCCCACGTGAGTGCAGGGGCCCAAGCACATGGGCCATCTCATCTTCTGCTGCTTTCCCAGGCCATAGCAGAGAGCTGGATCAGAAGTGGAGCAGCCGGGACTCGAACCGGTGCCCATATAGGATGTTGGCTTTAACCCACTGCACCACAGCGCCGGCCCCATGAGCGCTTTTTACCAAATGGAGAAATCCTTTATTTTATAAATTTCTAAAAAAAAAGGGAGAATTTGGATCACACGTGCAGAATGATGGTAGAAGACACCTGTAATTGTTTTTCTGTAACTATTATCGTTATTAATACGGTGCCTTGTGATTCCAAAACTTGCAGGTGGAAAACTGAGCCTGCGCTGTTCTTTGCCGAGGCCCTTTCGCCTTCTCAGAAGAGGCAGCAGCTGCTCACCCTACAGAGGCGGAGCAGGGCCGCGGGGAGCCCGAGGCTGGGCCAAGCCCGGGACGGTGGCTGCCGTGAGGCTGCAGGGCCGCGGGGAGCCCGAGGCTGGGCCAAGCCCGGGACGGTGGCTGCCGTGAGGCTGCAGGGCCTGCCCGCCTTCGCCGTGTGTTCCACGTGGCCGCACGAGCACCTGCTGCCCCCCAAACTGCCCGCGTGTTGCCCACACAATAAAACACACCCAGTTCTAGGGAAAACAGGATTTCTTTCCCCTACACAGTACCATATAAATCCAAAAGGTGCATCTCAATGTCCCGAGGTGAGTGGAGTATCGACCAACGCTCATTTCCTTGAAGGACCATTCCCGCATCCCATAATCCCTGCTTGCTTTTGTAGTTTCGTGCTTTTCGAGGTTCTCTGTGCCTTCCTTCTCTAACGGAGAGCCCTGGGACACTCTCCCAGTTCAGAGCAGAGGCTGCTGCTGCTTCTGGACACCCGAGACCAATTCCTGGGTGATTCCGTCACACCAGTGTTCTTGGGGCAGAGCCGTGGCACCGCAGGTAAAGCTGCCACCTGCCCCCGACCCCCGACACCACCTGCCCCCCAGCCCCAACCCCTGACACCACTGCCCCCCAACCACGACCCCCGGCACCACCTGCCCCCCGACCCCGACCCCCGACACCACCTGCCCCCCTGACCACAACCCCCGACACCACCTGCCCCCCAGCCCCGACCCCGACACCACCTGCCCCCCTGACCACGACCCCCGACACCACCTGCCCCCGACCCCCAACACCACCTGCCCCCCAACCATGACCCGCGACACCACCTGCCCCCCGACCCCGACCCCCGACACCACCTGCCCCCCAGCCCCAACCCCGACACCACCTGCCCCCAACCACGACCCCGACACCACCTGCCCCCCGACCCCGACCCCCGACACCACCTGCCCCCCAGCCCCAACCCCGACACCACCTGCCCCCCAGCCCCGACCCCGACACCACCTGCCCCCCGACCCCAACCCCCGACCCCACCTGCCCCCAACCACGACCCCTGACACCACCTGCCCCCGACCCCCAACACCACCTGCCCCCCAACCATGACCCGCGACACCACCTGCCCCCTGACCCCGACCCCCGACACCACCTGCCCCCAACCCTGACCCCGGACACCACCGCCCCCAACCCTGACCCCCGACACCACCTGCCCCCCGACCCCCGACACCACCTGCCCCCCGACCCCGACCCCCGACACCACCTGCCCCCGACCCCCAACACCACCTGCCCCCCAACCATGACCCGCGACACCACCTGCCCCCCGACCCCGACCCCGACACCACCTGCCCCCCTGACCACGACCCCCGACACCACCTGCCCCTGACCCCCAACACCACCTGCCCCCCAACCATGACCCGCGACACCACCTGCCCCCCGACCCCGACCCCCGACACCACCTGCCCCCCAGCCCCAACCCCAACACCACCTGCCCCCCGACCCCAACCCCCGACCCCACCTGCCCCCAACCACGACCCCTGACACCACCTGCCCCCAACCCCGACCCCGGACACCACCGCCCCCAACCACAACCCCCGACACCACCTGCCCCCCAGCCCCAACCCCGACACCACCTGCCCCCCGACCCCCGACACCACCTGCCCCCCGACCCCTGACACCACCTGCCCCCCGACCCCGACCCCCGACACCACCTGCCCCCCAGCCCCAACCCCGACACCACCTGCCCCCAACCACGACCCCCGACACCACCTGCCCCCCGACCCCGACCCCCGACACCACCTGCCCCCCAGCCCCAACCCCGACACCACCTGCCCCCCAGCCCCGACCCCGACACCACCTGCCCCCGACCCCCAACACCACCTGCCCCCCAACCATGACCCGCGACACCACCTGCCCCCTGACCCCGACCCCCGACACCACCTGCCCCCAACCCTGACCCCGGACACCACCGCCCCCAACCCTGACCCCCGACACCACCTGCCCCCCAGCCCCAACCCCGACACCACCTGCCCCCCGACCCCCGACACCACCTGCCCCCCGACCCCGACCCCCGACACCACCTGCCCACCAGCCCCAACCCCGACACCACCTGCCCCCCGACCCCGACCCCCGACACCACCTGCCCCCCAGCCCCAACCCCGACACCACCTGCCCCCAACCACAACCCCGACACCACCTGCCCCCTGACCCCGACCCCTGACACCACCTGCCCCCCAGCCCCAACCCCGACACCACCTGCCCCCAACCACGACCCCTGACACCACCTGCCCCCAACCCCGACCCCCGACACCACCGCCCCCAACCACAACCCCCGACACCACCTGCCCCCGACTCCAACCCCGACACCACCTGCCCCCCGACCCCGACACCACTTGCCCCCCTGACCCCGACCCCCGACACCACCTGCCCCCCTGACCCCGACCCTCGACACCACCTGCCCCCCGGCCCCAACCCCTGACACCACCGCCCCCCAACCACGACCCCCGGCACCACCTGCCCCCCAACCCCGACACCACCTGCCCCCGACCACGACCCCCAACACCACTGCCCCCCAACCACGACCCCCGGCACCACCTGCCCCCCGACCCCGACCCCCGACACCACCTGCCCCCGACCCCGACCCCTGACACCACCTGCCCCCAACCACGACCCCCAACACCACCTGCCCCCAACCACGACCCCCAACACCACCTGCCCCCAACCACGACCCCTGACACCACCTGCCCCCCAGCCCCAACCCCGACACCACCTGCCCCCAACCACGACCCCCGACACCACCTGCCCCTGACCCCGACCCCTGACACCACCTGCCCCCCAGCCCCAACCCCGACACCACCTGCCCCCAACCACGACCCCCGACACCACCTGCCCCCCGACCCCGACCCCTCTTAGGGGAGCCAGCTCAAGTCCCGGCTGCTCCACTTCCGATCCAGCTCCCTGCTCATGCCCTGGGAATGCAGCAGCAGATGGCCCAAGCGCTTGGGCCCCTGCACCTGTGTCAGAGACCCGAATGGAGCTCCGGGCTCGAGGCTTTGGCCTGGCCCAGCCCCAGCCTTGCAGTGAACCAGCAGAGGAGAGATTTCTTTCTCTCCGTAACTCTTACCGTCAAATAAATACACTCATTTTAAAAAAGTCTTTCTGAATGGGCCAGCTTTTCTTATTTATTTTGCCTGTGGACATCGCAAAGTCCTGTGCTGATTCCCACATGGGTTCAGCGTCCGACACGCAAGCACAGTTCCAGGCCCTGTCTTACAGGAACCTGCTCCCCACAAGGGCTTCCTGACCGGAGGATGGGCTGTGGCGGCGTCTGAGGGCGTCGGGAGCGACTGAACTGAGCCTCTTGCCTCCACCCTGCGATGGAGCTGAACTTCATCCCCGCCCGCGGGCTGGTCCCAGGCGCCACTCCACTGCCCAGGCTGAGGCTGCGTCTGGGCACGAGCGGAGGTCGCGGTGGTCACGGCTGAGTGATGGCCCTGCGCTGCGTTTGTAGCTCCTCGTCCCTGATGCCCCCAGCCTGCGCCCCTCCTGGTCGCGCACCCCCGAGTGTCAAGGTCCAGGTCGCACCGCTCTGGGGGCGCTTTCTTCCCCGGCCCCCACCCTGATCGCCAGCCCCTGCCGTGGCTGCCTTGGGTTTGGCTGAAATTTCAGGAAACAGAGACCCTCTGGAGAGATGGCTGCTGGGCAGCGGCTTCTCCAGGGCCTCTGACGTGGGCCATCAAAGGGAGCCAGGCCAGCAGGGCAGGCGGGGCGCCTGGCCTCCATCAGCAGAGACAGGAGCCAGGAAATGCGGGCACCCCGGCGGAAGCGGGAACCTGACGGCTGTCCCGCGGGGAGACGGGTTTGGAAACAGGAAGTGCTGAGAGACGTTGTCAGTTAACCACGTGCTGAAGTCCGCCGCGGAGGGGAGGCTGATGCAAGCCAGAGCTTGGGGGTGCATCTGATGCTGGGGGTGTGGGGCTCTCCACCGTGAGAGCGGAGTCCACGCCCCGCTCCTGCTGAGCACGGCTCTGAAGGCCCCACGTCTGTGGCTCCCAAGGTGAACTTGGCTCAGAGTCCAGGAAGGAGCAGCTCGTCCTGCAGCCATCAGGACTGGTGTGAGGAGGAGATGGGGACCCACGAGGGCACCCGTCAGGTAAGCAGACATCCACAGGGAGAGGCAATGGGGCAGTGGCACAGACACGGACCCAGGCACGGTGAGGCTTTGTGTTTTCACTGTGAGAGGTGGGAGAGGTGCCACACACGCGCGGTCTGGTGCTTGCTCTGTGTTGATTCCTGGTGGGCCAGACATTGAGTTCTCCTCTGAGACTGGCTCTCCTGGTTGGCGTTGGTCTTGGAAGCCGTTCTGTCCATCACAAGCTCTTCCCGGCTCCTCCGGGGGGCTGCGCCCTACTCCGGGCCTGGACGTCCCGTGGCCCCTCAGCAGCCCTCACTGATGGACATGGAGCTGCCTCCTTGCTTTCCACAGTGGAAGCAGGCGCTGTGAGCATTCCCGTGTGTGTGTCTATGTGCTGTGTGTGAGGACACTGGGTACACGCACACGTGAACCTGTGTGGAGGTGACCCAAACGTGCGCCGCGTCCCACCCAAGCATCTGTGTCTCTGTGGTGCAAACCCAGGGAGCAGGCAGCCCAGCTCCTCAGCATTGGTCCAAAAAGCTGGAAACAGGAAAATAAACAGACCTGACTTCAGAATGGCCCAGACTCAGGCCTGGCCGAGAGGTGTGAAGGCAGAATCTCTGAAGAGGAGGCAGCGTAAGAAACAAATGGCTGGCTCATCTACCCCCGCGGAGCTGTGTGGGATCCAAGTGGCACAGCACATGGGAAAATGGCCACCGCGGGACAGGTGATCAGCGCCACGCGGAGACTCGCCGTGCTGCACACCGCACCCTCACCGTGCACATGCCCACTGTCTGACCACCTCCAACTTAGGTCATTTCAGCAAAATACAGTCTACCACAGCTACTTAATAATGACCAAGACACAGCTCACCTGCTGGGCACAGTTGCCACGGTTCACACGCTGGACACAGTTGCCACGGTTCACACGCTGAATGCTGTTCAAACAGGTCCTGAAGAATATTAGGAGAATGTTCATTTTCTCATTAGGTTCTCGTCTTCTTTGCTGTGTGGAAGCTCTTCAGTTTGATAAAATTGCACTGGTCACTCGCACTGCTTTTGCTGGTTATACTTTTGGGATCACAGCCCCCAAATCACTGTCCACAGCACTGCCCACACCACTGCCCACACCACTGCCCACAACACTGTCCACACCACTGCCCACAACACTGACCACACTGTCCACAGCACTGCCCACAACACTGTCCACACCACTGCCCACAACACTGTCCATACCACTGCCCACAACACTGACCACACTGTCCACAGCACTGCCCACAACACTGCCCACACCACTGCCCACAACACTGTCCACACCACTGCCCACAACACTGACCACACTGTCCACAGCACTGCCCACAACACTGTCCACACCACTGCCCACAACACTGACCATACCACTGCCCACAACACTGACCACACTGTCCACAGCACTGCCCACAACACTGTCCACACCACTGCCCACAACACTGTCCACACCACTGCCCACAACACTGACCACACTGTCCACACCAATGCCCACACCACTGCCCACAACACTGACCACACTGTCCACAGCACTGCCCACACCGCTGCCCACACCACTGCCCACACTGCCCACACCACTGTCCACAGCACTGACCACACTGTCCACACCACTGCCCACAACACTGCCCACACCGTCCACACCACTGCCCACACCACTGCCCACAGCACTGCCCACAGCACTGCCCACACCACTGCCCACACTGTCCACACCACTGCCCACAACACTGCCCACACTGTCCACAACACTGCCCACACCACTGCCCACAACACTGACCACACTGTCCACAGCACTGCCCACAGCACTGCCCACACCACTGCCCACACTGTCCACACCACTGCCCACAACACTGCCCACACTGTCCACACTAATGCCCACACCACTGCCCACAGCACTGTCTACACCACTGTCCACACCGCTGCCCACACCACTGTCCACACTGCCCACAGCACTGCCCACACTGTCCACACCACGGTCGCACAGCTGTCCCCTTATGTTCTCTTGTGTGCTGTCTGGTCTCCTATTTGGATCTTGACTGCGTTTTCAGTTGTTTCTTACAGAAAACAGTGAGATAGGGTCCCTGTTCACTCTGTTCATGTGATTTCTTAGTTTTCCCAACACCATCTATTCCAGCGCCTGCCCCTTCTCCATGGCACGCCCTTGGCACTTCTCTTGAAAATCAGTTGACCATAAGCATCTGGGCTTGTACCTGGGCTCTGTCTACTGCTGGCGGTTGGCCAGTGTCGTGTCCCTTTAGTGACCACAGCTTTGTGACGTGTTTTGAACCCTGACAGTGTGATGCCCCAGCTTTGTTCACTGTGTTCAGGGCTGCTGTGGGGATGCAGGATCTTTGGTGGCTCCACACAACTTTTAGGACAGTTAAACGTGGCATAGGAATTCTGACAAAGTTTGCATTAAATCTGAAAGTTGCTGTGGGTAGTTGGATGTTCCAGCGGTCCGTGTTCACCCATCTGTGAACGTGAAGTCGCTTCCGCTTGCATTTGCTTCAGTCTCTTTCATCAATATTTTATTGTTTTCAGCCTACAAATCTTTCGCCTTGTTGGTTAAGTTTATTCCTACATATCATCATTTTCTGAGATGACATCACACATGGGATTATTTTCTTATTTTTCAGAAAGTTCATTGTTAGTTTGTAGAAATAACACCGATTTTGTAAGTTTGTTTTGTATCCTGCAGCTTTACTGAATCAATTCTAACAGTGTTTTTAATGAAATCTGTAGATTTTCCACATATAAGATCATGTTGTCGTCAAACAGAATGAAGATAAAATCCACAGCGTGGGAGAAAACATTTGAAATCACACATTGGTTAAGGTGCTAACAATATACAAGGAACTCAAATTAGCAATGGCAAGAAAACAAATCACCCACGAAACACTGACAAATAGACATTTCTTTCTCCAAAGAAAACATATAAATGGAAAACAGATACACGGAGAAATGCTAATATCTAGTCATCAGAAAAACACAAATTAAAGCCACACTGGGAGAGCAGCACATACCTGTTAGATTGGCTACTTAAAAAAAGAGAGATAGCAGACACTGGCAAAGACGCGGGAACACTGCACCCTGGCTCACTGTCGGCAGCGCTGCAACACAGCGCAGCAGCTTTAGAGCAGCGTGGAGCGTCCTCCAAACCATGCACGGAGCTCCACAGGATCCGACAGGCTGCTTCTGGGGCTGTAGCCCCGAGTGGGACACAGGATGCTGGGGAGGCAGGCGCATTGCTGTGTGTACTGTGGTCGTTCACAACACCAGGACACAGCGACGACGAAATGCCGGTCACGTAGGGGAGTGGATTGACAGGCGGGTTGACATACACAGCGGGAACCACTCAGCCTTCCTAAGCCACCTGTGACAACGTGGGTGAACCAGAGGCGTTGCGCTAAGTGAAACAAGCCAGGCGCACACACAAATGCTGTCGTCTCTCATGTGTGGATAAATTTTTAAAAGCCGAGATGCCGGAAAGGGAGAGTGGACAGGTGGTTCCGGGTGCTGGAGTGGAGGGGTGGGTGGGGAAGGGGAAGGCGCTGGTGACGTGGCACCAAGTTTCGGTGAGACGGGAGGGTCAGGCGCAGCGTGGCGACTGTGGTCAGTCCTCCTGCACAATGTGTGTTTCAGCACAGCCAAGAAAGGACCGTGTGAGAGGTGACGGACGCGGTTGCTATGCTAATGATCTCAGTTTGATCACCCACAGTGTATGCGTGGACGGCAATGTCCCGCTGTACCTTACAGGTACACGCGGTTATTGTTTGTCACTTAAAAATAAAAGAAAGCTTAACATTTGAAGGGTTTGGTACTGGGAGAGATCTGGTTCCTAGAATCAGAAACCATCAATGCTGACCGCAGCGTGAGTACGCAAGGAAGAGGCCGTTGGTGCTGTCTTCCAGTGAATTCCATCAGCGCCCCACCATCTGCTAATTACAGGAACGCTGTGCGCTGCAGGTCCATTCAGAGTGCAGCCACGCTCCGTGTTCCTGCTACGTTTAAACACGTACTGCACTGTAAAGTTAGCATGCAGAAGAGCCCGTTGTTTCTGAGTACTTGGACCTGACTGGAGCCCGTGAGAGTGGAACTGTTTTAAATTCGCTTGCATCGCTGCCATAGCTCCACGCACCTCATTCAAAATTACTTTATTCTGGAAATAATTTCTTTCAGAAGCCAATGGGGAAAGGATTAGGCTCTTCAAAAACGTCTGAATCAAAGACACAAGCGAGAGCTGTTTCTTATTTTCTCAAAACAAGATGTGAGTACGCCGTCACCTGCCCGAGCCAGTGACAACGTTAATTCAGGATGGCTCCGGGCTCTGGAAAGACAGCAGAGGGGACCAGGTGGCCTCCATGGAAGGACCCCTCCCCTCCCACACACAAGGCCTCCAAGGGAGATGGAAGCTTCTAGTAGCTGCAGGACCGCGTCTCTGCGCCACAGTCCCCCAGGCCATCGGGACGCAGCACACCAGCTGCGTGGTTCCCTGCGTGGGTGACCGCAGGTATGCATGGCAGGGCATCTCTTCTGGCCACCCTAACAGACACATTTCAATTTAGAGCGTTTTCTCCTCACTTTTGTGCACACACCTGCCGCACAGTTACAACACCCATGGAGACTCAGCAGTCAATCACGTAACACAGCACTCAGTGTGGACACCAGGAGGAACACCCGGCGGAACTGGACTCGATTCCGTCTCTTCGGGATTAAACAGGATGATGTGGCGCTAAGTTCTGAAGTTCTCTGTGTCTTCTCACTTACCTCTGACCAGCTTGTCCCTATGACCCACGGAGCAGCAGTGCTGTGGGCGCACTGGTTTCTCAGCTGCACGTGTATATAATTGCAATCACCTGTCAGCTTATGGCCAGTGTTTCCGTCCTCACCAATTCAGAATATGACAGTGAGGCCTGACACCCAGATCTTTCGACTTTGAATGCCTCTTAGTGTTTCCATCCACAGTGATAAAAACACATTGTTTCCTGCTATGTGCATGTGCTAAGCACTTTCGTGGATTCCTTTGAACGCTCTCCTGTTGCTTTTGTGGAGAATGGCGACGTGTGTGTTTCCGTGTATACAGGCAAATACCATCAGAAGCACCTGTGCTGGGACGGTAACCTCTCCACACACTCCCAACCTGTCCGCCTTTTCCTGAAGGTCGATTGGGTTGTCAGCTGTGTTATCTGCTCCGTGTTTGATGGAGTGGTCCAGATAACAGGCGAGAGCAAAGGAAAAGGAGTTTTTTGAAGATCAAAAGTGGCTGTTCATTTTGTTATCTGACCCTATCTGTTGTCATAGTAACAGGCTCCTTTTAACCCGTGTCATGGGATGGTTGGTCTCCATCTGCTCCGTGTTCCCCCCTGCCGAGAGCCTGTCCCGGGCAGTGGCGGCCGCTCCGGCCTCCCTCTGAAGATCCCCACGCTGGGAAGCATTTAAGCCACATTTCCAATGGAATCGGCCGCCTTCATTTAGGAGGTGGTAAAGGCTACACACAGGCTTCCGCCCCTGGTGCAGGGGGCGAGTCAACGCCACCTAGATGGCACCACGGGTGGATCCAGGCTGCACCTGGCGAGGCACCAGGCACAGAGGTGACGTGACCGGGGCTAAGGCGGTGCTGGGGGCAACCTCTTAAGGAAAGGGACACAAAGCCGCCCTGGCTCCCTTCGCAGCTCCGGGAGGCGGCCACCTGCAGGGGCTCCCCTCGGGCTGACCACGCGTGCAGGTCCTGGCATCAGGGGCACAGCAGTGAGTGGAGACAGGCACAGCTCTATTTAGACAAAGCCCTGGGAACGCTGAGTCGGGGACATTGCTCCCGAGGATCATGGCAGAGACCCAGTGCCCCTGTGCCGTCTCTCTGGATTTCACAGGTAAGGGAACTGCAGACATGACCACTCCGTGTTTCCCTCGGTCCTCACATGGCCACAACAGCGCCTCTGTCTCCTGCACTCCCACACTGCCCAGGCAGAAGGCGGGAGAAAGCCCCCACGTCCCCAGAGGGTGCTTGGCTCCAGCCCCCGGGGTCGCCTCACTTCCACGATCTGTGCAGGACTTGTGGGCGGCACCGCTCTAGTCCCCCAGAAGCAGTATCCTGCAGCTACCTGTGGCAGACAGCAGCCTCCCTGCCCACGCGGGGCCACCGTGTGAACAGGACAGCGCACTCAGCGCAGGCTCCCAGGCCTGGCACCACCAGGGCCAGCCTCTCCGCCTTGTGGCTCTAGGCTTGCTCCCAGGGAAGGTTCTCTCGTGCCCTGGGAGCCAAGCCTGGCCCAGCCCACCCTCTCCCAGAGGCACACGCCCTCCAGATGGGTCGCCAAGTCACGGAGGCCCCCACTGGGCACAGCGCGCCGTGCAGAGGAGCCTCGGTCTGTCCATCTGTGGAATGGAGAGAGCAGCGGCCCCGGGCAGAGGGCCGACAGCCCGACTCAGCGCGGGGCGGGCTCACTGAAGCCGCGCTGCACAGGTGGCTCCGCGCTCACCTGAGCCAGGAGGCCCCGCACAGCTGACCTCCTCAGATGCCGTCACACAATGGCCGTCCACAAAGTCCACAGTCGCGGACCTGGCCGCGTGGGCTCCTTCGCTTCTGGGACATCGGCACAGGACTCGGAGGGCTCTCTGCCCGTAGGGGGCCTCTGGTGGCCTCGGCCAGGAGTATTGTGCCAGAGCCAGAGCAAACCCAGAGATGCTGGCGCTGACGCAGAGCCCGGGGCCTCGTCCTCCAAGGCCCCTGCACCCCTACTCAGCAAGAGCGCACCCTGCTCCAGCCCTGCGCACAGCCCAAGGAGGGGGCAGCAGGAGAGAGAGGAGAGGAGGGAGGAGGCTGCAAGGGAGGGCACCCCTGCCCTCGTGCCCGGGCAGCAGCGAGCCAGCTGCATGGAGGCAGAGCTGTGTGCTCCCCGGGGGGGAACGGTTTAAGGTCCTAGCGGGGCCAGCATCGTGGCACAGTAGGCTAAGCCGGCATGTGCAGCGCCGACATCTGTACTGCGGTGCCTGTTCAAGTCCCTGCTGCTCCGCTTCTGATCCAGCTCCGCCTAACGCACCTCAGGAGGCCAAGTGTTGTGCACCTGCCACCCATGCGGGAAACCAGGGTGGCGCTCTGGGCTCCCGGCCTCAGCCGCGCTCAGCCCCGGCTATGGCAGCCGTTCAGGGAGTGAACCACAGATGGACGATCTCTCTCTCCTCTCTGTCGCTCTGCATTCCAAATAAATAAATAAGCTTTTAAAAATAATAAAACTTGGGAGGTGAACTTCCTAATCATCGTCTAGAAAGACTGTTACTGAGGTGGGGTTTGTGTGTTTCCTGGCCTTCGAGGGGGTCAGAGAACGAGGCCATACCCGGCTCACGTGAGAAGTGAAGCCCCTTATTTGCTCCGGACACCGCTGTGGGTGTCTAAGCTGACTATAAACAGGGGGGCTTCCCATACGGCGGGTCAGCGAGCTAGAAGGTGCGCTGGGCTGAGCTCATTCCTCCAGAAGCCTAACGGTTAGCATCACATTTGGTAACTGCTGTATTTTCCATCGGATTTTCAAAGGGACTTTCAGGAGAGAATGACTGCTACTCTCTACAGGGCTGTTCCTGTTTTGTATTCCGACAAATTTGTGGAATAAAAAACCCGGGCTTCCCAGATACACCCTCCCGAAAGGCCTCGTGCGTCCTTAACTAGACATGAAGGGGCCGGCGCTGTGGCGTATTGGTAAAGCCATGGCCTGCAGTGCCAGCATCCCATATGGGCGCTGGTTCGAGTCCTGGCTGAGTGGCGGAAATGACATCCTCCGTGGACGCCCCTCTGCCGCTGCCCGCGCACGTGTGCACGCCGCTTCCGGCACGCAGGCTTGCTGGGCTGTGTCGTGTGGCAGCTTCCGCTAGAAACAGCGAGTGGGCGGTGTCTCGGGGAGGCACGCGTGCACCAGCTGGAAGCAGCCTTCGTCCCCTCCGAGACGGTGTGGCCGCAGCTCCACTCCTGGAAGCCACTTCCCAGCTTCCAGGAGCCACAGAGCGCTGTTATGTTGGGACTGTCACTGCCTGTGTCTCTCAAACCCCGTTTGCCTCTAGCCCATGGCGAAGTCTGGGTTGAACAGGATCAGAGTTAGTAGAGGGGAAAACATCTCACGTTATTGGCGTTGGGTGTCAAAAGCACGATGTCAGCTCCGGCCGTTGCTGCCGTTTGGGGAGGGGACCAGCAGAGAAGCCCCACCCCCTCTGCCTCTGCCTCTCTGTGACTTTCAAGTGAACAAATAAATCTTACAAAAAAGGGGGGGGGGGCTTACCTCACTGCAGCACAACGCTGGCCCCCACGATGCTATCAACAGAAAATAATTTGCCCACTGCCTACGGTGTACAAGATCCTGGGCGGGAATGCTGTCCCTAAACAATGTATGTTATAATGTCTGATTGTATGCAAAGTGTGGCTTTGAACACATTTAAAATAAGTGAATATAGCAAGACAAAACATAATTAAAATGAACCCATGGAAAACGTAGACGCTAAAATCCGTTATTTCCCCCGTCCAGTGACGCTCCGGGCAGGTTCCCCGGGGACGTCCAACACAGCAGGGCCTGAGACGCCAGAGCCCACGTGAGAAGCACAAGCCCGAGGGGAGACCCAATGTCAATGAAACGGAGAACACGCGTGTAGCACACGTGTGACGCCACGCCCACGGCTGATCAGCGCCTCAGAGGCATGTCGCGGGAGACGTCCGCAGAGGGAATGTGGTCTCCAAGGTCACTCTCGGCCCCGAGTGGTTGTTTGAATTCTAAAACCCTCTCACGGAAGAGTGGTTCGCGACAGCGCTGCGGCTCTGTTTCCCGTCTGCTGAAGCGTTTTAAGGTCGGCTTCTGATGCCCTTTGCCAGACGCCTCTCTGCGGGCCGGCCGCGGAGCCGGGCTCAGGCCTGGGGGAGTCCTGCCATATGGAAACGTTTAAGGGGCCGGCGCAGCCTGCGAGCCCGCCTTTCATCTTGGCCGGGCTTGAGCGTGGTCCATTCAAAGCCAGATAACCCAGGCAGGGTCTCGCGGGGACCCTGGCCGCCGGCTCCCCGTGAGGGTCTGCTCAGGCTCAGCGTTCAGGATCCCGCACGACGACCCACCCCTCACTGCCCGCCCTTGTACCCGGCGGAGGCTGATGGGACATGTACAGCAAGTTAGCGGTGAACCCGCACTGGGAGATGACACTGGAGCGTGTGCCCCTCCTAACACGCGTGGAGAGACCCCTGACTCCACACCTCATCTGATGGCCCCTCGCCTCCAACGCCCAAACCTGAGAATGCTTTTCTGGCTCCCCCACAAAGAGGACAGAGTTCTCACCATGTTTCTCTGAGAGTATTTTAATGACAGTGCTTTCATTCAAGATGGGTAAGAGCGAATGCAAATTGCTGCTGACCAAGTCTGGTGAGCCTAGGTTGTTTCTTTTTTAGTTATTTATTTTTTTGAAAGGCAGAGTGGACAGTGAGAGAGAGAGACAGAGAGAAAGGTCTTCCTTTACCGTTGGTTCACCCTCCAATGGCCGCTGCGGCTGGCGCACCGCGCCGATCCGAAGGCAGCAGCCAGGTGCCTATCCTGGTCTCCCATGGGGTGCAGGGCCCAAGCACATGGGCCATCCTCCACTGTACTCCCGGGCCACAGCAGAGAGCTGGCCTGGAAGAGGGGCAACCGGGACAGGATCGGTGCCCCGACCAGGACTAGAACCCGGTGTGCCGGCGCCGCAAGGCGGATTAGCCTGTTGAGCCACAGCGCCGGGCAGCCTAGGTTATTTCTAATCTTTACATCAATTTGTTTGCCTGAGAACCAACCAGGTGTTGGTGGCTCCGCCCCTCCTGGTCCTCCCTGCAGCCCACGGGGCTCCGGATGCCAGGGCGTCGCCCACACCTGGTAGGAAAGACCAGGGGTTTTGTCGTTGCTCTTATTTGCCTCCAATCTGTGGCAGAGAAGTAATTTTATTTTAATTTTTTAATAAACAGAATTTTTTTTTAGATTTTTAAAATTTATTTGAAAGAGTAAGTAACAGAGAGAGGTAGACACAGAGAGAGAGAGAGCGAGGTCTTCCATCTGCTGGTTCACTCCCCAAATGGCCACAACGGCTGGAGCTGAGCTGATCAAAAGTCAAGAGCCAGGAGCTTCGTCCGGGACTCCCACGCAGGTGCAGGGGCCCAAGGACTTGGGCCATCTCCCACTACTATCCCAGGTGCATTAGCAGGGAGCTGGATCGGAAGTGGAGCAGCCGGGACTCCAACCAGCACCGATATGAGATGCCGGCACTGCAGGCCAGGCTTTGACCCACCATGCCACTGCACCGGCCCTCGTATTTTTATTTTTTATAAAATCCAATCACAGTTAATAAATAATGAGATGAGAATATACAAACTTTTAAAGCATTGACATAAAGTTGCTGGCATGCGGTCACTGTTTCTGTGTGCTCGCTCGCCATTCTGCTCCTGCCTGGTGGTGGGCTGGGAGAAGGCGTTGTGGATTATCAGTGCCACCGTGCTGCAGACCCTCACGCAGAGATGGGGCTCCAGTCGCGGAACTCCAGCGACCGCTTGAGGATGGACTCTCTGTTTTCCGGGGATTCAGCCCAAGAACTGCCATTGCCTTCTGCCCACCTCAAGTCCAGAGCCTGGTGTGCGGACAGCACAGGGTCTGTGTGTTGGTGAGCACTTGTCGACGTGTCGAACGCTGTGTCTTTGAGAACCTTTGGTCTCGGACACCCGTTCCCGAGAGGTCAGTGGAGCAAGGGTGAACCGCAGTGCCTTGGTGCGGGTGCTGGCAGGACAGGCCCTGCGGCACTGCCTGTCCCCAAGCCGGAGTTCTGCATCCCCACAAACCTTCCCGACTCAGAGGGCACCGGCGTGGTCCCCGCAGAGAGGGCTAGTGAGACAGCCTGCTGAAGAGCGAGTAAAATCCGAGTGACTGTGACGTGGGGGGCTGTGTTCACACCAGGGTCACTGCCCTGAGTGGGGGGCTGTGTTCACACCAGGGGCACTGCCCTGATGTGGGGGCTGTGTTCACACCAGGGTCACTGTCCTGAGTGGGGGGCTGTGTTCACACCAGGGGCACTGCCCTGATGTGGGGGGCTGTGTTCACACCAGGGGCACTGCCCTGATGTGGGGGCTGTGTTCACACCAGGGGCACTGCCCTGATGTGGGGGGCTGTGTTCACACCAGGGTCACTGCCCTGATGTGGGGGTGTGTTCGCACCAGGGGCACTGCCCTGAGTGGGGGGCTGTGTTCACACCAGGGGCACTGCCCTGAGTGGGGGGCTGTGTTCACACCAGGGGCACTGCCCTGAGTGGGGGGCTGTGTTCGCACCAGGGGCACTGCCCTGAGTGGGGGGCTGTGTTCACACCAGGGGCACTGCCCTAAGTGGGGGGCTGTGTTCACACCAGGGGCACTGTCCTGAGTGGGGGGCTGTGTTCACACCAGGGGCACTGCCATGAGTGGGGGCTGTGTTCACACCAGGGTCACTGTCCTGAGTGGGGGGCTGTGTTCACACCAGCACCACTGCCCTGAGTGGGGGGCTGTGTTCACACCAGGGGCACTGCCCTGATGTGGGGGCTGTGTTCACACCAGGGGCACTGCCCTGATGTGGGGGGCTGTGTTCACACCAGGGGCACTGCCCTGATGTGGGGGTGTGTTCACACCAGGGGCACTGCCCTGATGTGGGGGTGTGTTCACACCAGGGTCACTGCCCTGAGTGGGGGCTGTGTTCACACCAGCACACGGGCTGTGTGTGCGGCAGCTCCAGGAGGCGTCACAGACGGCAGTGACCACAATGAGAATGTTCTGACAAATCAGGGCCGTGTCCTCACATCACGGAGGAAGACTGGATGCTGGCTGCCCGCCCTGCCCGGTGAGGACCATGACAGGTGGGTGTGCCGGCCACCTGTACTCCGTAGCCACGGGAAGAGAAACGGCCTGTGGATCGGAAAGGGAGGGGTGAAGCTTCTCTGCATGCCGGTGTAGAGTCCTAAGGCACCCACCACGTGGCAACATGAGGTGCAGTACGGGCTTAGCAAGGCTGCAAGGTACAGCACCAACAGGTGGCGATCGATTGTTTCTGTTCACTCGGACCTAACTATCTGAAAATGAAGAGAACAATTCCACGTACAATAGCATCAAAAATAAATTAGAGGTCAACTTAGCAAAAAACTATAAAACGTGTTCTGAAAACTTCCGTTGAAGAACTAAGGGATGGAAAACCACTCCGTGTCCCTAGACTGAGACAACGCTGCGGAGAGAGCACTGTTCTCCGGCGGTCGCGCTGTGGTCTGCTGCAGTCCCAGCCAGAATTCCGGGGACTCTAGGGTGACCAGGCCGACTGCGACGTTCCTTCGGAGCTCACGAGGGACTGGAATAGCGGAAGCAGCTTGAGAGGCAGGACAGAGAAGGGAGACTCCGCTTTCGAGTCTGAGCAGGAGCGCGGTCCCGAGCCGCCGTGGGACAAGAAGCAGTGGAGTACAAATGAAGCCAGAACTGAACGCCTCTGTCCCAGGTCAGCGGGTTCAGGACAGAGCCGCCAAGGCCCTGCCGTGGAGAGGACGGGGTTCCTCCGCGGGGCCGCGGGGCCGCAGGCCGCTGAGGAAGCTGGACCCTTACGACGCACCATTTCCTCGATGAACCCAAACTGGATCAGCCACCACAATACCAGAACTAGGCAGCGAAGCTCTTGGAAGAAAACAGAGATTGATCTAGTGGCGCTGAATTCGACCACGGCGTTGTCTGCGACACCAACAACATCAGCAATAACAATGAGTGAGCTGGACAGGGTCAAAGCCGGCAGATTCTGTGCTTCGAAGGACACCACGAATGTACGGAGACGGCCTCTGCAATGCGAGGAAATATCTGCAAATCCTATGTCTGATAAGGGGCTTCTACCTAGAATGTTTTTAAACTCGGGTAATAAAGAGCCTAACAACCCACTGCTTAAAAATGGGCAGACTGCCTGTATACAAACGGGTGATAGAATTGCTTTAGAAGATGCTAGAAACCGTTGCTCACCGAGGATGCACAAACTAGAACCACAGGGAGAGACGGCTTCGTATGACTAGGGTAGCTACAACCAAAACGACGAGAGCACGCTTGGCGTGCAGGCAGACCCGAGCACTCCCCTGTGGTCGGAGCGCAAAACGGGGCGGATCCTTCGGCGCACAGCCGTGGCTCTGCAAGTGAGCAGCCACAGATTTGCCACGTGACTCGGCAGTTCCACTCCGAAAAATCCCTCAGGGAAGTGAAGACTCTCCCTCCAGGGACCTGTGTGCGAGGGTTTCTAGCAGCATTGTCAACAGGAGCCGAAGGGGGCACTCCGCGAACGCACAGCTGGGGAGTGAACACACAGCGCAGCCGATCTGTGCGGTGGAACTGCTCTGCACACCGGTGGAAGCCCCCAGCCAGAGCTGCGGGAGGAAGCGGCAGGACCGCCCGGCACCATTCCCTGAGCGGGGCTGCCGATCGGTGAAGACGCGACATGGAGAAACCTCCCGGCCGGCCAAGGAGGAAGCGCTTCCAGGCTCGGGGTCCATGCGGGAGCTGGCGCGTGTAGGTGGGAGACGGGATTTGGGTTGGCCGGGGCACTCGTGTCAGCAGATGTCGGGCTAACTCCAAGCTTCTCCAGGTATTTTCTTGAAAACTGAGAACTGGAATGGAAGAGGTGAAACGTAAGGGCACACATGTTGGCACCAGCTGGACAAACTGGGGATGTGCTGTGTCTCATCTCTCAGCGCTGGGAACTATCAGAAGCCAGTGCTAACGTAAGAATTCTCCACGAGACCCAGGGGCCGTCTCCACGTGTCCGGGGTCAGCACCCCCCACGTGACAGCTCCGACATGGAGGGACGGTTTGTGGTCGGTCCCCCTCTGCCGGAGCGCAGCGGCCCCGGGCTCGCAGACGGGGTTCCAGCTGCCAGACGGTCACTGGGGAGAATCTAGTCGTTGATACGGACCAAGCGGAAGGCAGCGTCCTGGCCCAGCGATGGCTGTTCCCCTGGCAAACGAAGACAGGTGATGTGCGTTGTTGTCGTTAGAAAGCTCAGCCGGACAGCGGTGAAATGAATGACTCCGCACAGTCCAACACCCGGGGCCGTGTGGACCCAGGGCAGACAACACCACGGGAAAGCTTCCTCCCCACACCGACAGCACGCACACGCAGCAGTGCCTGGGAGACACGCGTGACACAGACGTCCGGGATCGTGAAGAAGAAAATTCTAGAACCTGGAAGAAGCTCTTGGTAGGGAGAAGCCACGTTTCTGCAGAGAATTCCATGTTGTAAAGATCCCAGTTCCTCCGGAGTCACTGTCAGTCCTCCGGGAGTCCCATCCAGTAGCTGAGGTCTGTGTAAGGGACTGCGTGGATCTTCTCCCCAGGTATTTTAAAGGAGTCCTGAGAGCTTTTGTTTTGTTTTTTAAGCATTATTTATTAATTTGGAAGGCAGAATTACAGAGAGAGGGAGAGACAGAGAAAGGCCAGTGTTCCGTCTGCTTCACTCCCCAAGTGGCTATGACGGACAGGGCTAAGCCAGGCCAAAGCCAGGAGCCAGGAGCCTCGTCCAGGCCTCCCACGTGAGTGGCAGGGGCCCAAGCACGTGGGTCTTCTTCCCCTGTGTTTCCTAGGCCGTAACAAGGAGCCGGGTTGGAGGTGGAGCAGCCGGGACACGCATGGCCGTATGAGATGCCGGTGCTACAGATGAACCCTACCCCACGACACCGCGCTGCCAGCCCCGAGACTCTAGACTTCTAACATGACATTACCAGGCTATGACACACACAGGAGCTGGGAGAAAAGAGAGATGTGGGAACAAGCACGGGCAGAAATACGAGGAACGGTCGAAGCTATAAGGAGACGTTTGCGGGGGATGTGTGAAGTGGTTCCAGGATTAGGGTTAGGGTTATGGTTAGGGTTCGGGTGTGGGTGTAGGTGTGGGTGTGGGTTAGGGTTAAGGTTAGGGTTAGGGTTAGGGCTAGGGCTAGGGCTATGGTTAGGCTGTGGGTGAGGGTTAGGGTGTGGGTGTGGGTTAGGGCTAGAGTGTGGGTTAGCATTAGGGTTAGGGCTAGGGTGTGGGTGTGGGTTAGGGTGTGGGTAGGGTGTGGGTTAGGGTTAAGGTGTGGGTTAGGTTAGGGTTAGGGTTAGGTAAGGGCATGGGTTAGTGTTAGGGTGTGGGTTAGGTTAGGGTTAGGGTTAGGGTTAGGGTGTGGGTTAGGTTAGGGTTAGGGTTAGGGATAGGATGTGGGTGTGGGTTAGTGTTAGGGTTAGGGTCAGGGTTAGGTAAGGGCGTGGGTTAGGGTTAGGGTCAGGGTTAGGTAAGGGTGTGGGTGTGGGTTAGGGTTAGGGTTAGGGCTAGGGCTAGGGCTATGGTTATGCTGTGAGTGAGGGTTAGCGTTAGGGTTTGGGTGTGGGTTAGGTTAGGGTTAGGGTGTGTGTGTTAGGGTGTGGGTTAGGTTAGGGTTAGGGATAGGGTGTGTGTTAGGGTGTGGGTTAGGTTAGGGTTAGGGTAAGGGTTAGGTAAGGGTGTGGGTTAGTGTTAGGGTGTGGGTTAGGTTAGGGTTAGGGTCAGGGTTAGGTAAGGGTGTGGGTTAGTGTTAGGGTGTGGGTTAGGTTAGGGTTAGGGTCAGGGTTAGGTAAGGGTGTGGGTGTGGATTAGGGTTAGGGTTAGAGCTAGGGCTAGGGCTATGGTTAGGCTGTGAGTGAGGGTTAGCGTTAGGGTTTGGGTGTGGGTTAGGTTAGGGTTAGGGTTAGGGATAGGGGGTGCGTTAGGTTAGGGTTAGGGATAGGGTGTGGGTTAGGTTAGGGTTAGGGTTAGGGTTAGGGTGTGTGTGTTAGGGTGTGGGTTAGGTTAGGGTTAGGGTCAGGGTTAGGTAAGGGTGTGGGTGTGGGTTAGGGTTAGGGTTAGGGCTAGGGCTAGGGCTATGGTTAGGCTGTGAGTGAGGGTTAGCGTTAGGGTTTGGGTGTGGGTTAGGTTAGGGTTAGGGTTAGGGTTAGGTTGTGTGTGTTAGGGTGTGGGTTAGGTTAGGGTTAGGGATAGGGTGTGGGTGTGGGTGTGGGTTAGGTTAGGGTTAGGGTCAGGGTTAGGTAAGGGCTAGTGCTGGACATGGGTCCCGGAGACACCGCGGCAAGCCCGTGGCACACACCTTGCGCTCTGCTGAGAGCAGGCAGTGTGCAGCCGGGCATCGCGGGCTTTGTTTGCTCAGACCAGCATCACACAGAAGCTCCAGACAGGGCTGCACCCGCGGAGGTCCCACCGGGGAGCAGAGCCAGTGGTTACACCAGAGAAGAGGGGCCAGGAGCTTCCCTCCTTGGGCTCATGGAGCTGAGAAGGCCCAGGAGAGTCGGGGCTTTGGTGTGGGTCTTGCCGAAGCCCCCAGAGCCCAGAGCCCACGGTGGAAACGTCGGTGGGGAAGACAGCGGCCATGTCCCAGTTCAGCGCTCAGGCCCTGAGGGGGCTTCCTCCCCGCCCTGCCTGGCCGTCCACAGGCCCTCGGGGATGGAGGGCAGTCGGCGTCCCCGGCCCACCTGTTCCAAGGCTGGGCTCACCCGGAAGCACCTTCACAGACCACACCCCTTGTCAAGTGGAGGCATTAAAATCAGCACCGTTAACCAAATCCCAAGTCAGACAGAAGAGTGCTGACGGCTGTGGGCCCTGCAGCCGGCAGAGGGCTTTCCTTCCACTCGCGGAAGAGGGAGAAAGTCATAATCGAGTGTGGAAAATCATTTTAAGAGCATTTTGCAAAAGGTAAAGATACGAATACGCTTTAGAAATATTCAGATTGGCCGGAAATTTTCAAATTCTTAAAATCTTTAGATTCAGAATTGTATTCATCCAATCGCTGACTCGGAAGAACACGGCTGCTCCGTGTTCTAAGGGGAGGGGTCACCGTCACCGTTCTGGAAGGCACCGGGCTCACTCTGCCACATGTGCTCATGCGTGTGGATGGCAACGCCTTTTGTTGGACACAGACGTGTGTAGACACACGTCAGGATGGGAACGACACACGTGTCGTGTGCACAGCAGAACGCGGTGTGTTCACAGTCGATTACAGGTTGTAAGATATTGCCCGAGTGACTGTGGTTTTATGCTGAGCACACGTTGACAACGTGAGAAGTGCTGTTTTAGGAACCAGAACGCAGCAGGCAGGCACCGGGGGCAGCAGTCACGGCTGCTGGGCACTGCGCCCGTGTCGGAGTGCCTGGTTCGAGTCCCAGCGCTGCTCTTCATCCCAGCTTCTGCTAACGCACACCTGGGAGGCCGCAGGTGACGGCTCAGGCGGCTGAGTCCCTGCTGCCCACAGGGGAGACCCAGCTGGGGAGCCTGGATCTGGGCTTCGGCCTGGTCTAGGTCTTGAGTGTTTCAATCATTTGTGGAGCCAACCAACGGATGGGAGATCCCTCGCCCTCTCTCTTTACCTTTCAAATGATTATTTTTTTCTACATTAGAAGGCTTTAGTTGATGAAAAAATAATTTCATAAACATAGCACAAGCTAGGACAGGATGGACTGGTTTATTCTGTAAATCATCGCCACTCCTCTAAATAGAGACGATGTTGCTCAGTTACCGCAGTTAGCACAAGACTAAGTGGAGACACAGGTTAGTGCCGAGAGCAGGAGACACAAGCAAGACCCGGAGAGGCCCGGGGGAGCAACCAGCTGTCCCTGGAGGCCTCGCCTGCGCACGAGCCCAGCACCTGTGTGGATCCTTCAGGAGACGGCTCCACAGAGCACTGACCGCTGGGCGGGCGGTGTGGACGGGCGTGGAGGACTTGCACAGCCAGGACTCTAGCAGGAATCCCAGTGCACACTCAGGGTAGCTGTGCGTTAGGGAAAGAGGTGCGCGCACAGCCCAGCTCAGAAACCCTTGGAAAATCCAAGCTGAGACGAGAACGCCCAAATCCTCACCCACGAGCACTGACTCCAGTCCACGGCAGACCTTGGAATGAGACGAGTTCAGAATTACTTTGAATGGGTGCAGTTAAAAAAAAAAAACAAACCCTCGAGAATGTCTGCTGGGCGGGTAGCCTCTGATAAAGCCGGGGAGTTTCCTGATGTGTTTCCTCCCAGCGTGAACGGTGCTGGCCGGCCACTCGGATATTTCATTCGAAGGGAGTATAATGAACTGTTTCCTTTGTATTGATTGAAGAAATATGGTGCTTATTTTTTTGCTCGGTTCTCCGGTAGTTACTCCGTGGGTGAAAGGGTAGCGCCATCCGTTTCCTAACAGGACGTTCTGGGCGAGATTTGCAAGTCCTGGAGGCACCTGGGAGCGTGGATAGATACGCGCTCCTGCCTTCCGACGGGCAGTTTTTTACTACCAAAGGATGATTATGTCGTGTGCTTTGAGACACCGGCCGTAATATATGTCCTGTCCCTTTATTGCATTTTGGAATCATAAACAATGACTGTTTGGCTCAAAGCCATTTATTCAGCCCAAAAAGACATTATTTGCACAACAAAAATCAATAAAAATGTTCCCGGGTCTGGCTGGATACTTTGCTTAACTGTGGTATTTGTCTATCACCGATGGCACGCCATCTCTCGCAGCACACTGGGGCCCGAACACGGCTATTGATCCCGTCAGCTGTGATGGATGCCGGCATTTGGAGAGGGCTGTGGCAGCGAATCTCGATTAAAAGACTATTCCCGGGCTTTGCCCGCAGCGGAGTCGGGATGGCCGGCGCGCGGAGACTTCCTCCCTTCGGACGGTTTCTCCCTCTCCGTGGCGGGAGGCGCGCTCGGGACCAAAGTCATTACCGAAGGAATTAAGTCAGCCCGTGTGCAGCCGGCGGCTTCAGCTCACACCAAACTCTGCTGACGGGGACAGGTGCGCCAGCCCTTCCCTCGCTGGGGGTGTGGGGACAGCGAGTCCCTCTCGCCGGGCTGGGGAGGGGCTGCCGGCGGCCCTGGCCCCCTTCCACTCTTCCCCGTCCTCTGGGACGGACTGCCTTCCCCCCAGGAAGTAAGCACCCCTGTGACGGGGCCGGTGTGAGTGATACAGAAAACATACCAAATGGGTTATAGACAATTTACTGCCCTGAGCTCCAGCAGACGCGTGATCCATTATCCCGCAGCCCCATAAATTCAAAATATAAAATTGTTTTTCATTTTTCACTTGCTATCTCCCTACCCACACCATAAATCTGACCCGTGCAGCCACACAGCGCAAGGTGAGGGCGCTTGACAATACTTTGATTTTATTTTACTTCATTTCATTTCATTTTATTTATTTGGGTATTTATGCCACACCTTTTCCAAAAAGATTTCATGGGGAATTGAGCTCCCGGGAGAGAGGCCTGCCCATCACGGGGAGACAGAGTTCCGGCTGTGCCCCGTGCACCTGCCACTCCACGGCTCTGGGTGGTGTGCTTCGGCCCAGCCACGGCTGCTCCCGCACAGACAGTGGCTCACGGGGTGTGCAGAGCCGGATGGGGCTATCGCCCTCCCCACGCTGGCACGTGCTGTGCTGTGGGCTGCTGTCTTTGGACCCCAGACTGATCCCAGGTCACGCGTGTTGCTGGTACGGATGGCTGTTCTTAAATCTCTAAAACACTGCAGGGAGTAAACGGTCAGAACTGGCCGTGAAAAGCTGAGTGTTGCGGCCAGCGGCAGCCTCTGTGGGAGAGAAATCTGCTCCGTGGTTCGACCAGAGCCAGGGCAGGGTGTGCATGTGTGTGCGTGTGTGCATGTGTGCGTGTGCGTATGTGTGTGTGTGTGTGTGGAGGCCTCCTGGCCATTTCTTTCTCTGGGTTGCGGCGGTCGAGGCCCTGTGTCCTGCTTGTGAGTTTTGCATGAGAGCTAAGTGCTTTAGCTGTCTTACGCCATGCGTGATTCTCTAACCCTGTATTGTGGCTGCACTTTTCAGTAGGCGCACAGTGGACAGGAAGTGCCGGTATCGGGGAGAGGTTCCCAGGACAGTGGATTGCCGGTGCTGTTTGTGGTGCGCTGAGAAAATGGCCCAATTAGAGACTTGAACAAATATTTGTCGCTTGAACTGTTGAAGCGAAAGTGCATTTAGCTTAAGTTTAATGCTGAATCTACTTAATTGGAGTTAAATTGTCCTTTCAAAGACTAATTCAGCAGAGTGTGAATGGTAGATTATCTTCCGTGGACGCTCCAACCGCGCCAGCCTGGAATGATCCGGGGAAGCCCCGGCAGGACCGTGTCCCCTGTGCGAGCCAGCTGGCGTCTCGGGTTCCGGCGGTGCCACGCTTCCGCGCCCCACGCCAGCGTCGTTCTGAGTTTTTGTTGGGGGAAAGGATTGCATGCTGGCATCCAAGCCGTGCTGTGGACGGGAGGCAGACACTCAGGGCGCGTCACAATGAGATGGTTTCTACTCCCCGGGCTCCAGGTGGAGCCGGCTCTGCCTCTGGCTCCTCCCGGCTAGGAGCATCAGTCAGTGAGGAGCAAACAGCTCACCGAGAGGCCAAGTGCTTTATTAATTCATCATCAGAATTATCTCAGCACATTAATATTAATAGCCTCAAATTGGATTTCATTTAAGAGGTGAAATAAATATGCAGATAGTAACGGCTGCATGGGCTAGAGGCCGGCCGAGGGCTTCCACACATGCCTTGCCCGGGAGGGCTCCTGGCGCCCCCTTCCTGGCGGCCTTGGTGGGTGGGGGCAGCTCAGCCCCTCGGCGGGAGGAGCTGCTCCGGGCGGCTCAGCTCGGCCTGTGCGTTCTGAGGGACAACCCCGAGTGTTCCGTTTGTGCAAGCGACAGGAACTGCGGGTCTGCAAAAAGTTCCTGGAGATCCATGCCATGGAGAAAACACACACAGACCTCGCATTTTTCTGCACCAAACGTAACCAATCCTTGAATCTCGTTTTTTCCCGTGCCTTGGGAAGAACCTTCACACTTCCCCGGAGCCACACTTCATCCACTCAGGGACATGGGAAGAAGAGGCTGGCGTCCCATCCACTCCATTGGGGACATAAAGATCACTGGGCTCCAAGGCTAGTGCTGGGTGCGATGGGTGGGGCCATGGCCTGTGGTGCCGGCATCCCATGTGGGCGCTGGGTTGAGACCCGGCTGCCCCACTTCTGATCCAGCTGCCTGCTAATGGCCTGAGAAAAGCAGTGGAGGATGGCCCAGGTGCTTGGGCCCCTGCACCCACATGGGAGACCTGGAAGAAGCTCCTGGCTCCTGGCTTCAGCCTGGCTCAGCTCCGGCCATTACAGCCATTTGGGAGTGAATCAGCAGATCTCTCTCTCTCTCTCTCTCTCTGCTTTTCAAATAAATAAACAAATCTTTAAAGAAATCATTTGGCTCCTATTCAGCAAAAGCCTTGACATAGTTTTAGTGGAACTTTGTTGGGTCTTTTTATTTTTTTAAAGGTTTATTTATTTATTTGAGAGGTAGAGTTAGAGACAGAGAGAGAGAGAGAAAGAGAGAGAGAGAAAGAGAGAGAGAGAGAGGTCTTCCATCCACTGGTTCACTCCCCAGTTGGCCACAATGGCTGGAGCTGCACTGATCCAAAGCCAGGAGCCAGGGGCTTCCTCCGGGTCTCCCACATGGGTGCAGGGGCCCAAGGACTTGGGCCATCTTCTAGTGCTTTCCCAGGCCATAGCAGAGAGCTGGATCGGAAGTGGGGCAGCTGGGACTCGAACCGGCGGCCATATGGGATGTGGGCACTGCAGGCAGAGGCTTAGCCCACCATGCCGCGGTGCTGGCCCCTGTTGGGTCTCTAAAAATCAAGGATGGTTTTTCCACGCAGACCCGTTTGCCAGGGCTACCTCAGCGAAGGCCGTGCCCTCGGCGGTTACAGCACAGAATTCTTTCTCTCGTGATCCTCGAGGGCCCCGGGGAGGCCAAGGAGGCCAGCGGGCAGGGCCAGGCTTCCGCGGGGTCTCAGGGCAGGGGCTCCCTGTTGGCCGATGGGCCTAGGGTGTCTGGCCAGGACACCGCCTGCCCTAACGGCCTTGTTGTAGCCTAATCACACCTGCAGAGACCCCTCCCCAGATGGGGCCCAGCCACAGCATGGGGTCAGGACTTGAACACATCCCCTGAGTGGGGCGTATTCGCTGGCACTTCCAAGGTCACTCTGAAACTGAAAAACCAGCGTGTTTGCCAGCCTTGTACCCCAGAGGGCAGAGGTTTCACCCAACTCCCAGCAGAAAGGGCGGAGCTGCAGAGAGGACGGGGCGGCTGGCGGTGGTTAAAGGTGGCCTCCCAGGTCACCTCGGGCCAAGGCCGGCGGGTCAGCTCCGTGTGGGCTGACCCAGGAGGGTGGCGTCTCCTCGGCCCTGAGACCCTGAGCTGCTGTCAGTCATGGAAACCTGCCCAGGACAGCAGGTCCCGCCCCGCCCTGAAGGCCTGAAGAGCTACACAGGGGCTCCGCCCTGCGGAAGGGGTCCTCCTGGCGTCGGCTATGGGGTCCAGAGGTTCTAGGCCTGGGGACACCAAGTGGAGACTGGAAACAAGTGGGCACCGGGCTCTGCCTGCGGCCGTTCTGTTCCCAGCGAGCTCAGCCCTATAGGGAGCTCTGCTCCCCTCCTGGCAAACCTGTCCCTGTCCAGCTCCCACGGGGCTCTCTGACGTCCCCAGCCCAGCCGAGGGCCCCTTCAGTGCACAGCACCCACAGGGAGGGGGTGGAAGCTGATGTTGTTGCAAACCACACCCCCACCCTGCGCCCCGGAGCCCTGAGCACACCTGGGCGCCCCTGCCGCTGTCCTCACCCCGGGGACCCGCGCCCCTCCAGGCGCTACTGATAGGTGCGGCTCCACCGGGCCCCGTCTGATCTCCACGATCAGTCCCGGTCCTTTCGGCCCAGGTTCGCCCACGGCAGAGCGCCGAGAAGCTGCGTGGATAGAGAGGTCACTCTGCTGCGCCGCGTTGTCTTAGCGGAGCCTTTGGACGCAGACGCACAGAATCGACGTCACGGATAATTCCTGTTTCTGGAATTGTAGCCCAAGGAGGCTAGAAACCCAGCAGAAAGGGAATGAACAGAGTCCACGCTTCATTTGACCACACGTGACAATGGACTTGGGGGACGAGCAACTCAATGAGGACGCAGCGCAGTTTTATATGTAACTAATTTCCTACGTAATTTAAAATAACATTGTAGGAATTCTCCTGCCTTTGCCATGACCCCGAGAATCTAACGTATTAATACATTCCTCTAAACGGGAGAAGAGAATTAAGGAAACGAAATGTCATCTCCCCAGGGGGAGGTGTGGTTCCTGAGCAGATCCTAAAGAATCCCTGGGGGCCGGAAACAGCACCCACGTTACCTTGGCCAAGCATTCCCACGCGAAGCTGCGAGTCGTTCTCGGTGGTCATCTGGGTGCTCTGGCTGCTCAGTGCACGACTGGGAGACCACAGTGTGGCCAGTGTGAGCTCTCCAGGTGAAGCCCCGCCCACAAATGACCTGTGACTATGCAGCAGCAGCCCGAGGGCCAAGAACCAGCCAAGCCTCTGTGACAGTGGGGCCAGCACTTGGTGCACATCCAGGGCCTTTGCAGAGTTGGGGGGACCTGAGGGACCCAGAGCACAGGCGATTCCTGCCCCAGCGCCGGAGCCTGCAGGTGGCACACACTGGCACCTGCTGCTGGCTTCCCTGGGTTCTGAACCTGTCTGGCCAGAGCTGGGGCACTGGTCGGCTCAGAACGGAGCTGTTGAGCCTCTCCCAGGTGCTGTCCTCAGAAATGCAAACCCAGCAAGGCCCTTTGGGCACGTCAATTCTAGCCGGACAAAGAGAAGCACACACAGACAGCTGGCAGAACGGCAGGGGAGGGCAGCCCCACGCTGGCTCCCAGCCCCCTGGTGCCAGGAGCTGGCCGAGGGCAGCCCGAACGTGAGGACACGACACTGCCAGCTAACGTTCTCGCTCGTCTCAAGCTCTGCGACGTGCCGAGCGCTGGCTCTGAGACACGCCCTTGAGGAACCGTCCCCTCGCCCGCCCAGGGAGCCCTGGCAGTGCCCCCACAGCACTGGGTTCGCACCCTCTGACACCTGCGCGTGGGGCCGTGCTCGGTGAGGCGGAAGCAGCTGTGCCAACTGGCAAACGTGCTGATTTTTCGACAGCATGGTTTCTGTACTAAAGCATCAGTATCTTGTTAAAAAGTAAAAGCCTTGCACTGGACCGCTCGTCCGAAGGCAGCGCTGTGTCCGCGTCCCACCTGCCTTCATAGGGGCTGCAGCTCCCAGCTGGTGAACAGCTCAGATGTTTGCAAACACTCCAAGTGGTGCACTTACAAAATTCCCCAAAACTTGCATCTCCCACCCCCAAAATGAAACCAATTTACATCCCATAAAGCACATAAAATACGATTTTATCCCTAATCTGGTGGGCCCAAAATAGTTTCTTACTTTCATTTTCATTTTTCTAATTACCTGTGCACCTGTGCATATTTTTGGTTTGCTGATTCTCGCTATTTCTCTCGAGTGTTTTGTATCAGATAGTTCCTCACTAACTTGTCTTCTTCCTCTGTCAGTAGGCTGTGCAGGTATCTTTTCCAGGTTGGCAAATGTTTTAAAGGTTGTCCATGGCTTTTTTGCTGCATAGTTTTTCATTTTAATGCACTCGATATTTCTCATGTGTTACACACAGGAAAAACAAAACCAGAAAAGCAACAGCAACAAATACCCCAGCCCAGGTGAGTGGATAGAAAAAATGATGGACAGGTGACAGACAGATGAAGGATTGACAGACAGACAACAGGTAGATCTATAGATTCACAGATAGATGATCGATGGATAGGTAAGTTACAGAGAGCGGGACATGTAGACAGACACGCAGATAGATCACAGACAGACGTGCAGGTACGCATAGGCCGAGCCTGGAATACCTGTGTGGAGGACTCAAGCCCTTCGGGTCTCTGCTTCACAGGCAACCTTGTGGAAGGGCATTAACCTCGACCAGAGACAAAGCCCACACTGTTTTGCTCTGTTTTGTGTTGTCGCTCCCCCAGCCACAGGCTCCTGAGCCCTCCCCCGCACGATGCGGGCGCAGAGAGACAGGTCGTTCCTTGGGTGTCCCGGGAGTGGATTTTTTTTTTTTCCTTTTTTTTTTTTTTTTTTTTTTTACAGGCAGAGTGGACAGTGAGAGAGAGAGACAGAGAGAAAGGTCTTCCTTTTGCCGTTGGTTCACCCTCCAATGGCCGCCGCAGTTGGCGCACCGCGCTGATCCGATGGCAGGAGCCAGGTGCTTCTCCTGGTCTCCCATGGGGTGCAGGGCCCAAGCACTTGGGCCATAGCAGAGAGCTGGCCTGGAAGAGGGGCAACCAGGACAGGATCGGTGCCCTGACCAGGACTAGAACCCGGGGTGCCGGCGCTGCAAGGCGGAGGATTAGCCTAGTGAGCCACGGCGCCGGCCTAAGGAGTGGATGTTTTCATACATTAAGATAGTAGATTGTGTTTAGGTTTCCAAGTCTTGAGTCTCACTGCCGCACATGAAGGCTGCTCCTGAGTGGGATCAGTCATGGGTGCACCTGCAGGTCTGACCTCACTCCACCCAGTGCTCGAGGGCCCGGAACTCAGTGGGATGAGTGCAGCCATGTGGCCAGTGTCCACAGGCGTAGACCAGGACAGGACCCCTCTCCCAGTTCTAGTGAAACAAAACAGCTCTGAGCCCCCTCCCGCGCCCCCTTGACCTGGGCCCCCAGGGATAGGGGGAGCAGGGAGACCGCCCTCAGAGAGGATGGGGGGGCCCAGGGACCCTCCTTGCCCCGAGTGAGGTCTGCTCTACAGCATCTTTTAGATCAATAAATTACAGCAGTAAACAGCAGGGGGAGGAAGGGGGAGGGTTCAAGTGGGTGGGGGGCGCTGGGCCCTGGGCCACGCCCACACCCACGACTCACACCCACCCCCGCTTGGATTGGCAGACTGGGGTTCCGCCCCGCTCCTGACATCAGTCAGGGGCCCCAGGATGAGTGTTTTCAACTCCGAATAATTTTGGTTGTTGTTTCTGCTTTAAAGAAATAAACGCGCTCAGCCTCATCCAGACCCCTAACTCTGGAGCCGTGTGGTTTGAAGCCACTACCTCCGCACATCACAGGCAACAGGTGCGCCCGCTCCAGGCTGGCGGGTGCTCTGCCCTGCGTCCTGGAAGCGTCGGCTCTAAGTCAAGTTTGTGAATCCATCACGAACCGCTGCTCTTGGGCATCCCCGGACTTATTTGACGCTGGAAGTGCTCTTAAAATTTTAAGCTATTTAATTAACTTCGGTAAATATTGAAAATTGAGCGGCGTGAGCACATCTCCCCGAGGAATATTTAAATTCAGCGAAGCCCTTGTCCTGTCTGAGACACGGAGCTTGTCTCCGCTCGTCCTCCCCACGCACTGACCTGGGCAGGCCCTCCGAGCCTCCCTGCTGCCCTGCGCCTCCCTGGCTTTCCTGGTGGTTTGGAGACCTGCGGCCTCCCACTCCGTCCCTTGCGGGGGTCTGTGTTCCTGCTTTGTCGCCCGAGAACTCCCCGCTTGGTTTTGGGGGGTTGAGGGGGGCGCTCCGCGGGCCTCCTCGCCGCCTGGTTTTTCCTGCTGTTCGTGTGGAGTCCGAGATGAGAGGAAACGTAATCTTGGCGTTGCCCACGCCCCTCTCTTCATCAGGACAGCCCCGCGGTTAGGGTGCGCCGTGCGCCTGGGAGGCCGTGGGCATTAATACCGGCGGTGGCATCTCCCCATTCAGAGCTGTCCAGCAGAGCTGACCGCGAGCGCGGCGTTTGGCTGGGCTCCATCGCTCGCCGCGGGGGCCCTTCCAGCTCAGTCAAGCGGGAGGCGACCCTGGTCCTCGGCCTCGCTGACTCGAGTCCAGGAATCCGCGTTCTCTCGCGTCGGGCACTTACGTTTCACCCGAATCTCCTGCCTATCTACCTGCTAGTTGGTCACCTGGCTGTGCGGAGGACGGGCAGCTGTGGCTCCCCAGGGCGCTGGCCCCGCCTCTTCTCCAGATCCACTCCCCGAGGAAGCACAGGCCCCTCACGGATGCAAGCGAGCCAGACTGTGCAGGGGTGCAGCTGAGTGTGCCTGAGTGTGGCCCTGAGCGTGCGCCTGAGTGTGGCCCTGAGTGTGGTCCTGAGTGTGCCCGAGTGTGTACCTGAGTGTGGCCCTGAGTGTGCCCGAGTGTGTACCTGAGTGTGGCCCTGAGTGTGGCCCTGAGCGTGCACCTGAGTGTGCCCCGAGCATGTATCTTAGTGTGTACCTGAGCATGTACCTGAGCGTGTATTTGAGCATGTATCTGAGTGTGTACCTGAGCGTGCGCCTGAGTGTGCCCTGAGTGTGCACCTTACACTAACACTAACCCTAATCCTGAAACTGACCCTAACCTCTAACCCTAACACTAGCCCATCCCCAGCCCCAGCCCAGCCCAGCCCCAGCCCCAGCTAGCCCTAGCCATAAACCAAAGCCTAACCCTAGACCCAACCATGAAAGAAACCCTAACGCTAACCCAAGCCTTAACCCTCGACCTGGCAGTAGCCCTAGCCCCAGGCTTACGGTTAGCATTAGGGCTACAGTTAGGTTTAGGACCGGGGCTATGGCTAGAACGCAGGCTAGTTCTAGGGCTTGGGATAAGATTAGTGTTAGGGGTAGGGTTAGAGGTAGGGGTTTTGTCAGGGTTAGGGTTAGGGCTAGGGCTAGGGTTAGGGCTAGGGCTATGGTTAGGGCTAGGGCTATGGTTAGGGCTAGAGCTATGGTTAGGGCTAGGGCTAGGGTTAGGGCTAGAGCTATGGTTAGGGCTAGGGCTAGGGTTAGGGCTAGGGCTAGGGTTAGGGCTAGAGCTATGGTTAGGGCTAGGGCTATGGTTAGGGCTAGGGCTATGGTTAGGGCTAGAGCTATGGTTAGGGCTAGGGCTATGGTTAGGGCTAGGGCTATGGTTAGGGCTAGAGCTATGGTTAGGGCTAGGGCTAGGGTTAGGGCTAGGGCTAGGAGGGAGGGAAGGGAAGGGGAGAGGGAGGAGAAATTCTGGGAGACCAAGAGCAGGGGCGCTGCAAGGAGAGGCGCGACTGGCTTTGCACCTGCACTGCCCGGCTCATCGGGCCCTGTCTGTGGGTCCAGGCTGACAGAGGCCATGCTGCTGGGCAGCCCCGCCGGAGAGCGAGGCACTGTGCGCAGGTGGTCTCGGGGCAGGGCCCCCTCCTGGAGGACTGGCGATGCCCTCCTGGGGCTGGGAGGGCGAGGGTTTGCAACTTCCCACAGGCTGAGGGTGGGCGGGGGATGGGGCCGCCACGGCAGGACTACTGAGAGCTAAGGGCCACGGCAGGGCCACCAAGAGCTGAGGGCCATGGCAGGGCCACCAAGAGCTGAGGGCCACGTAGGGCCACCGAGAGCTGGGGGCCGCGGCAGGGCCACTGAGAGCTGAGGGCCACAGCAGGGCCACCGAGAGCTGAGGGCCACGTAGGGCCACCGAGAGCTGGGGGCCACGGCAGGGCCACCGAGAGCTGAGGGCCACGGCAGGGCCACCGAGATCTGAGGGCCACGGCAGGGCCACCGAGAGCTGGGGGCAGCCCCCGTCTTCCTGTTCACCAATCTCTCTGCGGATGCAGACGCCCAGCTCTGGACACCCAGGTATCAGCGCGGGCGGTGTGTGCCCCGTGGTCGGGACCAGCGGCTAGTGCGGGACACCACGGCGCCAGGTGTGCACACCTCCCCACGACCACCCGACCCTGGTGCCGGGCCAGCCCCTTCCCCCTGCTGACGGGAGAACCCAGGGTCGCTGCCACCAGGGCACGCAGGGTCCCACAGCTTCTGTCCAGAACTTCCAGCTTGTTGTTGATCAGAGGGTCTCCTGCAGGGCTGAGCTCGGCCTGCGCCCCGCAAGGCCCCAAAAGAGCAATGAGAGGAAAGAAGCCCTCACTGGGCCGTGCACCCACACATCAGGGACCCAGGACGTGGGCTCTGCAAGGGGGTGTCTGCATGCCGGAACACACGTGAACATGCGTGAACACCTGTGAACATTCTCCAGGGTGCCAGGGGCCTGGAGGAACACAGCTCCCTGCTCGCTTGGCCAAAAAGTCCCTGACAGTCTTAGCAAGTGAACGGAGCCTCGGTGGCCGTGCTGGTGGATCTGGCTGAGACTTGCCTGCGCCGGCCCCTGCTTCCGCCATGGCAGAGGCCACGGCTCAGAGCCAGACGGCCAATTGCCTCACGCCCGGCCTCCCCAGGTCCACTCCCTCGGCAGGTGCAAGAAGGCAGAGGGGCCCCGAGCAGCCCCGCGCCCAGCCTGGTGCGGGATGGCGGCTGGGCTTATCTACTCTCCCCTAATGACAGCTCTCAAGCCAGTGCCTCGTGGAGCTAAATAGTGTAATTAAAAAGACATTTGGTTTTTCACCTGTTCATTATAGCATTTACGGCAGCAAATGTTCCCCTAAATGACAAAATGCTTTTGGGTTCCACTCTCCAGCTCCGTGCTTGCCGCTCACAATCTGACCAGCTCCTGGCGGGTCGGCAAGCCTTCGGCTCCTCAAGAGGCAGCCAGGGCCCCATTGAAGGTGGACCGGGGGGGCTGGGGCCCAGGGCAGGGACCCCAAGGCTGCTGACTCCAGGCTCCATGTCCCGAGACAACATAAAGAACAACCAGGCACTGCAGGAATTCAGACAACGGCTGGTGGCCTGGCCTGCCCAGAGGGGTTGTCAGGAGGGCTGGGTCCCCGGTGCAGAGACCTCCCCAGGACAATGTGTAAGGAACTCCGTGGCAGCACAGGCCACGGCAGGGACCTGTGGTTCTGTGGCTCAGGTGGCGCCGCACTGTTCACCAGCAACACCTGTCTACATGCGAGGTTTACAAACGAGTTCACATCGAGTTCATCGACGGGTCGGATTTGTCATTTTGAACTGCAACCTTAAGTGAAAAGGCACTGGGGAAGGCAGATGGCTCTGGGGGGACCGGCTGCGATCCATGGCCCGGACGTTTTTATGGACTGCTTTAACCTCTGGCCTTTGCAGGGGGGAGATCAATAAGGTATTAAGAAAATCATGAATTAATGTTTCATAGAGTGTAGAGGAGCGTCCGGGCCAGGCACCGGAACTCCGGGGGAGGGAGGGAGGGATGTGAGAGCGGAGGCGTCCTGGTGCTGGGTCCTGGTGTTGGAGCCCAGAACGCTGCCAGGGGGGCGTGGGGAGGGCCCCGAGACCTCTGCGCTCTGAGTGGAATCCCTGCCATGAGCTGGATCGGACACCCGAGATGAACCACATCCTCTGACCCCAAATCCCGGGGGGCTGGGCCTCCTGGGTCGTCCCAGACCTGCTGCCGGCTCCACCTCCGCCCCACCCACCTGGGATTGCGCTGGAGCCCCTGTCTTCCCCGGAGGCCAGGCCATAGCTGCCCGCGCCTCGCCGCCGCCGGGGCCACCTTTTCCCGCATGGCCTGAGCAGGGGCCCTGTGAGTGCCTGGACCTCTTCCATGTCCCCTCCCTCCCCAGGAATGTGGGCCCCTGAGGGCCAGGACTCTGCGGCCCCGGTGGCCCCAGCACTCAGAATGCTGTCCCGGCACTCAGCCAGCCAGGCAAGCTGCTGTCTCCACACGGCCCCGGGGCACCCAGCAGCCTCAGGACAGGCCTGGGTGGTGCTGCCTTCCCGGGCGTCCACTCTCTCCGTCCTCCTGTCCTCCTGCGAGCTGGCTGGGGAGCAGCTGCCCCCCCAGCCTGTGTGCACTTCAGCACTTGCTGACCGGGGCACAGCTCGGACTGGCCTGGGGGTTTTGGCTCCCAGAGCCCACGTCTGCCCTGCACAGAAGGACAGGGGCTGACTCAGCGCTCTGGGCGCCTTTCCCTGTGGGTCTCACAGTTCACCTGCAGCTGGGCAGCAGGGGTGGGGGCTCAGATGCTGGTGGACGGCAGAGGAGGCTGAGCGTCCGGGAGGGGCGGGGACCCTGCTCCCCAGGCCCTCCTCCCCATGCAGGAGGCGCAGAGCTGGGAGGCAGGTCACCAGGTCACCTCCTGCTCTGGCTGCTATCTGGATCCCCTGGCTCCGTCTGAGTCATTGTCTTAATTGGAATCACCTGGGGAGCAGAGGCACCACATTCTCCAGGGGCAGCTCAGGTGGTTGTTCCTCCGGGGAGGGGGGAGGAGGGAGGTGGGGAGAGGGGGGCAGACCCCCTGCCGTCCACGGCGCCCTCCACAGCAGAAAAGGGCCAGCGAGCCGCCTGGGTGCTCCAGGGACCCCGACAGCTCCGTGCACCCTTAGGCCCTGGCCGGCCCAGGGGACGGGTGCTCTCACTCCAACCCCTTCTCGTTCCTTAATTTAAAGCCAGTAATCAGCATGACGAGAGCTGATGGCCCCGCTGATTTCTTGGCTCCGCTTGGGTGCAGAGGTGGGAGCCCAGCACGGAAAGCAGGCTCCAGGTCCCTGCTCCGTGGCAGGAGGGCCCGGGGCTGTTGGTCCCAGACAGGGCACACGCCCTCCAGACACAGCCACAGAGACCAGGGGAGCGGCAGGCAGGGGCAGGCCATCGCGGAGGGAGGCAGGGCTGTTCGTGGGCCCAGGGGGGTGGCGCCTGCCCCGAGATCCCCACTGGGTGGAACCCACGTGGAGCAGTGCTGCCCTCCCAGCTCGGTGGCCGCCTGCACCTGCTGGGGGTCTGCCTGCCTGTCCTGTCCAGCAAGGAGCCGGTGGTCAAGGGTGTCCACGATCCACTCAGGGAGAGGCGTGTCGGGGAGATGTGGCTTTGTTAGACTGAGCGGCACGTGGAGGCTTGGGAGCTGGGAGCACTCGCCAGTGCCATGGCTCCCCTGGGAAAAGAGACAGCAAAGGTGCTTTTTCCCCGGGCCCCATGGAGAGAGCCGGTCATCCACAGGAGCACCTGTTTCAGCTCTCTGGATGCACACTGTCCTGTCGGGTGGCCCGACGTCCGGTGGTCTGGCATCAGTGCCTGCAGGCACCCATTCCCGGCCGGCACCCAGCACCCTGGAGGCTGCAGAACGCAGCCTGCCCTCTAGCTGGTTTCTGCACAGGAGTCCCGGGCAGCAGCCCTGGTTGTGGTTGCGCAAACCAGGCGCAGTGCGTCACAGCGGAGAGGGCCAGGGAGCGCTCTCGTCCCCGTGGCGTGGCAGGCCCTGGGGAGGGGTCAGTCTTCCTGTCTCTGGCGCTCACTGGGGACCCACGCTTGCAAGGGCACCTTCAGGCTGCACCGGCACTGCCCAGGGCACTCCCGCTGCCGTGCGCCTGGCCCTGTGCGGTCTCCCTTTTGATGCTGCGTGCAGCTGGTGCAGCATCGTGGCAGATGGCGCTGAGTGCTTCCTGGGAGCCGGCCTGGGTCCTGGGACACTTGGGCGACTCCTCTCATCCAGAGCTGGCAGCCAATTGCAGAGGAAGGGAGAGTCGGGGGTGACGGGGAAGGAGATGCAAGGAGGGGGTGCCAGGGTCTGGGAGCAGAGACCCCGCAAACAGGCCGTGCGCGAGCGAGGGGGCCGTGCGGCCTTCCTCCTGCCTGTGGTGGACACACAGGACGAGGCGCCCCGCTGGGCTGACAGTGACTGAGTTGTGGGGATCCTATCAGCCCAGCAGCCGTCATCCGGCTGAAGGACTGGCACCAGTGACGGGCGCCCACCTGACACCAGACAGGTGACGCTGGCTCCGGTGCAGAGAGGGGCGGTGGATGGATCCGCGGGCGTCTGCAGCCTCCACAGGGTCCAGCCCGGCTCTGCAGGAGCAGCCAGCGTGGAGGCCGCACTCCTGCCCCGCAGCCCAGCCGATGCCCACAGACCCTGGCTTGAGGCTCCGACCTTATGCAGAAGATGGTGGCAGCTGGCCCAGCAGGCGCCCACGCAGGCCACGAGGATCAGAGCCCAGGCAGGGCTGCCAGGGCTCGTGCTGGCCTCTGTCTCCCCTGTGGAGGCCGTGTGAGGCTGGGGTGCTGGGCAGCGGACGACTCTCCAGCCCCAGTCCCCGGCTGGAGCCCCAGGCCCCCCAGGGGCTGTGAGGCTGCAGGAACTCCAGTCTGCATGGGGACATCGACCACGCTACAGAGAGCAAGTCTGGTCAGCCGGTGACAAGGCCGTGTGTGCCTGCCCATGAGGCAAGGGGGAAGGGCCTGGGTGTGACAGAGTGGCTAAGGGACCTGCAGCCTTGTGGGGGGAGAGGCCTTCAAAGAGAGGTTGCAAGTCACAGATGGCCACGCCTTCTCTGCTCCCGTGGGAGACGATGGCGCCGCCCACCCTGCTCTGGAGTCAAGCCGGGCTGTGCAGTGTGGGGCCGTCGCTGCCTCGGCTCTGGGCCTGTGACACCGGCAGCAACTCTGGGCCAGGATGGTGTGCAGACGGTGTGATGGCCTAGCCAGGAAAGGCAGCAGAACTACCAAATCCACTGCCACGACAGCAGGACTGAAGAAAAGTCCATAGCAACCCTTCGAACAGCAGCGGGCGTCCAGCAAAGTCCAAAGCGTGGTCGCAGCCACCGAAGCCGTCGGTTACCTGGGATTCACCTGAGCAGGAACACAGACGCCTGAGTGGGGAGCATCTTCAGGTCCAACAGAGGATGCGGGAAGGGGTGTGAAGAGACGGGAATTTGCTGTCCTCTTACAATCTCGGATTTGCAATGTCCCAAATTCATGTATAAGGTCCATGACATCCACTCAGTATTACAGTTGACATAGACTGAAAACTTAATGAAAGAAAAAATTTCATGTGAAACACGGGGCACCTGGCTGGCTAAGAAACACAATCAGGAGCCGGCATTGTGGCGTAGCGGGTAAAGCCGCCATCTGCAGTGCCGGCATCCCATATGAGCGCTGGTTCGAGTCCCGACTGCTCTACTTCTGATCCAGCTCTCTGCTATGGCCTGGGAAAGTAGTAGAAGATGGTTCACGTCCTTGGGCCTCTGCACCCATGTGGGAGACCCGGAAGAAGCTCCTGGATCCTGGCTTTGGATCAGCGCAGCTCCAGCTGTTGTGGTCATTTGGGGAGTGAACCAGAGGATGGAAGACCTCTCTCTCTTTCTGTGTATGTATAACTCTGCCTCTCTGTAAGTCTGCCTTTCAGATAAATAAATAAAACTTTTTAAAAAAAGAGGAAAAAAGAAAACCACCATGGGCCCAACAAAAAGTGGCGCCGTCGACTCCAAACCTGGCAGAGGCGGCAGTGGAGCCGGCGGCGGCACAGGGGCAGCCGCGGCTCTGAGCGGGCTCTGAGCGGGCTCTGAGCAGGCTCAGCTCCCACCTTTGCAGGTTCCAAACCTGATTCAACCACAGCTTGAGAAGGGAGGGAACACATGCACCTTTCGTCATGATCCCTGAAACGCTACGGTGTGACAACTCTGTAACCTGGAGGTGGCCTCGCGCCAGGGCAGGTGCGCAGGTTATGCCAAATGCGACGTCACTTTAAATACGGGGCTGCAGGGTTGAATCCCTCACGGCGATGGAGATGGTTTCCTGTGGGTCTGAGGCGGATGGCACGGGGGGGTGGGGGGCTTGGAAAAGTCTGGACAAATGGACGTCCAAGATCTGACAACTTCTGTGACTGATTTGGATCCCTCTTAAATACGGCCCAGGCGGGGCCACGGATTTGCCGTCTAGCAGACAGAGCTGGGAAGAGAGAGTGGCTCCAGGGTGACGTTAGTGCTGGTTCCTGTTACACATCCCATCCAAGGGGGACTTGCTGGGTTAAGGACCTCGGTGTGAAGGGTTTGACGAGACAGGGAGACGATCCGAGAGCTGTGCCCCCTGGGAGTGGAGGAGGGCTGCCGAGCCCCGGGGGCCGCAGGTGTGGCTCTGGCACGGGCTGCACTGGCAGGCCCAGCTTGGGCAGCAGCGGACTCTTGGGAAGAGAGGGGCGGTTGCAGGTTCTGTTCTCGCCTGCGGGGCGTCCCCAAGTCAGGCACCCAGGAAGTGGGTCGCCCCGCGTGATGACTGGAGCAGAGAAGGTGCTTGGGGAGGCCGTGACGTCAGCAGCGGGTGACCCGCAGCGTCTGCCCACGCCAGCTCTCGGTCCCCATTCTCAGGGCTCCGGCTGGGTCTTCCCTATAATTTACTGGAATCATAATTGGCAGAGATTCAATTATTCCTGAACACGTGAGCCATCATGTGCTCAAGTGACAGGCTCCTTTCTAATTCATGGGAGTGTGTATCTTTAATTGTCTTTCAGAAAATCATTAGAAAAGGGCAATTGAGTAACAATTAAGTTTTCTTTTAGAGACGTAATTAAACATACGCTCTGCTGTTTGATTTCCGATGTCTTCCGCGCATCACGCACGGCGGCGTGGATGGAACGTGACACTCAGCAGTCGGCCGCCTGGCCCCAGCCCTCAGGGGTCTTCTCACGGAGCCACGGCCCCCTTAGCCAGGCAGGACTTCCGGGACCCTCTCCCAGCGTTTCCCCGACGTGTACAGCAGTGATCCCGAAGCCTGCTTGGAGAAACTGACGGGTTCTCCCCCTAGGCAGGGAGAAGTCTATAGAGCAGGTGAATCCACACAGGGCTCCGAGCGACAGCCAAGCTCTGCGCTGTCGAGGGTGGGAAGACCTAACGCTCTTCACTCGGACACCCGTGGCCGCCCACGAGTCAGCCTATGAGAGTCCAGCGCTCTGGATTTGAGGCCGGCCCCAGAGCTTGGCAGCTGGGGGCCCAAGCACAGGCTGCCCCTCCCCAGCTGTCCATCTCGCTGGGCCGGGGGGTGGGGGGAGGGCTACATCCGGTGAATGGGCAGTGTGGGCAGCAGGGTTTGATCCCAGGGTGGCTATTCAGGTGCAAATAAGGGGACAGGCAAGAGCAACACCTGTGAAAACCAATGGAGCAGTAGCGGGGCGGGGTTACTTAGGGTGAGTGACAGGTAACGCCCCACTGCGGAGCGTGTGAGCACCACACCACACTCAGGGCTGGGGCGAACCTTCCCTCCCGCCGAAGGGCTCAGAGCCAGCTGCCGTCTCGGCATCAGGCGGTGAGTGGCCTCCCTTCCCCGACTTCGCCTTCCGGCAGGTGTAGGGCCCAGCGACGTCCAGCCCCTACCCCGGGGTCAGCAGGTACTCACTGGGCAGCCACCACTGGGGTCGCCTGTGAGCAGGTGGGAGCTGTGCCCAGGGCCAGCCCCAACCTCAGCATCCCGCGGCCGGTGGGTGATGTTAGGTATCAGCTGTTCTCTAACTACAAGGAGCTCATCTCGGCGGCGGCACCCGTGCAACCAGCACTGGCGCAGGCTTGCCGTGGGCCAAGGACAAGGGCATCTTTGCATTTCTGGACACGCAGAGACCTCCGGCCCTGTCCGGCTCCTCCTCTGTGTTCTCGTCACAGGTGTCAAGTCTCTCGTGCTCCATGCCAGAGAGGATGGTCCTAGCCAGAGCCTTCAGCATCAAGAGTGAGGTTTCCCAAACCACAGGAATTTTCTGTTTTTGTTTTTTAAAGGTTTATTTATTTATTTGAAAGGCAGAGTTACAGAGAGGCAGAGGCAGAGAGAGAGAGAGAGAGAGAGAGGTCTTCCATCCGCTGGTTCACTCCCCAAATGGCCAGAGCTGGGCTGTTCCAAAGCCAGGAGCCAGGAGCTTCTTCCAGGTCTCCCACATGGGTGCAGGGGCCCAAGGACTTGGGCCGTCTTCCACTGCTTTCCCAGGCCATAGCAGAGAGCTGGATCGGAAGTGGAGCAGCTGGGACTTGAACTGGAGCCCATATGGGATGCCAGCACTGCAGGTGGCTTTACCCACTACGCCACAGCGCTGGCCCCAACCATAGACTTTGGATCTTTGGCTGCCGGACAATGCCGGTGATCCGCTGGCCGGTGCTGATGTTAGGTATGGATAGATTTAAGTCGTGCAGTCCCCACTCTCCTTACAGAGTCAGAGAGCTGATGGCAGTGACGGTGGCCAACCCGTGGAGGTGTGTTTCAGCTTTCAAGTCTGCTTTTGAAACCTGCGACTCCCCCCTCACCTCAGCCCTTATTCTGAGTTCCAACTGTGTGTTGAGGCCAGCGTGAACAGAGACGCGGTCCCCCAGTCCCGCTCGGTGCTCCGGAGAGACCTGCAGTGCAACACCCGCTGCTGCCAGGAGAGCTGTGGCTCTGCTAATCATGCCGCCGTCCCCAGCCGCCTGGCCCGGCCTGGCCCGGCCTGGCAGGGAGTGGCCCTGTGGCCCTGCCGTGCTGTGCCGCTGAGGGGCTGGGAAACGGCAGGTGGCGTGTCTGAGCGGAGGTTTCAACACCTGTGTTCTTGCCTCCGTGTGTCCGACACGGGCTGCTCCTTCCTCCCGACCCAGAAGAGAGGGGAGGTAGAGCAGCAGTCGCTCACGGCCGGCGCGCAATGGCAGAGGGAGAAGCCGCGTGCAGTCCCCCAGCGAGCCGTCAGGATGGCCAGTGTCTGCGGCAGCCCCTCTGCAGGGCTGGTGGTCGCACCTGCCCACGAGCAAAGCAGCGAGGGAGTCTCGTCCCAGCAGGCTCCTCCGCCCTTGGAATCCGGGCCTGCTCTTCTGTCCCTCGGTAGGCAGCAAATGAGCCGCTGGGAGCTGTTTTGCAGCCGTCTCCGGGGTTGCTAAGGTGCTGGTGAGATTCACTCAGGGGACCCAGTCCCCTCTCCTGGTCAGCCTGGCTCCTGGCCCCCAGCACACCCACACCCTCAGATTACCCAGTGTGCATGCTGTGTGAATAGCTGTGGCTCCTCAGTGTTCGGGGAATGATGGGAGAAAGAATCTGCCCATCTTCAGTATAGAAGCTACTTGAAGAAATATTCTCAATCCGCGGAGATGGCAGCCGTGGGTAGAGGACACGCTGCGTGATCGGTGGAAAGTAAATCAGAAGAAAGCAGAGGAGGAAGAGTGAGGAGCAGATCGGACAGATGGGAGACAAAGGGTCTGCACGGCTGACTTGGATCCAAGTGAGCGAGTGTTAGCGCTAAGTGGATTCGAGCCACGTGGTGAACTGAAGACCCAGCCGTGTGCTCTTTGAATGAGGCGCACTTGCAGTACGGGGACAGGGAGTGCATCCTCACAGATCCTGCAGGCGGGAGAAGATAGTAAGTGCGGGCTGCTGTGGTGGCGGGAGGGCTCTGTCGCCTCCTGTGGCACCGGCATCCCCTGCGGAGTCCTGGCCCAAGTTCTCGGGTCCCCACCACCCCAAATCTGAAATACGCAGATGGAGTTCAGCCTGGCCCAGGCACGGCCATTGCAACCATCTGGGGAGTGAATTCTTTCTCTGATTCTCCCTCTCTCCCTGTGACTCTGCCTTCGAGATAAATAAGTCTAAAAAATTAAAAAGGTAGTAAGTGCATTACAGACGTTGTGGGCCGCGGCCCAGGCTGGGCTCATCCCAGCCTCTTCCTCCACATGTCAGAGCTGAGGTCCAGGAAAGGAGAGTTTGCTGAGGAGAGGAGTAAAATTCTGAGTGGAAACTTATGGCACGAGGGAGGGAGGGGCGCGTGGCTGTCCTCTGGGGACTGCACCTGTGGGACGCACGGAACCTGCTCTCTACGAGCGTTCAAAAAGGAAAAGAAACAGGGGTCCACATGCAGGGGCGACCGGTCTCCGTGAGGAAGGGGTGCAGGCCCCCCACAGCGCGGGGGTCAGTGCCCTGACAGGGGGTGAACGTGCAGACCCTTGCAGGAGGTGGGGCTGCAGCACGCGTGGCTGTCACCGCGTCCCGTGCAGAGGGAGGGGAGCTCCGGTGTGTGATGGGGGTGTGTGCAGAGCCTGTGTGGGGCTGCGGCACAAGGGGTGGTGGCAGCCTCGCAGCCCCTCCTCCCCGGCTCCCTGCCCACCCACATCGTCCTCACCTCCATACAGTACTGGAAAGTCTACACCACCCGAAGCTAGACAAAATCAATATAAAATCTAAGCACTGTGTCTGTTTGAATATGGAAGTGCCGTAGAACCCCGCCCACCAACAACGCTGCAGGCCCACACAGATTCCCTGGTTACTTCCTCCGGATGTTCAAGTAGTGGGAGACCCGATTCAACCCAGCCCATTAAGAAAACCGAGCAGACAGAAGTAGTTGCAAACTCTCTCCACGAGGCTGGCATTATCCTGAAACGCAGCTCTGAGGACGTCACCAAGTGAAGAGCAGAGCCTTCCGGAAAACGGAAACAAAATGCTAAGACGTAGAACAAAATGCTGGTTACAAAGGATCGGTGACGTAGAAGACGGATAAGCTGTCCTGACCAGAACCCTGCAGTCACCTCAAAGCCTGGAAACGAGTCCCGTGGCTCCCAGGCTGACGCAGTCCAGGGGAAGCCACGGGAGCGTCCTGGATGGGTGTCAGCAGGTGTCTGGCCATGTTCCGTCCCTGCCCGGGGGAAAAATCGGAGAAGATCCGTCAGCGAAGGTGGACAGGAGGGGTCTACCTGCACACCGTACAGGTCCAAAAGAAAAAGGAACTTAGAGAAATACTGTACTGACCCATGAAACACTGGACGTTTCCTCACTAAGCCTGAGAGTTGTTTTTTTTTTTAAGATTTATTTTATTTATTTGAAAGACAGAGTTACAGAGAGGGGAGGGAGAGAGAGAGAGAGAGAGAGAGTGAGAGAGAGAGGTCTTCCATCCATTGGTTCACTCTCCATTTGGCTGCAACGGCTGGAGCTGCGCTGATCCAAAGCCAGGAGCCAGGAGCTTCCTCCAGGTCTCCCACGTGAGTGCAGGGGCCCAAACACTTAGACCATCCTCCACTGCTTCCCCAGGCCATAAGCAGAGAGCTGGATCAGAAGAGGAGCAGCCGGGACTTGAACCTGCGCCCATATGGGATGCCAGCACTGCAGGTGGTGGCTTTCCCCGCGACGCCACAGTGCCGGCCTCTAAAACACATTCTTGTATCCGCCACGGGCAGCTCTTCGTAAAGATGCGTGTAGTGACTAGCAGGCGCTCTGAGGCCAGGGAGAGTCTCACGCAGGCTACCCGATCCCTCCTGGTCTCTGCGGGATTTGAGAAGGTACAGACGATCCTTCGCTCACAGGCTGGGGCTCGCCTCTGCTTGCCTCTGCTTGCTGGGCCTTCGCCCACGAACCCTAAATCCCTGGGAAGTGACCCGAGGGCGGCCGTGCACAACGTCTCTGAGAGAAACAAGATGACGCACGTGGGCAGCGCCCCTGGTCCCGCCGCTGACCTTTCGCGGCTGCTGTGCGGGCTGGGAACAGGAGAGGCTGCTTATCAGCAAACTCCGTTAAGAGCAGCGGCAGATAATCCGCAGACTCGGAGGCGGTATCTGCAGTCAATCGGTCGGAGCCGGGACTCAGACGCAGGTGCTGCAGGAGCTGCAGCCGCATGGCCGACAGAATCGGGTCCAAACGGGGCGGGAAAGAAACCGCTGCGGAGAAATGGACATGGGCAAGCTCAGCAAGTGTGCGAACGTTCTAGCATCACGGCCGCCGGCGGCGCGGTCCCGAGCTCCCTCTGCGGACGCGGGGTCCGGGGGGCTCCGAGGCCGGCGATGCCGGAGCTGGCGCAGGGCCCGGGGGGCTCCGAGGCCGGCGATGCCAGGGCTGACGTGGGGTCCGGGGGGCTCCGAGGCCGGCGATGCCGGGGCTGACGTGGGGTCCGGGGAGCTCCGAGGCCGGCGATGCCGGGGCTGACGCGGGGCCCGGGGGGCTCCGAGGCGGCGATGCCAAGGCTGGACGCGGGGTCCGGGGAGCTCCGAGGCCGGTGATGCCGGGGCTGACGTGGGGTCCGGGGGGCTCCGAGGCCGGCGATGCCGGAGCTGGCGCAGGGCCCGGGGGGCTCCGAGGCCGGCGATGCCGGGGCTGGACGCGGGGTCCAGGGAGCTCCGAGGCCGGCAATGCCGGGGCTGACACGGGGTCCGGGGGGCTCCAAGGCTGGTGATGCCAGGGCTGGCATGGAGCTCGCCCGCCCGGATTTCGCTCCGGCAGGCGGCACAGGCGTTGAGGGCAGCGCCCACCCCTGCTGAGTGTGTTCTGCGCCCACGAGCCAGGCAGCTCCATCCCTACGCGCAGCGCCGAGAGCAGGGCGCAGCTGCCCAGGGGAAGCGTGGTGGCATGGCCACAGTGGCCAGAACCCAGCCCCCAGACGGATGAACAGGAAGGCAGGGCCGAAGACCGCGTCATACAACAGCAAAAACGAGGAAAATACCAACGTGCGTACAATCTTGTTTGCAACGCCCCGGATCTTGGCTGAGCAGGAAAAGCCAGACGCGAAAAGCAAAGGCAGAGTGGGTGTGCCGACCCGGAGCGAGAATCTGGGGAGGTTAAACGTGAAGCGCGCGGCTGCTTTGGGGCAGGCTCCCTTGATGATCTGGGCGGTGGTGGCAGACACAGACGCACGACCAGCAAGTGAAAACCGAGGAGCGAGCTCTTTAGGAATTTACCTGTCACCGAGGAGGAGGAGGCGGGTTCCAAGAGAGAACGTGACATGTTTGCAGGCTGAGGTGGTGGGGTGCGGAAGCGGGAGGGGCAGAGCGCACCCCAGCAGGGCTGCACGCCCACGGCACCCAGGCAGGGCTGCAGCCCAGTCTGACCCAGAGGGCCTGGTCCAGGGTGAGAAACGGCGCCCGCGGGGCAGTGCAGGACAGGAGTAGGAGAATCCCACTTAGACAAGTGCGTGGCCGGATCGGGATGGGGAATTCTCGTCCCAGGCACAACCTGCATCGTTCAGGGTCCCAAGGTCTGCTGTGGCCCCTGCAGGCAGGGGAGCCCGCACTGGGGGACACTGCAGCATGCGGTAGACCAGGGTGCAGTTATTGGCTCATGGCTTTGGCCTGGCCCAGCCCCGGATGCTGTGGCCATTTGGGGAGTGAACCAGTGGCTAGAAGATCTCTGTCTCTCTGTTGCTCTTTGAAAAGTGGGTTGATGCAAAAATGTTTGAAGTCCAGGCTTGACCAAAGCTTGCACAGTGCGGCTCCTGCTCTAGGCTGCTTTTCTGGCACCTGTGATGCAGGGTGAGGAAGGCCGGCGCTCTGTGTAGTGGGCAGGCCACGGCCCGAGACTCCGGCCCCCCGATGGGTGCTGGTTCGAGTCCCGGCTGCTCTACTTCCTATCCAGCTTCCTACTGTGGCCTGGGAAAAGCAGTAGAGGATGGCCCAAATGTTTGAGCTCCTGCCACCCACAAGGGAGACCCGGATGAAGCTCCTGGCTTCGGCTTGGCCTGGTCCTGCTCATTGTGAACATCTGAAGAGTGACCAATGGATGGGAGATCTCTCTCTCTGTCTCTCTTGCTTACTCTCTCCAGTTCTGTTCCTACTCCTTGCTAATGGCCTCAGAAAGCAGTGGAAGATGGACCAAGTGCTTGGGCCCCTGCACCCATGTGGGAGACCCGGATGGAGCTCCTGGCTCCTTGGTTTGGCCTAGCCCAGCCCTGGCTGCTGCAGCCGTTTGGAGAGTGATCATCAGATGGAAGATCCTCTCTCTCTCTCTCTCTCTCTCTCTCTCTCTTTTTTTTTTTTTTTGACAGGCAGAGTGGATAGTGAGAGAGAGAGACAGAGAGAAAGGTCTTCCTTTTTGCCATTGGTTCACCCTCCAATGGCCGCTGCGGCCGGCGCATCGTGCTGATCCAAAGCCAGGAGCCAGGTGCTTCTCCTGGTCTCCTATGCGGGTGCAGGGCCCAAGGACTTGGGCCATCCTCCACTGCCTTCCCGGGCCACAGCAGAGAGCTGGCCTGGAAGAGGGGCAACCGGGACAGAATCCGGAGCCCCAACCGGGACTAGAACCCGGTGTGCTGGCGCCGCAAGGCAGAGGATTAGCTTGTCAAGCCACGGCGCCGGCCCTCTCTCTCTTTCTGTAACTCTGTTTAAATAAAAAAATGAATCCTTAAAAAAAAAAAAAAAAACCCTAGGAAACCCTTCGCCCTTCAAGAACACAAGACACATTATACCATGGGTGGTCAGGGGTGGCTTCCACCCTGGTGACGGGAAGTGGCGCCGGGGCCGCCGGGGGGCGCAGACGGGTTCCCCAAGACGATCCTCCCGGCTGCACGAAGGAAGTCGGGGACCAGTTTGGCAGACCAAACGCCCTCGCTCTCGTTGGAACAGGAGTCGATTAGAGATGTCTTTGAAGATCGTCAGCTTTCAAAATTGGCTTCTAAGAAAAGAAGAGGAGACGCCGCCTCGGCTTCCGAGTGGGCACCGGGTGGTGGCGTTCCGATGTGAAGTTTCTTTTTCTTTTACAATGAAAATCAAAAAATCATTAAATGATGTTCGAGACAGCAGGAAGTGTGTAAGAATCACAGCGCGTCTTGCTGCCGTTTCTATTATTTCATTATATAAGCCAGTGGGCAATGATTTCTCCTAGATCAAAGCTTATCATCACTTTTCAGGGATATGAACCGTGGAGGGCAGGTGGGAGTGGAGGGCGATGTCGATAAAGCCGCCAGGGTTTGTGCTCACACTGGAGGAATTTGCCCAAAGAGCAATTATGTAAATAAAATGTGCCCGGGGCGAGAATAATGGGACTGTCACCCACTGCCAGGGATGGCCCCGGGCACAGCCATGAGTGTCCACTGGGGAGGGGGCGGCGGGGGAGGGGGAGGGGGAGGACTCACGTTTTTCATCTATTCTGCTCCTGATTATGCGGTGTTGGGAGGTGAGTCTCCCGCACCCCCAGCCCCTCGGCTATTCCCCAGAGAGGGCCCTGGCTGCTGTTGCCTGCCCAGGGTCAGGCTGCCCGGCCAGGCCCGAGTCACACGCAGAGCCTCTACCTTACAAACAACACAAGGTCCACAGAGGCCAACGTCACTCTCCGTCCTCTCCGCCTCGCCGTGTCCTGCAGCAGCCGTCACAGAAGGAGGGTCTGTGGGTCTAAGATGTTTACTTTGCGGCTGGCATCATGGTGTGGTCCGTTAGCCGCCGCCTGCAGTGCCGCATCCCATATGGACGCCTATTGGAGTCCCGGCTGCCCCACTTCCGATCCAGCTCTCTGCTGTGGCCCGGGAAAGCAGTGGAAGATGGCCCAAGTCCTTGGGCCCCTGCACCTGCATGGGAGACCAGGAAGAAGCTCCTGGCTCCAGCATGACCTGAGCCCTGGCTGTTACAACCATCTAAGGAGTAAGTCAGCAGAAGGAAGACACACCCCCCCCTCGCTCTCGCTCTCGCTCTCGCTCTCGCTCTCTCCCTCGTTCTCTGTAGTCCTGACTCAAAGTGAGTAAATAAGTGTTTAAAAAGCACTCACCGGGAGTCCTGGCGGTGCGGACGCCTTCCATCTTGGGTGTTATTCTGCCATCGGCAGTTTTTGTTTTCTTAAAGAAAGAGCGCGTTATAACCCAGAAACCTCGCCTAGGAAAGAGGTGGTCGCTGGCGATACTTAGCTTTCGGGAGAACCCAGGACGATGCCATCCGGGAGGCTCCTCACTCTCTGCTGGCTGGGCAGAGGCGCAGGCTCGGGCCCGCACGCAGGCCTGGTGCTCCCGGTCCCATCCCCCCTAGCTGCAAGCCTACAGCGGCCTGCAGTGAGCCCTTCCCTCCTCCGCCTGGGCGCACCTGCTGGTTCTCCTGGACCTCTGCGCTGGGCCTGGCCCGAGTCCACCTGCTGGACGCCGTCCTCACTGCACACCTGTTGTCATGCTGACCTCCTCCAGCTGCAAGCCCTGGGGGTGTGAAGACTGGAGCACTCACCGCCCCAGCCAGGTTGTCCCGGGCTGCTCCAGCACCGCGCCTCTGTATTCTCTCCCACAGTGGGTGAAGGGGGCAAGGTGGCTTCTGTGTGGCCTGGCACTCCGCTCCGCCACCTCACGGGCACTGCCGCCCCCGTGACAGCCAACAGTGCTGCCTGGGACTCGCCCTCCTCCTCCTCCTCACCCTCTCAGATCCCACTGCGGGTCCTGCCCCCACCGAAGCAGGGGGCCGGGCCGACACGCTTGACAGAGAAGCAGGTCCCCATGGCCACGGTCCCGACAGCACTAGCGTGGTGCCGACTGACCTGTGTGCCGGGTGCCGTGGGCTGCACTGGCAGGGCCAAGAGTCACAGCTGGGGTCTGCTCGGCCCCTGTGCCCTGCACCCATCGGCGGCTTCCAGCGTAGGGGCTGTCCAGTCCTTCAAGGTCCTACAAGTGGCCCCTAGGGAGCTGTGGCACGTGAGGCCTTGCTGCAAAACGTCCCTGGAAAAATGGGATTAAAGGTTGGCTTTGGGCGCCAAAACAAATTTGAACTCTGTGCACCGCGTTTTCGTGAGCTTTCTGAAGACCCCACGGCTACCCCCTCCACGTGGAGGGACCCAGGGGGCCAAGCACCTCGTCTGGGACGGGGGTGCTTGGAATCCGTCCGGAGAATCCCCACATGTGGGCCTGCGTCGTGGTCCTGACACCCTTATCAGAGTGCGGGATTAGGTCCAGCTCCTTGAGAACGCACCTGGGAAAACAGCGCCACCCACAGGGGAGACCGGGTGGAGCACCTGGCTTTGGCTTGCCCAGACTGTGACCACCAGGGGAGTGAACCAGTGGATGGAAGCTCGCTCGCTCGCTCTCTCTTTTTCCCTCTCCCTCTCCCTCTCGCTGTCACTCTGCCTTCCACATAAATGCATCTTGTAAAACAGCCCCATGTGGGTGGGTTGGACCATGAGCACGCACAAGGTGGACTGCAAGCTGGAGTGAGACTATCCAGGGAATTCGCAGTGGGGGAGCCCCGGGTGGGCCTCCAGGGCTCGGGGAGTCCACCTGCTCCACTCCTTGCTCCTGAATCCCTGCCTGCTGCTCCCACCCCCAGGGCCTCCAGGGCTCGCTGGGCGTGGGGCTGGGCCCAGTCTGTCCTTGTCTCCTGGTGAAGAGAGGGCCCCCCCAACATCTCCCCTTGGAGACCTCTGGAGAGGCAGGGTTGGGGCAGAGGGGGGATCAGCCCAGCTGCAGTGAGACGTTGGCTTTCGGGGTGCCCTGGGGCAGGGTCCTCCTTTGGGATAACCCCACCCCCACCAGGGACAGGGAGAGAAGCATCAGAGCTGGCAGTCGGCTTCTCCTTGGGGGCGCTGTGTGTCGGGGACCAGAATTCCAGTTGTTCTAAGGACACAAGAAAAAGACCCCCAGTCTTCATTCTTCCAATCTCTGGACCCTGGGCCGTGGAGGAGTGGACCCATGGTCTCCGCCCTGGACCTTCCCAGCCTGGAGAAGCACAGGACCCCCAGCATGGGCTCGGATCACAGTGGGCAATGGTGCCCCCTCCTCGGGCTGGCTGGGAGAGGTTCCCAGGGGAGAGACCCTGGCCCCCGGGGAGGGTGTGGGGAGAACTAGAACCTTCGGTACTAAGCTCAGATTTGAAAACAGAGAACGGAAATCCAAGGGCATTTATGGTTAGTTCAGCTCAGCGGAACAAAGACTGCTACTGGGGGGCAACCATCATTCTGAGGCCGGGGACACGGGCTCCAGCCTGAGAGCCCTGGGCTGCATCCCAGCCCAACCCCGCAGGGCGCCTCGGTCTCACACCTGTATGGGTCGTGCTGGGCAGTCCCGGCCTCCGCTGTCCACGCCGTGCCTTCTCTAGGAGGCATGTGCCCGGGAGCCACCGAGTTCGGTGGACAACAGAAGCCCGAGCGGACATCAGGAGAGAGGCAGGAGCTGCAGACGCAGGGACGAGACCTCAGGAAGCAGGCGACAGGGACATGCACCCGCGACAGGGACACACACCTGTGATGGGACACACACCTGTGACAGGGACACACACCTGTGACGGGACACACACCTGTGACAGGGACACGCACCTGTACCGGGACACACACCCATGACAGGGACACACACCTGTGACAGGGACACACACCTGTGATGGGACACACACCTCCAACAGGGACACACACCCAGGACAGGGACACACACCTGTGACAGGGACACGCACCTGTACCGGGACACACACCCATGACAGGGACACACACCTGTGATGGGACACACACCTGTGATGGGACACACACCCAGGACAGGGACACACACCTGTGATAGGGACACGCACCTGTGACGGGACACACACCTGTGATGGGACACACACCCAGGACAGGGACACACACCTGTGATAGGGACACGCACCTGTGACGGGACACACACCTGTGATGGGACACACACCTCCAACAGGGACACACAACTGTGACAGGGACACACACCTGTGATAGGGACACGCACCTGTGACGGGACACACACCTGTGACAGGGACACACACCCATGACAGGGACACACACCCGCGACAGGAACACACACCTGTGATGGGACACACACCTGTGACAGGGACACACACCAGCGACAGGGACACACACCCAGGACAGGGACACACACCTGTGACAGGACACGCACCTGTGATGGGACACGCACCCGCGACAGGGACACACACCTCTGATAGGGACACGCACCTGTGACGGGACACACACCGCAACAGGGACACACACCCATGACAGGGACACACATCCGCGACAGGAACACACACCTGTGATGGGACACACACCTGTGACAGGGACACACACCCAGGACAGGGACACACACCGCGACAGGGACACACACCCGCGACAGGGACACACACCCGTGACAGGGACACACACCTGTGATGGGACACACACCGCAACAGGGACACACACCTGTGACAGGGACACACACCCGTGACAGGGACACACACCTGTGACAAGGACACACACCGCGACAGGGACACACACCGTGACAGGGACACACACCCGCGACAGGGACACACACCCATGACAGGGACACACACCCTCAACAGGAACACACAGCTGTGATGGGACACACACCTCCAACAGGGACACACACCTGTGACAGGGACACACACCCAGGACAGGGACACACACCTGTGATGGGACACACACCTGTGACAGGGACACACACCCAGGACAGGGACACACACCGCAACAGGGACACACACCCGCGACAGGGACACGCACCTGTGATGGGACACACACCTCCAACAGGGACACACACCTGTGACAGGGACACACACCCGTGACAGGGACACACACCTGTGACAGGACACACATCTGTGACAGGGACACACACCCGTGACAGGGACACACACCTGTGACAGGAACACGCACCTGTGACAGGAACACACACCCGTGACAGGGACACACACCCGTGACAGGACACACATCTGTGACAGGGACACACACCCGTGACAGGGACACGCATCTGTGACAGGAACACGCACCTGTGACAGGAACACACACCCGTGACAGGGACACACACCTGTGACAGGACACACATCTATGACAGGGACACACACCCGTGACAGGGACACGCATCTGTGACAGGAACACGCACCTGTGACAGGGACACACACCCGTGACAGGGACACACACCTGTGACAGGGACACACACCTGTGACAGGAACACGCACCTGTGACAGGGACACACACCTCTGATAGGGACACGCACCTGTGACAGGGACACACACCCGTGACAGGACACACACCTGTGACAGGGACACACACCTCTGATAGGGACACGCACCTGTGACAGGGACACACACCCGTGACAGGACACACACCTGTGACAGGGACACGCACCTGTGACAGGGACACACACCTGTGATGGGACACACACCTGTGACAGGGACACACACCCATGACAGGGACACACACCTGTGACAGAGACACGCACCTGTGACAGGGACACACACCTGTGACGGGACACACACCCAGGACAGGGACACACACCTCTGATAGGGACACGCACCTGTGACGGGACACACACCTGTGACAGGGACACACACCTGTGACGGGACACACACCTGTGATGGGACACACACCTGTGACAAGGACACACACCTCTGATAGGGACACGCACCTGTGACAGAGACACGCACCTGTGACAGGACACGCACCTGTAACAGGAACACGCACCTGTGACAGGGACACACACCTGTGACAGGACACACATCTGTGACAGGGACACACACCCGTGACAGGACACGCACCTGTGACAGGGACACACACCCGTGACAGGGACATGCACCTGTGACAGAGACACACACCTGTGACAGGAACACGCACCTGTGACAGAGACACACACCTGTGACAGGACACACACCCGTTACAGGGACTTACACCTGTGACAGAGACACACACCCAGGACAGGACACACACCTGTGACAGGGACACACACCTGTGACAGGAACACGCACCTGTGACAGAGACACGCACCTGTGACAGGAACACGCACCTGTGACAGGGACACACACCTGTGACAGGACACACACCCGTGACAGGGACACACACCCGTGACAGGGACACGCACCTGTGACAGGGACACACACCTGTGACGGGGACACACACCTGTGACAGGACACACACCTGTGACAGGAACACGCACCTGTGACGGGACACACACACCCGTGACAGGACACACACCTGTGACAGGGACACACACCCGTGACAGGGACACGCATCTGTGCCTGGCTGCCCCTCCCTGCCCTCGGGGTATCTGCGGGCTTGCATATCTCCCGCTGAGACCGGGGTGCCTCTCCTCAGCCGTGCTGTGTCTGAGGGTGGCACACAGGCCACAGGGGGAACGCCACAGCGAGTCCCTCACCACCGCTGCTCCCACACCTGCTCACGTGCCGAGAGCTCGGCCTGCAGAGCCCTGCTGCGTTTCCGTCGGCCCGCGTGTACGAAGGCGGTCATGTTACTGCTTCGTAGAAGCTGTTTTTCAGATTCTCTCTCGAGGCTCTTGGGGCCATCGTGCTACGTTACGCCCTGTCTCCCCAGACTCCTGGGAGGCAGCCCTGCAGGAGTCACTTTACCCTGCCCTGAAACCAAACCCCTTTCAGGCCGGGGGCAGCTGCTTAAGCGGCTTAAGCTGGGCGTGCGGGACACAATGTCCCATTGAGCCCCGGAATGCAATTAGCCGGCCTGGAAGGTGTCCAGGGCACACTTCCCTCTCGTGAGGAGAGTGCAACCCCAAGACCCTCGTCAGAGTGGGCTCCCAGGAGAAAGGGGACCCGCCCCTCCTCGGGGCAGTGGCTCAGACCCGGGAAGACATGGGGGCCCCAGGGCACGGGGCTGCCACCCACAACCCTCACGTGACGGATCTTGTCATCTGCTCTCGGGCGCTCGTCCCATCTTCGTGGCGTGTTCCGTATGTATCACGTCTCTGTGCCCGTGTGAGAATCCATGCAGATGGCTGTGGGTTGGCCCACAGACGGCACACAAACGGCGTGACGCTCGACACACCGTGGGCAGCGCGCTTCGCAGGCCGGGACGGTTCGGATCACTTGCTGGGTCCCGAAGCTCCCTCGGCTTGTAGATTTGGGTGCTCAGTCTGCCTAAAAGACGTCTCCACTCCTCCATTCCTGCGTGTCACACAGAGGTTCGAGGTCGCTGGGGAAGGACTGACTGTGGAAGACACGATGTGACAGGCTGCATAGACCCCGTTCCCTAGAGCGAAGAATCCCAGTTCCCGGGAGCAGGCAACGTCCGCGCCCTGGAGCCCACAGCTGTGTTTCTCTAGGTCAGGTCCTCCAAGCTCCACGGAGTGACCCGCCTCAGGTCCCTGGAGCAGGCGGTCCCGCACGGAGTGACCTGCCTCAGGTCCCCGGAGCAGGTGGTCCCGCACGGAGTGACCCACCTCAGGTCCCCGGAGCAGGTGGTCCTGTGAGCAAGCGGTCCCGCACGGAGTGACCCGCCTCAGGTCCCTGGAGCAGGTGGTCCCGGACGGAGTGACCCGCCTCAGGTCCCCGGAGCAGGCGGTCCCGCACGGAGTGACCCGCCTCAGGTCCCCGGAGCAGGTGGTCCCGCACGGAGTGACCCACCTCAGGTCCCCGGAGCAGGTGGTCCCGTGAGCAAGCGGTCCCGCACGGAGTGACCCGCCTCAGGTCCCTGGAGCAGGTGGTCCCGGACGGAGTGACCCGCCTCAGGGCCCTGGAGCAGGCGGTCCTGGACGGAGTGACCCGCCTCAGGTCCCCGGAGCAGGCGGTCCCGCACGGAGTGACCCGCCTCAGGTCCCTGGAGCAGGCGGTCCCGGCTCTCGGGAGGGGGCTGACCCAGGTGCTCCGTGTTCTCTCCACGGAGCCCAGGCCCTGCAGACTGTGAGCTGAACCTTAGGCCACAGCTGCAGAGGAAGCCGGGAGCAGCCCCTGGGTGTCCGGGGTTCTGGGGGACAGCGTGAGGAGCCCGTCCACAGAGAGGGGCTCCTGGGGGCAAGTCGGGGCCACCCGCTGGGGGCTGAGTGGTCCAGGGCCTCCTCCGGATGTCAGGGCCAGGGCACCTCAGGAGCTGCACAGGCCCCATGACCTCAGGGACAAAACCTCTGCTCTCCCAGCGGCCGAGGCTGCAAGTCCAAGACCAGGGCACGGACAGGGCTGCTTCCTCCCAAGGCCTCACGCTCGTGCCCCCGCGTCCTCCTGTGCTCTCTCTCTGGGCTCACCTGCCAGTCTCAGTCTGCCCGAGCCAGGTCTCTCCAGACCCAGCTCCAAATCCCAGGGTGCTGAGGGTGGTGCTTCAATGTGAGAATATGGGGGACACAATTCTGCCCGTGGCAGAGCCGTGGGCACACTGGGGACCCTGCGCCCATGTGCCCCCCGCCAAGGTCCTCGGCTCCGTCTGGATGGACTTGGGAAGGACACTTTGCCGTGCTCTGGAACTGCTGCCTGCCGCGATCCACAGGCTCTTCTGAGATTCCGAGTTTCCCCTCTCAGAGCTCCGGCCACAGCCGCTGCGTCTTCCCACTCAGCCCGGATCCTGCGTGCGTGGAGCTGCGAGAATGGAGGGGCCGCGAGGTGCGCCTGCGCTCACCAAAGCAAGCCGCCCCCCAGCGCGTCTGGACCCCCGCGACCGGGCCCGAGCCTTGCTGGGCAAACACCGCTCCTCATTTTAATCAAGAGCAGAGTTTGTCTCTCGGCTGCTTCTGGTAACTTCTCTGACCGTCTCCAGCCCCGTGGTAAGCGCGGTGGCACTAACTCATAAAATTAATTCCCATTTCGTGGGATTGTCAGAAATGAGGATTGTTCTGACCCCTGTTTGAACTCATCAGCTGAAATGAAGTTGTTCAGTGAGCTGGGGAAGACAAAGCTTGGTTCCAAGAAATTAATCAACTCCATCAGCGCTCGGAAGCGGCCTGGAGACGGCCCCTCCACGCTGCCCCTGAGCGGCGCCGAGCCGCCCGCAAATGAGAGCCATCACTCCTGGCGCGGGAGATACTAAATTATCGGCTTTTAAATTTAATTTTCAGTTTACTTGTGTTTTCGATTAGCGTGCCATGTCTCATAAAGGCGGCGGCACCTGCGGTGGTGCACCGCACCCTCTCCCGGCTCGCGGGTGCCGGTAATGAAAAGCCGAGCGGGAGCCGGGATCCGAGGGCAGGCGGATGACACCTTTTGTCCCGATGACACCTTAAGCAACAATAGCAAATTACGTTCTTCAAACCAAAATCAATAACGCACTCGCACATAAGCAGGTGCCCTGGGCCTGCGGCCACAGCTCCTCCCGACAGGCTCTTAGAACCATCGGGGCAGGCGGTGGCCTCTCCTGAGTTGGGGGACGCCTCCCGGGGCTGGGGCGACCTCAGGGTGGGGCAGCTGCCAGGGTCGCCCCAGCCCGCCGCTATTCCCACGGGACTCCACGGCACGGCGGTCTCCTCTGTCTCCCTCACCCCTGCAGACGCATTTCTCAGGGTACTGGCCGCCCTGTCTGTGTGGCTGCCCGGTGCAGGTCGGCACAACACTGAGGCTGGCCGCCCTCACGGAGAGAAGCTCTGGCCACGCTGGTGTCCCAGGCTGGAGACGGCCCTACGGCTTCACATGTGCCATCTTACCACCCTGGAGCCCGCGCTGCCCCTGGGGGACAGAGGGAGGCTCGAGAATGGAAGGTCTGGGAGCCAGGAGCTGTGGCCCCGCTGGGGAGAGGAGCGTGGAGCATCCGCAGCCCCTCCCGGTCAGCCCCTCCCGGTGGCCAGCCCCTCGCCCATCCGGTACACACCTTTCTCTCTGCCCAGCTCTGTCCAAACACACGAGAGTGAGAAGAATTTCCCCATAATGACGCTCCCGTTACACGAGCAAAGCTAAAGTAGCTTCATGTATTTGTTATATTTTTATAGCTTGTATGTTACACAATTTATTATATAAAAGTAGATGTGAAGGATCTTCCAAAAGTTCATGGAAAATGCGTTGTGAAAACGCCAAGCAGGGATTTAAGAGCTGTTGGCAGCACAATAAACCTGTGCGTTTAAAATTTTTAATTTTTATTTGACAGAGACAGAGAGCTGCGATGTGGTGGTTCACTCTCCAGATGTGTGCACGGGGCGGGCGGGGCTGTCTGGAGCGAGGAGCGGGGACGGCGGGCGGGGCTGTCTGGATCGAGGAGCTGGGACTCCGCCCGCGTCTCCCACGCGGGGGCAGGAGGCCGAGTGCTCCAGCCGTCACCGCTGCCTTGGGCGGGTGTGGACACCAGCAGGAAGCAGGGTCAGCAGCCGGAGCTGGTGTGGACCCTGGGCGTCTTAACTGAGCCTGCTCCTGAACTTACCTTGTCATTCTGTTACCTGTAATTAAGAGTATTATATTTTAATCACATGTTATGAATATGAATGCATTTATATAATTTATTGTACTAGGTAATATTTAAATGTAACACATTACATTATATAGTCAAACAGATTGGACTGTAATTAATTACGTGTTATGCATTTCTATAAAACTTTGAGACAGAAAATGAGAGGACCCAGAGTGTGTCCTTTACGAATCCCCGCTTACTCTGCATCACCCAAGGCCCTGGACACACCGTGCTCGCTGCTCTCACAGCACGGGGTGGGGGTCCTGCTGCCAGCCGAGGGGCTCGGGGTTTCTCTTCTGCTCTCTCCCCTCCATCCTTCCCTTCTCTCTCCCACCCCAGCCCCACCATCCCTGCCTCCTCACCCGGCTGTGCTCTGGGGCGGTCCCCGCACTCTCCTGGCTGCTCCTTTCTCCGCGTCTGCAGGCTCCTGGGAGCCCCGGCTGGAAGAGCTCCTCCCGCAGCCTGGAACCGGGGAGAGCAGCCGGGCCGCCTCTGGGCTGCCGGCCACCGGGAAATCACAGCCGGGAGGGGAGGGGCAGGGCGGGGCACTTGGCTGAAGGCCGATTCCTGCTGGAGCCCTAAGACCCCCTTCTGCATTACCGGACTGTCCCTCCCCAGCGGACGCCAAGTTCAAGGGCAACTGGATGGTGAGGCCTCTCCCCAGGGCCCGCGTGCCCGCTCCCCCTGGGGACCAGTGGTTTCCGGGCTCAGCGACCCCTCCCTCCCCGCCTGCCCTGGCTGCTTGTGATGTTCTCCTCCAGAAATTTCTACAACAGCTGAGCGTGTGAGAGCTAAGCCCACACCAATGAAAAGAGCCTTCAAAACCAGAATCACCCACTTCAAAAAAAAAAAAAAAGATTTATTTGAAAGGCAGAGTTAGAGAGATGCACAGAGACCAGAAGAGAGAGGTCTTCCATCGTCACTGTCCAAATGGCCGCAATGACCAGGGCTGGGCCAAGTGGAAGCCAAGAGCTCCCTCTGGGTCGCCCACGTGGGTGCAGGGACCCAGAGACTTGGGTCATCTTTCGCTGCTTTTCCCAGGTACCTTAGCAGGCAGTAGGATCAGAAGTGGAACAGCCGAGACTCGAACTGGGGCCCGGAGAAGGTGGTGGTGTTGGCGGTGGCTTCACCTGCTGGGCCACGATGCCGGCCCCGCCCACGGGTCCGTGTTTATGGAGCTCACAGCCGCGGTGCTGTGCCACCCGCGTTGCTCTGCCTGCACCGGGGACGCTTCTCCAGCAGTGGCGGACGAGCGGCCAGGGAGAGCCCCTGCAGGCGTCGGGGCGTCTCTGGGTGCCTTGTGATGCTCAGCCGGACAAAGCTAGGGAAAGGCCAGCACGTGCCCCCTGCGGCGCCCCCAGCCTCACGCACACCCCACGTGACAGAGGACTCTGCGTGGCTCCCACCACAGCCTGGCTGGGCTCGCCGCATCCCTGCCCAGCGCCAGCCCCGAACTCCAACCCCGCGTGGCTGTGACTTCGGCCTCACCTCCACCTAACGCCATGGTCTGTGCCTCCCTCCCGCCCGGTCCCCCGTCTCTACGCAGCTCCAACTCTGCAAGCAGACCCGGCGTCAGGTGAATCCACGCGCCAGAGGCCCCTGCGTCTCTGCCTCCCCAGCCAGGTCCTCTGCCCACCGTGGAGTGGCCTCAGCCTGCGCCTCTGCAGGCCTGGCCCAGGGCAGGTCGCCTCAGCCTGCGCCTCTGCAGGCCTGGCCCAGGGCAGGTCTTTACACACCTGCTAAGGGCCCTGACCAGGGGGCCCAGGGGTGAGGCCAGCAGTGACCAGGGAGAACCTGGTCCTGCTGCCTCTCACGGCTGAGTGTATCTACTGCTGTGCACCCCCAGGGCAGCTCTGAGACAGGATGCTACCCAATCCGTGACTCGATCGGAACAGCCAGTTCGATCTAAACTCGGTCTGCTGATGCTTTGTTCCTTAAACAAGATGACTGCAAAAAAAAAAAAAAAAAAAAAAAAAAGAAAAGAAAAGAAAAAAAAGTCCATGCCCGCCCTGCTCAACTTCCCTGTATCCCAGACCAAGCGGCTGACAGCCTGTGCAGCAGAGGCCCAGAGGACACAGCTCGGGCTGCCTGAAGGGGCGGGTGGGGCTGTGTGTCCCGAGGCTTTCAAATACCAAACAGGATTGTTCTTCTCCTGACTTTTTTTTCAGCAATCTGAAAATGCAAAACCATTCCTGGCTTGGAGCTGTGCAAAGGTAGGTTAGGGCTGGATGTGGCCCTGGGCTGTCATTTGCAAAGGCAGGCTGTGGTGTGGCCCCAAGCTGCGACCAGAGACACCTGACCCCAGCCCCAGGAGCTGCCTGGATTTCCACCCCACCCCTCCATTCAGCCAGGAGCCAGAGAGGCCCCTGCACCTGGCCCAGGCCCCGGGTTCCCCTCCCAGGTTCAGGGCTGCCAGGCACTCGCATTCCCAGCAGCCCCTGGGGGAGTGGGGTATCTGGCCCCAGCATCTCCCTTGGGCATTCCCTGGTTTGTTGCCCAGGGCCAGGTGTATTCTCTTCTAGAACACAACTGAGTTTTTGCAAGCAAGTGACAGGGGCCAGTTCATGACGACTTAGAGAGCAGTGAATGAAGAAACGCCTGGATGGACGAGTGGGGCACCCGGCACCAGCCCCGGCAGCCTGTCTGCCAGCCCAGTCTGAGCTGCGCCTCCCACGCACCCCTGGTCTCAGGGCACAGGGTGTGCTGACCTCCCCGCTCCCCTGGACGCAGCCCAGCTGCTCGGCCGTTGGGGTAGGACTCCCTCCAGCTCCACCATCCAGATTACCCCGTGAGGCCAAGACGCGGGGGTGTAGCCGGTGCACACCTGCACCGTTTATCCCTGAGACGTTGGGGAATCCCACCTGCCTCCCTTCCTTCTATCCCGTGGCCAAGAACAGGCAAGCAGCCTCTTGCCAGGGGCTCACTGTTCTTCTGCCAGCGAGAATTCCCCAGAATTCGGTGCCAAGGTAATGCGCAGGAGCTGTGGGCAGAGAGAGCGGAGATTACAAGACGGTGCCTTCCCCAGGTGGCGTGGTCGGCAGGCGGCAGCCCCAGGGCAGCAGGAGCGGGAAGAGCAGGGGGAAGGAGAGGCCAGGGCGGTGTGGCCGGTGCGGGGCCAGAAGAGGCACAGGGGACCGGAAGCCGCCGCCCCCGTGCGCTGAAGCCCTGCTGTCCTGGGAGGAGCCTGGGTGGTGACTCAGGCCCCGGCTGTCCTCACGTGGGTCCTCTCCACTGGCCCGCAGCGCCCGTGGACACAGCCTGGAGCTGCACTCGGTCCTTGAATTCTCTCCCTTTGTTCCGGCAGAACGGGCTGGGTTCTCGTTTCCTGGGGTGCCAAGGAGCGGACCCAGGGCTGGCTCACGCGTTCATGAGGTCCAGCTGACTGGCCGCTCTGTGAGGCCAGCCCTGTGTGCAGGGTCAGCCAAGACCGAGTCCACACCAACCTGTTTTTGGGAGGAGAGTTGACACTTGATACATTGTTTAAGAGCACATTTGAGCGGTTGCAGTTAGCAGGAGCGCTGTGGGTACCTCTTCTCCTGGGGTCCAGCCTGCGAGGGAGGCCCTGGCACCGCCGCCAGGTAGGAGACGCCAGGAGCGACTTGGCCGGGTGCAGAGGCTGGGGTGGCTACGTTGAAAGGGGGCAGGTGTCATGTGCCGGAAGTGTCGGGTCATCTCACCACGCCGTTGGTTCTCGCACTGGCCTGGGCCCAGGACCAGGATCATCTGTGTGTTGACAGCCTGCCGGCGGCCACTTCTGGACAAGGTGTCGCTAACACGGCACAGACGGCCGCGCTCCGGGCGGTGCTGAGCCTCTTGGCCCTCGGGCTGGGGGGAGGCAGCCCAGGGCCTGGCCCACGTCCTGGCCGGTGTCTGCAGCCCAGCAGGTCAGGGCGCCTCCACCGCCCGCCTCTCCCCTCGGGCCGATGCCGGGAAGTGGAGCGGCTTCTCCCTCCTGGTGGCAGGGTGAGGCCCTTTCTCCTTTCACTTTCTCCCTCCCGCTCCCGACTTCCTCTATGATAACACAGTGAGTAAAGCTAGGAACTATTGTTAAAAATATATGTCTGAGAGGCGAAAGAGAGAGATACAGAGAGCTCCCATCCGCTCTCCAAATGCCCACAGCGACTAGGGCCGACCACACCAAGGCTCGGAGCCAGGAACTCGATCCAGGCCTCCCACACGGGCTGCAGGGGCCCAGCCTCGCTGGCTTTGCATCAGCAGGGAGCTGGAGTCAGGAGCCAGAGCTGGAAATCCAACCCAGGGCCCCGAGTGGGACAGGAGCATGCGAACGTGAGGGCACATCCACCAGTGATGGCTGGCTGCAGTTCCTAGGTAAGGAACCCGACTTCCAGAGGGCCTGTCCCGTGGACACCCTCCCCAGAAGTCGCCCGAGCTGCCCGCTGGGAGCCCCTTCTACCAGCATGGGTGGGCTCAGAGCTGCGTTCCATGAGACTTTAGTGGTGTCCCGAGGACTCCACTGAGTGCAGGCAGAAGCACAAATCCTCTGTCGTCCATTCTGTGTGTGGGGCCGGCTCCCCTTCATGTGCACTGTGCGGCCAGTGGCTCAGACTCCGCCCCTGGTTCTCCCCTACAGTGGCTCAGACTCCGCCCCCCGCCCCCCCTGCAGTGGCTCAGACTCCGCCCCCGGTCCCCCCCTGCAGTGGCTCAGACTCCACCCCCCCCCGGTCCCCCCCTGCAGTGGCTCAGACTCCGCCCCCGGTTCCCCAATGCAGTGGCTCAGACTCCGCCCCCGGTCCCCCCCTGCAGTGGCTCAGACTCCGCCCCCGGTCCCCCCCTGCAGTGGCTCAGACTCTGCCCCCGGTTCCCCCCTGCAGTGGCTCAGACTCCGCCCCCAGTCCCCCCCTGCAGTGGCTCAGACTCCGCCCCCGGTTCCCCCCTGCAGTGGCTCAGACTCCGCCCCCGGTCCCCCCCTGCAGTGGCTCAGACTCCGCCCCCGGTTCGCCCCCTGCAGTCACTGTCCTGAGATTCTCCATCATTTTTTGGGGGGGACTTACATTTTCATGTCGCACTGGGCCCAGAAAACCCCGTAACTGTCCTGAGTGTGGGGACGGGTTTTGGCCAATGAGGTGAATGTGTTAAACCAGCCACCTACACATTCAATGCAATCTCTATCAAAATTCAATGGCATTTTTACAGACAGAGAAAAAATAATTTTAAAACTCATATGGAGGGGGCCGGCGCCGTGGCTCACTTGGTTAATCCTCTACCTGCAGTGCTGGCTTCCCATGTGGGCTCTGGGTTCTAGTCCCGGTTGCTCCTCTTCCAGTCCAGCTCTCTGCTGTGGCCCGGGAAGGCAGTGGAGGATGGCCCAAGTGCTTGGGCCCTGCACCCCATGGGAGGCCAGGAGGAAGCACCTGGCTCCTGGCTTCTGGCTCCTGGCTTCAGATCAGCACAGCTCCGGCCACGGTGGCCATTTGGGGAGTGAACCAACAGAAGGAAGACCTTTCTCTGTCTTTCTCTCATTGTCTGTAACTCTACCTGTCAAATAAATAAATAAATAAAAATCCTTTTTTTAAAAAAACTCATATGGAGACACAAAGACCCCAAATAAGCGAATCAATCCTGGGAAAGAGCAGAGCTGAAGCGTCAGACTTCTGGATCCAGACCGACAGTAACAGAACAGCGGTAAAGGCAGACAAACGGCGGCTCCCCCTCAAGCAAGGGCTTTGTCCGAAGACCCCACTCGATGCTACCAAGCCCTGCGTGCACTGTGTTCTGTCCCACACGTGAACAGCTACGGTAAAGTTTAATTTACAAATCTGGTGCATAAGAGATTAGCAACAGCCAGTGATAAAAACAGAAATTATAGCATCCACCATCACAGAGGGCATGCGCTGTATTCACCCCGTTCTCGAGGTGACGTGGGATGGCTCCACCTCCACACAACCGCATGACGTGGGGCGAATGAGACGCAGCACCGGGCCGCTGGGGGAGGGTTGCTGGAGAGATCCCGCCCGGTGGGGCTCACGCCCGCGATGCCTGCCAAGGGAGGAGTGGGCAGGCAGCACACACAGCGGGGTTACGCAGGACAGTGTGGACGCAGCAGGGCAGTGGGAGATGGCATCGCGCTGCGCGGGCAACTTCAAACACAGGGCCTGTCCACAGCGCACTCTTTCCTTAAATATCTTTGGACCAACGTTGAGCACAGGAGACAAGGGAAGCATCAAGAAAGCAGACCTGCTCTGTAGACGGGTGGGACAGCATGGAGAGCCCCACGGAAATCCAGGCGTAAGGCTCAGCCCTTGACCAGGGGGCCCGGAGTATGCCCCAAGGGACCGATGGTCTCTGCAGCAAGTGCTGTTGGGAAAACACGATGGCTCCATGACCGGCCAAGGAGGGAGGCTTGACTCCTATGCCATGCATAAAAGCTAACTCTCAGGATGAACGGGTTAAATATGAGACCCCAAACTGTAAAAGTCCTAGAGGAGCACCTAGAGTATAAGGTTAATGACATTAGTCTTCGCAACTACTTCCTGGATGTGGTACCTAAAGCACAAATAAACATAAAGGCAACACCAACAAGTGAGATTGCATCAAACCAGGAAGCTTTCGCACAGCACACAGTCCTGTGAAAAAGGAGAAATATTTGCAAGTCATGTATCTCATAAGGACTCGGTTTCCAAAATACATGAGGAACTCCTACAACTTAGTAGCAAACGCGTTAGTCACCTGATTCAAAACGGGCCATGGATTGAATGGACGCTTGTCTCTAGGAGACAGCAGGTGGATGCAAAGATGCGCCAGGTCACCGTCACTGAGGCAGGAATCCCAGCTGCGAGGAGACCCCGCCCCAGACTGCCAGGACGGCTGTCACCAAGCACACAAATAGCCGACCGGGGCTGGCGAGGCCACGGCAAGCAGGGAGCCTCCCTCGTGGAAAGACGAAGTGTCTCCTGCACGTGGGTGCAACATCAGTGCAAGAGCAGGGGCCGGGGGCCGGGAGGGGAGAAGCTCCCCAGGGCCTTGGGGGAGGAATGTGTGGATGGCGGCTGGATGCATGAGTCCACGTGTTCCGGGCATTGCTGCTGAAAACGATACCAAGTCCGAACTTTGCGCATAAAGCAGCAATTTGTTACCCGCTCAGCTTTTGGGTCAGCGATTCGGCACGGGCAGGGCACAGCTCTGGGCTGCTTCATGAAGTCCAGGCCTTGTTTGAGCAGCTCCAAGGCTAGGGCTGGAGCGACCTTCATCAGATATCTGTAGCTGGGGTCAGGGGAGACGACCAGTCCAGATCCTCCTACCCAGGGCATCCCAAGAGCAGGCGGCGCACACAGGCAGTAAAGCCCTCGTCATATGCAGGGAAACTTAAAATAGGCTGAATAAGAGTTGGATTTTCATCATAACAAATTTCTAAAGATTCATTTGTTATTTTTATTTATTTATTTATTTGAAAGGGAGAGTGACAGAGAGAGAGAGAGAGACTCCATTTGCTGGCTCACTCCCCAAATGACTGCAGCCAGGAGCCAGGGCCTCCACTCGGGCCTCCCACGTGGGCGGCAGGGACCCAAGTTCTTGGGCCCTGTTCTGCTCCCTTCCCAGGTGCGTTAGCTGGATCAGAAGAGGAGCAGCGGGGACTCGAACCTGCACTCCGACATGAGATGGCAGCTGTACAAGCAACGGCTGTAAACCCGCTGGGCCACAATGCCGGCCCTGGCACCAATTCTGAACGATGCCGCGGACAAAATCCTTTTGAAAACATCTTCTGGCCGGCGCCGCGGCTCAATAGGCTAATCCTCCGCCTTGTGGTGCCGGCACACCGGGTTCTAGTCCCGGTCGGGGCACCGATCCTGTCCCAGTTGCCCCTCTTCCAGGCCAGCTCTCTGCTGTGGCCAGGGAGTGCAGAGGAGGATGGCCCAAGTCCTTGGGCCCTGCACCCCATGGGAGACCAGGAGAAGCACCTGGCTCCTGCCATCAGATCAGCGCGGTGCGCCGGCCACAGCGCGCCTACTGCAGCGGCCATTGGAGGGTGAACCAACGGCCAAAAGGAAGACCTTTCTGACCTTTCTCTCTATCTCTCTCTCTCACTGTCCACTCTGCCTGTCAAAAAAAAAAAAAAAAAAAAAAAAAAAGAAAAGAAAAGAAAACATCTTCTGATGAGGCTGAAGGAACTGTGCACTCCCGGTGAGAGCCAGTCAGCAAGCAAGCGAGCTTTGGTGTTGCTTTCTCCTGAGGGCTCAACACTTTATGGCGAACTCGGCAGCTCCAACTCCATCACCAGCAGGTCTCTGCCCAGTAGCGTTTGCTGAGTCGCCTGCTCAGTGAAAGCCAGGCGCCCACCTGGAGGTTCACCTGAGGACAACTCGTCCCCAGCTCCTGTGGTGGTCAAGGCCACTCGCCTCCTCGCGGCTCCGGGTCTGAGGTCCCGCTGTGCTGCCTGAGGTGAGTCCCGGCTGCCCTGGCCAGGGGGAGGCCCCGTCTCTGCGCCAAGCCTCCCTCACCCATTGCTTCTCGGGCTGCAGGTGCCGCGAGCGCCCTTCCGCCACTAACCGGGAAAATGCTCCACTTCAGAGACTGGAGTCCTTAGGCTGGGCCCCCAGGCCCACCGCTCCCTATCCTGACGGCAGGAGTAGCAGCCACCAGAGACACAACTCCGGGGGTTATGCAGGTGAGCACATACCGGGGTGTCCACGCAGTCTGGGGGCCGATCCTAGAAATCCTGTCTGTGGAGCAGGCATTAATGCATCCTGTATCCATTTTTTTAAAGACTATTTATTTGGGAGGCAGAGCTACAGACAGAGAAAGGGAGAGAGGGAGAGAGAGAGGTTTTCCATCCACTGGTTCACTCCCCAAATGGCCACCACGGCCGGAGCTGGGTTGATCTGAAGGCAGGAGCTTCCTCCTGGTCTCCCAAGCACTTGGCCCATCCTCCACTGCTTTCCCAGGCCGTTAGCAGAGTTGGATTGGAAGGAGAGCGGCCAGGACATGAACCGGTGCCCTAATGAGATGCCAGTGCTCGCAGGCAGAGGCTTAACCTGCGATGCCGCAGCCTGGCCCCTGTATCCTGTATCTTGAGTGCCTGGGTTTAACGCCCAACTCCAGCTCCTGACTCCACCGCCTGCTCATGCAGACCCTAGGAGGCCGTGGCGATGGCTCAGGTGGCCGAGTACCTGTCACCCACCTCGGGGACCTGGAGAGCATCCCTGACTCCCACTAGCGGCTGTCGTGAGCACGTGAGGAGCGAACCCATGGAAGGCAGCTCTCTTTCTCTATCTCTCTTTATCTCCCTTTCCACATAAATTAATCCAGAAAAAGCACAGTAGTGGCTTTAAAAACAAATGAATTCTGCCCACCAGAGCCTGTCCTCGGGTTCTCAAAGATTCTCATCAACCCCAAATTCAAAGTGTGAGGGATGGGGCTGGCGCTGTAGCGCAGCGGGTTAAAGCCCTGGCCTGATGCGCTGGCATCCCATATGGGCACCGGTTCTAGCCCCGGCTGCTCCTCTTCCGATCCAGCTCTCTGCTATGGCCTGGGAAAGCAGTAGAAGATGGCCCAAGTCCTTGGGCCCTTGCACCCATGTGGGAGACCCAGAAGCTCCTGACTCCTGGCTTCAGATCAGCGCAGGTCCAGCCATGTGGCCACCTGGGGAGTGAACCAGCAGATGGAAGACCCCTCTCTCTCTTTCTGTCTCTACCTCTCCCTGTAACTCTGTCTTTCAAATAAATAAACATAAATCTTTTTTAAAAAAGTGTGAGGGGGTCTCCAAAATGCATTGTAAAAAAAGAAACTGAGCAGATTTCACAGTTTCTCTGCCCCAAAGTAAACGTATCTTTTAATTCCACTTTCCTGCAAACTCTTGAGCTCCCTCAGGAATCTGCCCCATCCCAAGATCCCGTGTTCTTATCCCATTAAAGCTCCAATCAAATCTAATTCTCACTCTAGAACCATCCAAGTCACCCTCGCTCTGGAGGCAGCCCCTTCCGTGAGGTCCCGGGCAGGTTCCTCTCCACGCGGGCCCGGAAAGTGAACAAGAAGCCAGGACCCGCCCACAGCAGCCCCAGCCCAGACGGCGGCACCGGCGTGCGGCCACAGAGGCAGACATTGCTGGGAGGGCCTGCGGGGCCCCAGCACAGAGGGTGGAACACGCCAGAAGCTCCAGCGGTCTCCAGCGGAGGCCCTGACGAAGACCCCACGCCTGGAAGCTGCGATGACGTCTCCTTTAATTGCACTTAATTTTCCATGGAAGTCAACAGAGAGAACTCCGAGGGACACGGCCGGTCCAGCTGCACCCGGGTGGGGCCTCTGTGAAATGGACTGGGAGAGTCAGGATCCCGGTGGGCCCGGCTCCGTCAGCAGCGATGACGGAACTCAGGGATGTCACATCCACGCCTCCACGTCGCCACGTGGCGCTTCCGTTTGTTGCTACAGTTCAGAGCTGTAATCGTGTCCGGTGCCAAGTGCGGCATTTTGCTCCTGTAAGCGCAGATACTGGTCTGTACACGAAGAATCTGCTGTCTCTAAACCAGTTATATTTACCCTAACTGCACTTTTACCCTGAGCACTGGCACCTGTTACTGGTGATTACTACTGGAGGGACCTGGCCACGGAGGAGGAGTTGTTCACGCGTGGGCGGCCTGGACCGTGGTCCGCAGGGACACAGCTGCCTGCCACCCTCTCCGTGCTGAAATCCCAAAGACAAAACCCCAGCCCGGAGTCGCAAAGGTCACAAACCCGGAGCAGAGACCCAGAGGTCAGAGCTTCAACAACAGAATTGTGGGAGTTTTTATTTTTAAAGATCTTAACGGACATCAGGCACGTAAAGCACACGGAACACTTCGCAGGCCGCGTCACACACAAGCCACGGGCAGTCACAACACAGGTGCACGTGGGGAGGGGCAGGTGTCCGGTGGTGGTCCAGCCACGGCTCGGGACACCCCAACCCCACGATGGGCCGAGCCGGCCTCTGCTGCGGCTCCTGCCAGGGTGGACCCCGGAAGGCAGCAGAGGGCGGCCGGTGCGCGTGTCCTGCCGCCTGCTCGCGCACCCTGGGCTCCCGATCTGGCCGGCGGACATTCGGGAAGTGCACCGGCAGACGGAGGCTCTCGCTGCCTTTCCAATAAAAAAGAGAAAACACAAATGACATCACAAAGCCACCCCCTGCAGGCACAGCGTCAGATACGCCACCGCCGCGAGCACACGTGCGGGGCCACGCGTGTCCCTGGCCCGGTCCGCCCCCCGCCTCGGCCGGCCCCGCCGCGCCCTGGAGCGCCCCTCGCGGACCGGCCCGCGTTCACCCGAGCCCGCGGTGCGCCTCCAGCTCAGGGAGTGAGTCAGAACTCTCTAGAAATCCGTCTACACAGCCTGTACCGCCAGTACAGGAAACGATGCCGCACTGAAACCTGGGGCGCTGCGCGTTGTAAAACACGGGGAGGAAGGCCCAGGACAAAGATTGGACAGAATTCGGCGTCCCGGGGGCGAATTCCCCGGGGCCGCGGGCTGGGTCGCACCCCGCGCCGTCCAGGCCAGGAGCTGCGGCTGGCGGTGTTCGCGCCCGCGCTCTCGGGACCCTGGCGCGGTGCGACGCCGGCCAGGAGCGTCCTGCGGCACCGTCTTCCGTGCTCGCTCCTGCACGCCGCGTGTGCGGAAACCCAGGGCGCACACGCTCGCCTGCAGACCACGGACCTGGCCGACCCAGGCCCGGGCCCGGGCCCAGGCCGCCGCCCTAGTGCGCGTGCGCCAGCGGAGCGGGGCCGCCGTCCAGCCAGCAGCCGGAGCCGCAGTGCGCATGCGCCGGTGGAGGGGGCCCGCAATGCGCGTGCGCCGGCCGAGCACGCCCGCCATCCCTGCCTGCAGCTGCGCTGTAGTGCGCGTGCGCCGGCGGAGCGGGGCCGCAGTGCGCGTGCGCCGGCGGGGTTCCCCGACGTGGCCGCGCGGGTTTGGGGCTGCGTTTCCACCTGGCTCCCGTGTTTGCGGGTGGAGTCCGTCGCGCTGGCCGCTCTTGGCCTGCGGCCCGTGTTTTCAGCTCCTTCCGCGCGGTCCTAGTCCCACGCTGATCAAGAGCAAGGCCGCCATGGGCGCCGGGCAGGGAGTGCGGGCTCCGGGGGACCTGCGGGAGGGCCCGCCCGACGGAGAGCCGCGCCCGCGCTGACCGCCCCGCCCCGCGCTGACCGCCCCGCCCCGCGCTGACCGCCCTGACCCGCGCTGGCCGCCCCGCGCCCCGCGCTGACCGCCCCGCACTGGCCGCCCCGCCCAGCGCTGACCGCCCCGCGCTGACCGCCCCGCCCAGCACTGACCGCCCCGCGCCCCGCACACGGCGCCCCACACTGACCGCCCCGCACTGACCGCCCCGCGCTGACCGCCCCGCCCCGCGCTGACCGCCTCGCACCCTGCACTGACCGCCCTGACCCGCACTGACCGCCCCGCGCTGACCGCCCCGCACCCTGCACTGACCGCCCTGACCCGCACTGACCGCCCCGCGCTGACCGCCCCGCACCCTGCACTGACCGCCCTGACCCGCACTGACCGCCCCGCGCCCCGCGCTGACCGCCCCGCACTGGCCGCCCCGCCCAGCGCTGACCGCCCCGCCCAGCACTGACCGCCCCACGCCCCGCACACGGCGCCCCGCACTGGCCGCCCCGCACCCTGCACTGACCGCCCTGACCCGCGCTGACCGCCCCGCGCTGACCGCCCCGCACTGGCCGCCCCGCCCAGCACTGACCTCCCCGCGCCCCGCACACGGCGCACCACACTGACCGCCCCGCGCTGACCGCCCCGCCCCGCACTGACCGCCCCCGCGCTGACCGCCCCGCCCGACGGAGAGCCGCGCCCGCGCTGACCGCCCCGCCCCTGACTGACCGCCCCGCGCTGACCGCCCCGCACTGACCGCCCCGCACCCCGCGCCCTCCTCTCCGTTTGGTCGCAGAAACGAGTTTATCTTCTGTGTTAACGTGGAGCCCACAAGCCGTGTCCTGCGCTTCGGCGTGGACAGCGCGTGCGGGCAGGCGAGGGGACCGGCGGGGGACGCGGGCCCCGCAGAGCCGCCCTTTCCTCCCGGGGGTCGCGGGCCCACGTGAGCTCGGGGTGCCCCCCGCCCCCGCCCGCTGAGCTCGGGGTGCCCCCCGCCCCGCCCACGTGAGCTCAGGGGTGCCCCCCGCCCCCGCCCCCGAGAGCTCAGGGTGCCCTCTGCTGCCCGCGTGGCCCAGCTGGCGGGGTGTCCTGCCTTTCCTAGCTGAGTGGCCGCCCACGGTGCGCCGGGGATGGGCTTCAGAGGGTGCGTGGTGGAGCAGGGCACAGGGGAAGGGGCCGGCGGCGGGGCCCTGCGGTAAGCCGCCCGGCACTGCCACACCCCATTCCAAGCACCTGTTCGAGTCCCGGCTCCTCCACTTCCCACCCAGCTTTCTCCTGTTGTTCCCGGGAGGCAGCAAAGGAGGATCCAAGTATTCGGGCTCCTGTCACTCACGCGGGAGACCCAGAGGGAGCGCCTGGTGCCTGGTCGCACATAGGACATAGGAGCTCTCTCTGCTTCTCTGTCACCGTGCCTGGCAAAGTAATAACCGAAAATAGGAGCTTTGTTGTGATGCCGAAAACTTGAAACGCGAACATCGTGCCCGTGCTGTGCACGCTTCCCACGCGTGTCTGACGACCCCTGCGTTCACCGTGGGTGGACCCCCAGGCCGCAGTGCTGTGTGGGCTGTGGGGGTGATGCCACCATGGCAATGGCAGCACAGGTGACTGTCCTGCAGATGTCCACAGCAGCGGGGCTGTCCGGGCAGGGACACCAAGCCACAAACAAGCCGGTGGCGTCGTCCTGCAGAGCGAAGCCAGCAACGTGAGGACAACCATCGAGCAGCAGAAAATGTCGATAAGGGATTGGTATCTGAGAGATATCGATAAGGGATTGATATCTAAGGTACAAAGTGATTCCTACAATAGCAGCAGTCTGATTCCAAACTGGGAGAAGGACCTACATGGGCGTTTTCCAAAGCAGACCCACAGATGGCCAGCAAGTATACAAGCAGTGCTCAATCCTGGTATCAATCAGGAAAATGCAAATGAAGCCACAGAGAGAAACCGCATCCCAGGGGTCAGCACCGCTGTTGTCTGGAAGACGGGAGGTGGTGAGTGTTGGCGAGGACAAGGACGAGGCAAACAGGCACCGTGTTTATGCCATGGGTGGGCATGTGAGCCGAGAGACCGTGTGGTCCGGAGACGTCGTGGGCATGTGAGCAGGGTGACCGTGTGGTCCGGAGACGTCGTGGGCATGTGAGCAGGGTGACCGTGTGGTCCGGAGACGTCGTGGGCATGTGAGCAGGGTGACCGTGTGGTCCGGAGACGTCGTGGGCATGTGAGCAGGGTGACCGTGTGGTCCGGAGACGTCGTGGGCATGTGAGCAGGGTGACCGTGTGGTCCGGAGACGTCGTGGGCATGTGAGCAGGGTGACCGTGTGGTCCGGAGACGTCGTGGGCATGTGAGCAGGGTGACCGTGTGGTCCGGAGACGTCGTGGGCATGTGAGCAGGGTGACCGTGTGGTCCGGAGACGTCGTGGGCATGTGAGCAGGGTGACCGTGTGGTCCGGAGACGTCGTGGGCATGTGAGCAGGGTGACCGTGTGGTCCGGAGACGTCGTGGGCATGTGAGCAGGGTGACCGTGTGGTCCGGAGACGTCGTGGGCATGTGAGCAGGGTGACCGTGTGGTCCGGAGACGTCGTGGGCATGTGAGCAGGGTGACCGTGTGGTCCGGAGACGTCGTGGGCATGTGAGCAGGGTGACCGTGTGGTCCGGAGACGTCGTGGGCATGTGAGCAGGGTGACCGTGTGGTCCGGAGACGTCGTGGGCATGTGAGCAGGGTGACCGTGTGGTCCGGAGACGTCGTGGGCATGTGAGCAGGGTGACCGTGTGGTCCGGAGACGTCGTGGGCATGTGAGCAGGGTGACCGTGTGGTCCGGAGACGTCGTGGGCATGTGAGCAGGGTGACCGTGTGGTCCGGAGACGTCGTGGGCATGTGAGCAGGGTGACCGTGTGGTCCGGAGACGTCGTGGGCATGTGAGCAGGGTGACCGTGTGGTCCGGAGACGTCGTGGGCCTGTGAGCCGAGTGACCGTGTGGTCCGGAGACGTTGTGGGTGTGAACAGGGTGACCGTGTGGTCCGGAGACGTCGTGGGCATGTGAGCAGGGTGACCGTGTGGTCCGGAGACGTCGTGGGCATGTGAGCAGGGTGACCGTGTGGTCCGGAGACGTCGTGGGCCTGTGAGCCGAGTGACCGTGTGGTCCGGAGACGTCGTGGGCCTGTGAGCAGGGTGACCGTGTGGTCCGGAGACGTCGTGGGCATGTGAGCAGGGTGACCGTGTGGTCCGGAGACGTCGTGGGCCTGTGAGCCGAGTGACCGTGTGGTCCGGAGACGTCGTGGGCATGTGAGCAGGGTGACCGTGTGGTCCGGAGACGTCGTGGGCATGTGAGCAGGGTGACCGTGTGGTCCGGAGACGTCGTGGGCATGTGAGCAGGGTGACCGTGTGGTCCGGAGACGTCGTGGGCATGTGAGCAGGGTGACCGTGTGGTCCGGAGACGTCGTGGACAAGGGCTTTCCTCCTTGCTGAGAAGCCCTCCAAGGTTTCTGTGTGTGACTTCCACCTGCTCCTTTATTTCAAGGTTCTGAGATAGGCTCTGCAACACCTCTCCGCGTTCCACTTCTGTGTAGTGATTCAGAAAAGGCCATGGAAACCTCTGTGACCCTTTGTTTAACGATCTATGTTAGTTGAGTAGCAATGCCAGTGTCCACTTTGCTAGGTAGATGTCTGTTCTTGTTTCAGGTTCTTTTATTGAAAATCACTGACGGGAACACGGCCTGTGCCTTTCCCCGCAATTCCCACCCGGCTTGGGTTAAACGAAGACTTTGAACAAAGATCCCTGGTGTGCGCCCGGTGCACCTGTCCTGACCCCCCGGCCGCCTGCGTCTCCCCTGCAGGCGTCTCGCGTGCCCACCGGAGCTCGGTGAGCCGGCCAGGGTAGTTCCCGATCTCAGAACACGGCGCTGCGTATCCGTGCTTGTGCTCTGTCGCTGAGGAGTGGAACTCCTCAGAGGGGAGAAACACAGCGCCTGTGTTCTGGGCAACGCGTGGCTTTTCACACAGAGCATGGCTCCTTCTCCTCGTGCTGCCAGGACGGACCCTCCCAGGTGCCTGAATGGCGCTGTGGGCTCTTCCTGCCTACCCACGCCTGTCCTGTGGCCGGAGGGCACTTGGCCACGCCCCACCTGCCCCACAGCCAGTTTGCTGTGCGTCATCGCGCACTGGCTCCCCTGTGACCGGGACTTCTGGACCCAAGGGTTCCCAAGTCTCGCTCAGAGCTGACGTTCCACAGTTACAAATGCGCGTTCTCTCCTGGATGCTGAGGGACTGTGTGCCGTACCGTGGTGCTCAGAGGGAAAGATCCATTATGCCGGGGAGTGAAATGAGGCTGTGAACAGATTCTGGTCGGTGACGCCGGCGAAGCTTTCGAGACACAAATTGCAGTTTCACTGTGGAGGTGAATTTTCTTTTCATTCCTGATGTACACGGAACACGGGTTGTGAGTCGAATGGAAACAGAACGGAGACAGGTCTCCGAGTGGGGACCAGGGCACGCGACCCCCAGCGTGGCTGAGCTGCTCCTTTGTCGGGAAAGGGCGCCCTGGCTCTCCTGGAGATATTACAGTCGTGTATCTTGGTGTCAGTTTCATGATTCATAATGTGCGTAATTGTTTTTAAATTATAATTCTAGGCACCGTCAGTCTGATTTGCATTGCAAATGGAGAATATTAATTAAATAGGAAATGTGCATTTGAGAGGGATGTGCCCCCGCCTTCGGGGTCAGCGGTCCTGGCAAGCTGTTTGGAGACCCCGTCAGAACCCACAGCGCACACGTCCTGGAAAACGGTGCTTTTTCTTCTTAATTCCCAGAAACGTATTTTAGAGCTCTTCCGCTCAGGGCAGGCTTACGTTCCATCTTTTATTAACCAAAGGCAAGAAAGAATCTTGCTGTAGGTAACATAATGGAGAAAGAATTTTTGAAGATTTTGTTCGTTTATTTATTTTTACATTTTTAAGCATTTATTTGTCTATAAAAGGGCCACAACAGCCGGGACTCGGCCAGGCTGACCCAGGAGCTGGGAGCGCCACTGAACTCATGTATGGACGCATTTCTGTGCCGACAGAGATCTGTACATCTACCATGCAACATTTTAATTTATTTGAAAGTTTCTAAATTTTAAGGACTTTTTGTTTTTTAAATATTCTCTTTAGTAATTATTGATTTCAATTTTATTTGAAAAGCAGAGAGACAATGAGCTAGAGAGATCTTCCGTCTGTAAGATCACTCCCCAGTGCCCACAGCAGCCAGGGCTGGGCCAGTTCGGGGCTAGAACCCGCAGCCAGGAACGCAATGCGGACCTTCCGTGTGGGAGGCAGGAGCCATCACCCCTGTGCCTGTGTGTGGTCTGCGCTGACAGGGAACAAGTCAGAGCTGCAGGGAGGGAGCGACTCAGGCACGAGGTTGTGGGGTGCAGGTGTCCAAGCGGCATCTTAACCACTGTGCCGGAAGCCCGCTCCTAAGTGTTCTCTTTAACCCAGTAAGTGTTTATGGACACGTGAGTAATGCCATATTTTAGTATTAGAAACATGCTACTAATAAGAAACAACATATTTAAATGTTAGAAACAAGATACTTCACATTTTAAATCGTTAGACGAAAAACGACGAGTGTCCGCACACATCATTTTTACTCTCATTGGGAAAGACTTGGTTGGGTGTAAATGCATTCGCAGTGCCAGTTGGAATTGCTGAGCTTCCCTGGGGAGAGGCCACCTCGCACCTGTGTCCACTGTTTGCCGATGTCCAGGTCCCTCCCCACCCCCCGGCAGGGTCAGCCGGCCGTCAGCCTGTGCTCCGCCGTGAGCTCCTGCTCTCTTCCTTCTGTGCCAGTCAGTTTTGGGGTCTTCCTAGCCGTGAGACAGCTGCTCTGACTTTTCTGAATTCTGTTGGCCTCTGCTGTCCGGTCATGATTGTCCCCTGGTTTTCCTCTTACAAACTGAAGGAACTCGTCCCCTCTCGGCATGAGCGCGTGCGCAGCCATCTGAGTGGAAAACACTTGCTGATGATTTATTTCCCAAGAAGATTTTTTCATTTCTGTGTTGTTGCCTGTACCAGTCTTTTCTTGGTTAACTTTGGACTTGAGTCGCAATTAGAAATGACTGTTTTCCCCAACTACTTTTCTGGTTATTAACAACAGATCTTCAGCGTCTGGAGTTTGTCATTTTTGTGTGGCATGAAACATTATCACGCTTATTTACTTTTTAAAGGAGGAGTCCACTACGAGGCTGCGTACGTTATGGGAGATTTAAATCAAGCTGATGCAGCGTAGATAACACCTGGGATGTGGACCACGGTCAGGAGATCAAAAGGACCGGCCCCAGAAGTTGTGCAGGAGGGGAGTGGACAGCTGCTCGGGGCTTCGTAGCTCAATGACTCAAGGCAGGGTGCTTTCCTGTGCCACCCAGTCTGGCTTCAGGACACAGGCCAGCAGCCCGGGGCCAGGGCTGCCCTGGAGCTCAGCACGCCCAGGACAAGAGGCGTTCGGCTACAGAGTCAGGAAGCCTCCCAGGTGGAAGACGTGCATCCGCGCAGTTCCGGATTTGCTTCCACCGTCTCCTGTAAGTTAAGCCTGCGCAGTGTGGAGCGAGCTTGGGGAGGCCTGACGGACTTTCTGGAGCGTAATTCCGCGACGGTGCAGGAAGGCAGCCGCAGTGTTCCAGCCAGCGCCAGGTGCACCTGCTCAGAGACTGCACCTGCCCTCGGTCTCTTGACTTCAATAAAAATCTTTTCATAGTTTCAGCACAGTTGAAAGGTTTCGCGTGTGCAGTAGTTGAGGCGCTAAAAGTAAGATGATCCAAGGTAATGATAGATCCAGAATCAAGAAAAGCTCCTTTTTTTAAAAAAAACTAATCTGCCAGATGTCTCTACTCTGTTGGCTCAGATGGTTTCTGTCTGTCTCTTTCTTTCATTTACGTTAACATTGTACTCAAATAGGAATTCTATGGACTGGCTTTTAAATCAACATGAATGATTTATCGCTACTTAGTTTCAACCTTATAACTGTCTCCCACACGTATGATGTCATGGATCACTCTGTCCATAGACAGCGTAGCAGCCACCCCTCTGCCTCTCTCCGGTGGGTGAGGTCAGACCTTCTGCCTCGAGTGTGTGTTTGCAGCGTCTCTTGTCTCACTGTCCGTCTCACCACATGCTCGCCACTCGATGCATCTAATTACATTCAAATGCCCGCACGCCTGCACCTTTGTTTCTGTTTTGAGGTTTTTAAAGCTTGTTTGGAACAAGTGATTTAACACGCAGCTGTCAGTCCCGGCAGCAGGGACGAGAGGAAGCCGTTCCCAGGCTGAGGGCTGCTGGGATGAGAAGGCCCTGGGCCGCGGGGCTGACGCTGCCCTTGTCCTGCTCTGGCCACAGCCTCTGCACATGGTAGCCGGCAGGGAAGCCACGCGCCACCAGCAGGGGACAGGCGCGCTGCTCACCGGCGTGCTCTCAGTTCAGATAGAGAAGCGTGCAAGTCGGGCTGAACTGTGTCTCTGTCTGGGGGGGGGGGGGGGGGGGGGCTGCTGGTGCCGTGTGGCCTGGTGCTGTGTCTGAACGCAGCTGTGCCGGGTCCCGGCCGAGCGCCCTGACCCCGTGCCCCACAGAGAAGGGCGGAGGCCGCACCCCAAGGCCACGTCCTGCCACGAAGACTTCTAAAGGCTGCAGGGAAGACATTTTAAAATGTGTTTTTGAATAATTCTGAGTCATGTAGGTCCAAGGAAACCAGTACAATTCGCAGGCTTTTTATTGAGGTCAAGTGGGTCTGATGCCGAGAGCCAAGGTCTTCCCCCGGCCTTGGGACTGCACCACGGATTGTGAGGGTCACAGCCCAGGAGGGGGCGGGGAAGCTGCGCCCCCACACCCACCCCGACCCCCGATCGCAACGGCTACAGTACTCCCACCGGAGGAGGCCGCATGGGCGTTGTAAGAGACACATAGTCCCTGCCATCAGGGTCCCAGGGCTTGTCCCAGGCAGCCCCACACAGATATTTATGTGTGTGCATGTGTGGGTGTGCATGTGTGGGTGTGCCTGTGTGTGCATGTGTGCATGTGTGTGTACGTGTGTGCGCGCACGCGTGTGTGTGTTTATGCACACGTATGCTCGCATGTTTTAACTAAAGCGTGGCTTGGAAGGATTGCTCATTACCGCGAGGACTGATTGATGTCGAGATGAGTTATCGGGATTAGCCCAGAGCGCCTGATCTAACCAGGGGGGCTTCAAAAGTGGCGAGCTTTCCGGGTTTGCTGGCAGGGACAGGATGGCGGCGGGCGGAGGCCACTGGGTACAATCACGCAGCAGTAAAGGAAATCAAAGAAAGGAGAGGCCCTGCTGCCGTGGGGAGGGTGGGCCGGACGCCTGCAGAAGGGAAGGCGGGCGGGTCTCCTGGCATTAGCGTCACAAATGGATCACACACCCTGACACGGCCCAAAACCAGGCCCCTCACAGAGGACGCCTCGAGCTCTGTGCTGTAACATTTAAAAGAAACGTGAGAGCGTGGAAAATATCTAATTTTGGGGGAAGAAGTAGAAAAAATGCAATGGCGGCCAAACCAATTCCTGATAAATTCAAGACTGATTCTTGCTGACTTCCGGAGTCCCACAGCTGCTGCCGTGCCCAGGCCCTCAGAGGCTGAACCAGGGGATTGTTTGCATTTCTTTCTTTTTTTTTGAATTTTATAATTTTATTTTAAAATTTTATTTTTAAAAGTTTTAAGGAAAAGACCATATCTATGGGGTGCTATGTGACGTTCCCTTGCATGTGTACGTGGTGTAATGTCCAATCTTGGAAGATACATGTAGTCCTTCAAGCGCTTAACATTTCTTTATAGTAAAACATCTAAAAGCCATATTTTCTGCATTTTTAAGTTGAGAAGTACACATTAAATTAGCATTATCTGTCTTCACACCGTTGTGTAACACAACTCCAGAACTTACTGGTTCTATCTGGCTATAACTTAGCACCTGTCAATCAACTTTGAATACTGGAATTTTTGGAGCCTAACACTGACCCATTAGCCCAATATTGATGGGAGTGTTGACTGAATAAAACTGCTACCATCATGAGAAGTTGATTTTATGCAAGTTTTTGGAGAACTGGAATATAAGCTAAAGGTGAATTAAAAACCCAGTAATTCCACTCTCGATCATATAAACATGAAAATGTTTGTGCAAAGACATTACGCAGGAAGCAGCATGAGACAAACACCCCAGCACATCTGGGCACCCGCACCACTAACGGCTGATTTTTAATCAACACAAAGGAAACTAGCGGAACTGCACAATGCGCTACAAAAATAAAAACCCTGTCTAGGGGGTCCCGGGCTGTGGCGCAGTGGGTAAAGCCATCGCCTGCGGAGGGGCCTCCCATACAGGCATCGGTTCGAGTCTGGGATGTTCCACTTCCATCCAGTTCCCTGCTGTTGTGCCCGGGAAGCAGTGGAAGGTGGCCCAAGTGCTGTGGCCCCCCCCCCACCCCCGTGGGAGCCTCAGAAGAAGCTCCTGGCCGCTGGCTTCAGATCAGCTCAGCTCTGGCCATTGCGGCTCTTTTGGGAGTGAACCAGTGGATTGAAGACCTCTCTCTCTCTTCTCTCTCTCTCTCTCTCTCTGCCTCTGCTTCTCTGTAACTCTGTCTTCCAAATAAATAACTAAACCTTAAAAAATAAGCCAGAGCCAAGGACTATTTTAGAAATGTTAATATTAATCTAAAGCAGATGTGGTAAGTTATTATTATATGCATTATAAGTTCTAGATAAAACATCAGGAAAATAATTTGTTAAATAGTTTAAAAATCAACAGACATACATAATACTCTAAAATTAGTTATATTTCACAAAAGATAAATAAGGAACAGAGGAAGAAGAAAGCATGAAACGTAGATAAAAAGAACAAAATGGCAGGAATCAATTCAATATTCAGTGTGGATGGACTGCATGTAATTGTCAGCCTGGATAAAACAGAAGATTCAACTGTCTGCTGTCTTCAAAGACAGAAATATATTGAAAGTAAATGCTGAAAATACACCATGCAAGCATAACTGCAAGATACCTGGGGTAGTTTAGTAATATTCGTGTTTTATTTTTAATTATATGAAAAATAAATATTTACTATCAACCAAGAGGGACATTTCACAAGAGCAAAAGGTAAGTTAACCAGAAAGCTCTAAAAATATAAATACACATCCAATAAGAAAGCCCCAATAGCATGAGAGAAAAAGTTTAATGGTTTAATAGCATACAAGCAGAAACAAATAACTCAACAACAATGATTTCAAAATACGAAGCCAGTCTCAATAATGAAAAGGTCCATTAAACTAAAGGAAAATTTTTTAAAAAAAGTAAATGAAAGACTTGACAATATGAGAAACCGAGCTCCCCTATGTGATATATCACTGTTCTAAAGTATGCTTCATGGGTAGAAACCACAGGAGATGGGTCTGCATGAACAATTAATTAAAACAGCGGAGTGCGCACGCTCCTGAAGTTCCTGTAACATGTTCTCCAGGATAGACCACGTGCTCGGCTCTGAAGTGAGCCACGGCCAGTGTGAGGGTTGGATGCTCCCTGACCTTAGCAGGATCGGGGAGGAATGCGGGAAATCACCAAATATGTGGGGATCAACCAATCGCCTTCTGAATACTGTAAGGATTAAGGAAGGAATTTTTAAAAATCAGAGAAAGCTTTGGAACAGGTGGAAACAAACTTCAGTCTGACGACTCCGGAGCTGAGCTGAGAAGCAGCTGGAGGACCGCGTGGAGCTCGGACACAACGGCCCGGGCCCCGCCACAGGCGACGGGGCGGAGCCCAGACCCTGCAGGAGGGAACAGGTTAGAAAGTCAAACAGCAAACACAAAGCAATCGGGAAAATCAAAGATTCTGAAAGACGGTTCCTGAAAAGATGGGTAAAATTCATAAGATGTTAGACAGAATAATTACAACATAAACAGAGAGGACATAAATTACCCAAGTCAGGAGTAAAATGGGCCTCACACTGACCCGCGGAGAGGAAGGGTTGTCAGGGAGGCTGTGCAGCTCCGTGTCGACCTCTAAACGGTGCACCTAGCATCGGGAGACTCCTAGGAACATGTAAAGTGCCTCAGGCAACCGAAGAAAAAGTAGAAAGTCCAGATAGCTCACCAGGGAAGAGCTGAAGTGAGAGTGGAAGACATATCCTCGAAGTTCACATGCAGATGGCCTCACACATAGATCCTATCAAATGTGAGACAAAGAATTGATAACTAATCAGGGCCGGCGCCTGGGGTGGCGGGTTAATCCTCTGCCTGCAGCGCCGGCATCCCATATAGGTGCCGGTTCAAGTCCCGGCGGCTCCACTTCCCATCCTGCTCCCTGCTAACAGTCTGGGAAAGCAGTAGAAGATGGCCCAAGTCCTTGGGCCCCTGCACGCACGTGGGAGACCGGGAAGAAGCTCCTGGCTCCTGGTTTCGGATCGGCGCAGCTCCAGGCATTGTGGCCAATGGGGAGTGAACCAGCAGATGAAGGACCTTTCTCTCCGTCTCTCTCTCACTGTCTGTAACTCTACCTCTCAAATAAAATAAAAGAATTGATACTGATCTGTATCCCAGAAGATCCGGGAGATGAGACTTCTCAGTTCCTTCTAGGAGAGCAGTGTCACCTCCTTACCAAGGCCACAGAGAAGGAAGCATCGCAGACCAAGATTCCTCCAAACACGGAGACGCAAGTCCTCCGGGCAGTGTGAAGGCCGACCCAACGGCGCACATGCGTGGCCATGAGCTGCTACCAGGACTACGAGACAGGCTTAACACCTGGGAGGAAATAGTGCGATATTAATAATTAATAAATTTAATGAAAAGCACATGATAACCTCAATAGCTGTAGAAAAATATTTGACAAAATCTAACACTCATTCCTAATTTTTCAAAAAAACCTCAAAAAACATAAATACACAGAAATCCCTTTATCTGATGAAGGCGTTGATGAAAAATTTACAGGTAGCTTCATATTTATTGATGTAAGACCAAAATTTCCCTCTAAGTTATGAGAAAACCAAGAATAGTTACTTTCACCGTCTTTATTCAATATCAAACTTGAAGTCTAACAGATTTAAACGTCCATTGTAAATGAAGAAAGAAAACTTCACAGATAACAAAGGCCTTTATACAGAGGATTCAATGGCTGTGCCTGAGGACCCGCGTGCCCAGCTGGGATAGAGTCTTAAAGGATCTCCATAGACCAGATCGATTTTAAAGAGTCAAAACGTGCGTGTACATATTAGCAAGAAAAAACTAAAAATGAAAATTTAGAAACCACTCATGAGGAAGAATGAAATATTAGAGAATAACTGAACAAAGGAAGTAAAAGTTGTTGCATTGAAAATTATAAAACACTTGAAGAGCTGCCAAAGGTATAAATACTTAAATGAAGAGATGTCTCAAGTTTATGTATTGGAACATAAAATATTGCGAAGGGTCCATTTTTTTGCTTATCTACAGTTTCAAAACAAAATCCCAGGATGCCATGTGCAGGAGGAGGGCAGGAAAAAATGTTAATCTCATCAGAAAATTCTTATGGCAACCCAAGGACTAGGAATGGCCAGAGTACTTTTAACACAAAGGCAACATGTGGAGGACTCAGACTACGTGATTTCAAAGTGGATGGCAGGGGCTTGGATCAATGGAGCAGATTGGCAAAAACAGAAATATTCCTGGACATTATGATGAATACATTACCAAAAAAAAAAAAAAGGTGAAGAATTTAGCCCCTTACCTCACACCATAGATCTTAGGCATCAACTGTAAGAGTCTCCCACGTGGGTGCAGGGGCCCAAGCACTTGGGCCATCTGCTACTGCTTTCCCAGGCCATAGCAGAGAACTGGATCAGAAGAGGAGCAGCCGGGACTAGAACCGGCGTCCATATGGGATTGGGGCACTGCAGGTGGCGGCTTTATCCATTACGCCACAGCGCCTGTCTGGAGTTCTTTTTGCACTTAAGGATCAGAATCCCCTCCAGTTACAGCCTCAGCTTACCCTTCCCAGCCATGTCTGTGTTATCACCTAGCTTAAACTCTCTCTCTCTCTTTTGCATTCATTTCTTTCTGGAGCGTGGGACGGTTAGAAAGGCTCCTGGGTTTCCAACCACTTGGAGATTTCAGCTTCTCAGTTGGCACTTTAACGTCACCCTGGTCGGAACACACGCTCTGTGTGATCCCAGTTCTGTAACGCGGCGCGTGAGAAGAGAACGGGAGGCGTTGTGTGTCTGTGGCACCTGTGTTGTTGGTCATCTAAACTCTTACTGACTCAAATGTCAAGAATAAAAAAGACAAAACGAAATGAAGAAAACCTACAGCCACAGTCAGAGACCCAGACAACGCTTGGTGACCAGTGGGACAAGGCGGGAGTCACGTCCTACGGCTGCGTCGCCCGCTTCGGCGCTACGGGACGTCTGTGTCGGGCGACGCTCCTCTTCAGTCCTATTTGGTGTGGTGCTGGGATGTTCACATCTGTTTTATTTTGCCCACTTGTTGTTTGGAATTCATTTTTCTCACATTTTGCTTTTAAATATATGATGTTTTTATTATAGCGTAGTATTTTTATTTCTATCATGTTGCCTTTAGTTTGTGTAGATTCAATTTATCTAGAACCTATTTTTAATGCATTAATTGTGGTTATTTTATTCACTCCTTCATTCACTTATTTTGGTTTGTTTTTATTTGAAAGACAAATAAAACAGCGAGAGAGAGCGAAAGAGAGAGAGAGAGAGAGAGAGAGAAGAGAGATCAGTCTTCATTTGCTGGTTCATTTCTTAAATGCCCACAAACGGCCCAAGATGGGCTGAAGCCCAGAGCCCAGAACTTCAGCCAGGTCTCCCGTGTGGGTGCAGGGACCCAGCCACCTGATCCGTCACCTGTTGCCTCCGGGGTGCGCATTGGCAGGAAGCTGGGTCAGAAGCCAAGGCAGGACTTGAAGCCAAACACTCCGCCGTGGGACGCCGTGGCTCCATGCACCATCCTATCCACCGATCACAACGTCCACGCCCGGTCTTGGCCATTTAAAAGTCGGCATCCATGACGAACGTTGGCATCAGCCGTGGCGAGCGTCTCTTGCCTTCTGGTCGTTTGTGCTCTTCCCCGACGGGCTACAGAACATCTTCATGGACCGACAACGCCGGGTGTGAGCGTGAGAGAGGAGAGGAGGCAGCTCTTTCCTGGCCGAGAGGAGGAGTTGGACAGATCTGGAGCCGATGTTTGTGAGCCAGGCTGACGGGGCGCATTGCATCAGGGGCCTCAGCTGAAAATCCTGGGTTTTCCCCTTTTGGAAGCCAGGCCCCATCTTCTTGGTGACCTCAAACTCCAATTTTCCTGTCTTCAGCACTGGAGCCGTGGAAATATCCGGGCAACACTTCGCGTCGGAGCAGCTCTCTGCTGTAGTTTGCAGTCTCGCTCCGCAGATGCACAGCTTGGAATCTTTAAATATTGAGGGGAAATTATGTGTGTCACAGTCAATTTTCTGCAGTCCCCGGCCTCTCGGTTTCTGGCTGCCTTGATGACCGCGGGTTCCGGCTTCTCCTTCCTGCCTCCCAGTGAGACCGCTGTAAGCCCCAGGCTGCGTGTTCTGTTTGGCCTCATGTCTCATACGATGTGGCAAACGCTCCCTTCGCTGGCTCCCGGAGACCCGTGCCTGGAAGCAGCCCCTAGCCGTGAGCATCAGTGTCCTACGTGATGGAAGGCAGCATCCGGCCGGATGTCAGTGCCTGCAACGGGTCACCCTGTGGGCAGGGCGGGGCTGCCCTGCCGGATCCCGCTCCACGGTGTATCCACTTCCCTGGGATGGGGGCGCCCATCACCCAGGGATGCACAGGGAGCGTGTCATTCCTGCGTGTGTCTGAGGGTGTTTCGGAGCTGGGGGCTCTCTGGGCAGCAGCGTCCATTGTCACGCCCTGTGGGGTGGTGCTCCTCCCCGGGGGTCTCTAGACTCTGACCGGCTCGGCCCCTCCGGCGCTCCTGTCGCTCGGGCCAGGGAGCTCGGACGGGAGTTGTTCTCCCAGCTTCTCTCGGTCCTAGGTTGCAGATGGCCGATGATAAATTCCACAGCCTGCACAATCATTGTTCTTTGTTCTGCTCTCTAAACCTGCACACTACTGTTGGCGCTGATGTGACTTTGTAATGTTTGAGAAGCCTGGCGAATACATCGGCACAACTGACTGTCTCGGGGCGGGGGAGCGACGCCTCCTTGCGGGCTCTGACCTGAGCACCCAAGCTGTGAAGCCTTTAGGGAACCGCCAGGACCCCGGGCACGAGCGGCGCCCTCCAGCCCACAGCCAGGGAAACAGCCTGGAAAGGGGGCTCTAGCAGAAACCCCCAGGGACTCGGGGGTGGACCCACTCCCCGGGCCAGCCTCACGGGCGACTGTAGCTTGTCTGGGAGCAGCCTGAGCAGGACGCCCAGCTAGGCTGAGAGGCGCTAAGAGCATTTTGTTTCAGGGGCTTAGTTTGTGACAATTCATTATGCAGCAATAGACACTCAATATAGACGACAAGTGTGCCGTGTCCGAAGGAAGAAAGGGCCGGTCATTTAGGGCCAGCTCAGTCCTCTCTTCTTCCCAGGAGACTGGCCGCTGACGGGATTCTCCTCCCTCTCCCTCTTCCTTCCTTCCTTCCTTTTACTTATTTAAAAACAATTTGTTCTACTTTTATGCTAGTCCTTGATGGAGGGTAGGACTACTACAAGCTACTCCGTAAAAGACAAATGGACCAGAAACACTCATATTAATTAAATGAGTTTTGCAATGCACCTAGATATAAGATTAACAAGAAAAAAATCACTTTTATTTATGTAGGAAATATAAAATACACAATTTGAGTCTGACAAAGTTCGTGCACCAGAGCCTACAGAGCATGGGTGAAGATGAAATAGACAATGAGTGGAAAATTCAATATCATAAAATTCAAACCTGAATTTAAAAGGCTAAAAACAGGAATGCAGATCTCAAAAAGTCACAAGCGGGGAGAGGCCATCAGCCGTGTCTTTGGATTCGTGTCACAGTAGGAATCACCGAGAACTCGGCATTCGCACAAAATAACCCGAGAGTCAGTGCAGAGTCAGGATCCAGACTGGGCTCTCTGCTCAGAGAGAGCAGGACGCAGAGCATGATGGGAAAGGTGACGCCTGATGGGGGTGCCTACACCAAAGGTTGAAAGTAAAAAGTGTTTACAAAGTATTTGCTTGGTTATTTGTGTATTCGAAAGGCAGAGTGATAGACAGAGTTCCCTTCTGCTCGTTCACTCCCCAGATGACCGCAACAGTCGGGACCGGGCCAGGTCCTAACCGGGAACTTGGAAATCTCTGTGTCTCACACACGGGCGGCGGGGACCCAAGCTCTGGGCCACCCTGTGCTGCCTCCCCAGGCGCGCTAGCAGGGATCTGGAGTGGAAGTGGAGCTGGGAGTGGAACTGGCGCTCTGATTCGGGACGCAGGTGCCATTAGCTGCACCAGGACACCCGTCCCACAAATACTGAAACGGGACCCACTCCTCGCAGTGGAAACAGCACCTCTCTCGGGCGGGTTTGACCTAAATGGAAGAAGCAGAACAACTAACCTTCTGAGAGGCACTATGACCCCGCAGTACGGAGGGCTACTCCACATGACCTCGTCTTACAAGGAGCCACGCGGCGTTGAGACCCCTCTTAGCCACTCCGTGCTCCGTCGGGGGGGGGAGCTTCCGATGGAAGTGTGTGAGAGCCATGACGTGAGTGGTTTCTCTGCAGATGGCCCAGCCCGGGCACGGAGAGGAGGAGCCACGGAAACAGCGAAGTTCTCACGCCACGTGGGTCTCTGAAGACAGGTGTGGCGCCATCTGTGCCAAGGGGTGTGTGCGGACCCTGGCCGGCCTTGTCCCGGCTGGATACAGGCAGCAGTGAGATGCGACGCAGCTGACGTTTGCAGTAGAAAGTTCAGAGCCCGCGGAGAGAAGGACCCGGGGCGAGGTGCTGCAGCATCGTCTTGGCCGCAGAGAGGCTGTGCGGACGCCAGGGACCTGGAGCGTCTCCCAGGGGTGAGAGGGGGTGGGGGATGTGGCATTCCTTACACGGATGGCATCACGCCTGGTGCCCGTGTGTGCCTGCTTCTAACCTGCCTTGGGGTCGGCGAGCGAGCAGAGCGAGAGCCGTTGAAAGACTCGAAGTCATTCAATGAGCCCGCCCCCTGCAGCAGCTGCTATCTTGTGTGTAGGTCTTAAAAGGAATCGAGGGCTCTGCCCAGACAGGTTTCGCAGAGGGAAATGCCCTAAGAGGGTCGCGCAGGGCCATCCTCCAAGGTCACCATTAGGCTTAAGCCCCACTGGATCTCGGGGTCGGGGGTCTTGGTGTCAGAGGCCCCTCCCTGACCAGGGGCCGTCATCCCTGTCCCCGGCGACTGGGGACAAATCAGCTGCACCCGGGAGCTTTTCCATCACCCCCGGGACGCTCCTACAAGGCTCACTGAAACCTGGGATGCATTGCTAGCAGTCTCCTTTTGTCTTTGGACGCGCGCTCTCACGTGAGCGGATCCCGAGGCCACGGTCCCTTACGGCAGGATTCTAGTTAGACCACCGCAAAGCACCGCGATGTGTGAGGATCCCCCCCAGCCCCCTTCGTTCCCTGTCCACAAGTACAGGCTCCGAATAAGAGCAGATTGCATGGCTGGGAGGTGAACGCCCGCGCAGGCCTCTGAGGGATCCAGGACGGGAGCTTGGGGAACCGAAGGCCGTGACACGGCTAAGCAGGCACACCACGTCCTCCATGGAGATGGCTCTCAATGCCCTCATCGCAGTCGCCGCGGCTGCTGCCTGCAGGACCCGGGTCCCGAGCCAAACGACGGCGACGGTGAGACTGTTGTCCAGGAGGCTAAAGAGCAGGCCTGGGGCGTTGTGCCGAGGCCCAAAGCAGTAGGAGTCTCGCTGGGACACCGCACTTGGGTCAACACTGCCCTAAGGTTTGGTGCCGGGGACCATCTGAGCGCATCCCTTCTGTAGGCCTCGCCTCGCGCCCGCCGAACAATCGGTAGTCTCTCCGCCGTGTCCGTGCACCCTCCCTGCCAGCCCACAGGATGTCCCTGGAGACTACTGGGACACTGGGAACTACTTGGGAAGTTAGCACTTTAAAAACACAACATGTGCCCGTGGTTTCCAGGCTCGAGATAAGTTCCGCTGCGGCTGCCAGCGCCTTCCCCCATAGCAGGCTGGGAGGACGATAGATGCTTTCCCAGTCTGCAGAGCTTGGTAAACACACGGCGCATAATAATGGCCTCCTTAGACTTCCTAATGTTCTGACAGTGGAGACTATCCTTTCAATTACTTTCAATATTTCTGCATAACGTAGCAGCTCCTTTAGTGATGTAGCCTGGACGAGCGACACAGTTACATGTTGAATTGTAATGTATCACTTTGTAAACAACGCTTTTGCTATTTGTTTATGATTGAAAATGGTGACACGTAGGAGCGTGTATTTCACAGGGACAGGGTGGGATGTTGTAGACAATGCTTAGAACACTCCACAGACCAGACTGTGCAGCCCTGTCTTTGAAATATGATTTAAAACAGAATTTCTAATGTCACAGAATTACATAAAACTGTGTGAAATTGTGCAGATAATCATTTAGATCTCCCTACATGAAAAGATAATTGCTCTAGAAATTAGCTGTACCTGGGGTTCATTCGTTTGGTCATGGCTAGTTTCTTATGTAGGGATGATTTGATATTAGAGCTAATTAAGATCAGGTCAGAGTTGCTGAAGGTCACACATTAATGTGTGGGATCATTGAAATGATAATTATAAACAGATTAGGAAGCCACGGTCCTTTAGAAGGGGTTATTAGATAATTACCGGGAGCGCGAGCGGCTTACGGTAATAATGGATTATCGACGACTTAGCGGGTTCTCCGGCTTCCACAAGGACTAAGGAGTGAGGCTGCCGGCGCCCGGCGGTAAACAGAGGGGCGAGGGGCGGGCCACGCGCCCGGCCTCCCCGAGGGTGTCTGCTGTCGGGGGATGCCCTCGTCCCTGGCCTGCACATGGGAGCTGAGAGGGGCCGGGGAGAGAGCGCAGGATTCAGACCCCTGTGGTTAGAGCAGGGGAGTGGGGAGAAGGGGTGGTTTGAATTTCCTTCCCTCCTGCTCGTTTCTTGCCGGGGAAGCCGGTCATGGGCCCGAGCCCGTGACCCGGCAGGAAAACCAGGGGCGACACTGCTGTGGCGCAGGCCAGCGGCCAAGGACAGGAGCAGAGTGCCTGCTGACCCTGCTGCTGCCGGGCGAGACCGCCATCCCCCGCCCCTGCAGACGTGCTGGCCAAGTTTTGCACGAAGGCAGAGTGCAGCCGCACTCACTGGCATGGCTGCTTCTGTCGGGGACCTGCCAGGCAGGCGGGGGCCTGGAGGGCACTGCCCGCTGGGGAGGGCTCCCTGGCTGAGGAGCCCAGAGCCTGTGAGCCCTTGGAGGGGGCCTGGTCCAGACCTTCCGGGTCCCGTGCCTGGGGACAGCTCTGGTCGTGCAGCCTGCTTCGCATAACTGACAAGGTTCAGCGTGTACCCTCTTCCCGGCCTCCTCCATTCAGTGGCCAGAATCCCACTTGTGGACAGAGACTTGGGTGGGGCATCTTTGCTGAGATAGGGTCTGTGCTGCACAGTGGGGCGTGAGTTGGGATCTGAGGTGTGAAGGGGGTGGCTCTGCCTCTTGGCCTGCCCGGGGGCCGGGGTCGGGGCTGCTCGCACCGAGAGGCAGCTCTCAGCAGTCGCCTGGGGGCATCTGTGGACGTGGGACACCCGTTTCCACTGGTCACCTCCCGTGGATCAGTCACAGGCACCCAGGTCGGGGAGGCAGCATTGAGAGTCACAGGTGAGATGTGCTCTCCTCGTCCCTGACTGGTGCTGAGCGCACACTGGCCCGGCAGAAGAGAGTGCTGGCCGCTCCCAGGCTGAGAGCCGCGCCCAGCCGGAAGCCACTTGGTGGCTTGTAGAGAACGACTCAGAGCCCGTGCTACCCAGGGATCCCCAGAGAACAGGGACCCACAGAATCTACGAGGGGTCTTGGAAAAGCTCAGGGAAAGCCGTGTGCGGAAATAAACGATGCATGGACCACACAGACTTTCTTGCACCAAATGAGCCCATCTTTTGTTAATCGCATTTTCCAGGAACTCCTTGAAACCCCTTCTTGTCTAGTGATCCACAAGGGGTGATGACTCACAGGCCTGGACTACGCCTCTTAGGCTGAGAAGCTGATACTGGGAGTCCGGAGAAGTGTGTGGGTGACTCTGGGCTCTGCTGTGATCCTCAGGGGCCCGGGACCCAAGCCCAGCTGTGAGTCCAAGG